>NC_089610.1:1937305-2245417 GCF_039881205.1 Euwallacea similis
CCTTTTCAATACATTGTAAATTCCGCATTTCAAATTCAATAAGCGCTTGTGTACACACCCTCGGGTAATAAGGGCGTTGATGAATGGTCGCATTGCAATTGCACTCCTCCAGGAGACGACTACGATTCATAAATTACGTAAAATGCAATTATGGCACGCCGCCACAGCGATAAATAGCATATAAATGCATTATTACGGATCTCTTGCGGAATTTTATATTGTTCCGTGCGGCTACCGCCTACAAGAATTGCGGCGGGAGATCTTGTAAATTGCCAGATTAAGATTTTCGAGAGGGGAAACAATGGTACTGCGAGGGTGCGAATGAAAGTGATAAATATCTCTATATAACCTCCCTTATTTGATTTTATTATTAGGGCTTTAGGCTCAAGCATATGCTTTTTCACATAGGAGATTCGCCAGATGAAAAAGTTTATGGAAAGAGTGGAAGTGTCACGAGGAACTACAGGACATCTTCTCTGATGTTGTGCCTTGTTAAAAGAGGATTCACTGGTGAATACACGGTGCCATCAGGTGTCGATCGTTTCTGGATCTCTATTCTAATACTGGATCTAAGCTTCTTGGTACTTTTAAGGCAAACCTTAACATATGAACTTAAATCTTAAAAAACCTTAAAAGATAAAAATGATTCATCTTAAAAGCCTGTAATAAGTTTAATAAGTTCTACCATTTCCAGTTTTTGGATAAATTTTATAAACTTAGAATTGAAGCCTTCAGTAGCGTTCTAAGATAGTTTCTATTTTTTCTAATTGATATTAATTTTGGCTCTTGAGCTGTCCGTGCACTAGATTTTTACAACAAATTGAAACTTACTCATTAGAAAAATTTAGTACTTTACATGTAGAAATGTGAGCCTGCAGCATTATCTCAATACCGATTTTTTTTTTAAATTTCATTAAAAAAATTATAGTGTTCAGTCGAGTTTCAATTTGCGACGAGTTTTTCAAAATTTGCTTTAATTCCGTGCCATTTTAGAGACGTCCCTGCATTATATTTTTTACAACTAATTAAAATATCAGCATTTTGAAGTCTTCAATAGTGCTCCGCTTCAAATGACGTCTTCAGTGGCACTCGAACATGTAAGAAATTTTTCTGCACTGGTCAATTCAATAACTTAAATTTTTTAATTCCACTTCTAGTTAAGGTCGCCTTTAGATATTTAATTATATCTAGTTGAAATTTCAATATTTAGGGATGTTGAAGGTTGCTTCATTTCTAGATTAATTCAGATTAAAGGACATTTCTTTTTCAGGATACATAAGGAAGTTCTCGTCTGAGGTTTCCATCAGGGAGGATATAACTCCGCTTTTGATATGAGCTCTATGCTCGGTAATAGACTGAGGATTTCTCTATAGATTTTCACTCATAATACGCCAATACAAATTTAGGTCACAAATTTTCAATTTGACATTCCGGAAACCTTCGTCGGCTGATTATTATTATTATTATTATTATTATTATGCCATAGCCGATTGTTTCCGCCAATAAAGTTGACTCTGTAATCCCCCATTCTGCTGTCTTAATTAATCCTTGTCTCCATATAATGTCGTATCACTATGCGAAGCTCGCAGGCTTCCTGGGGAGCAAGTGACGCGTTATGTCGCTTTCTGAATTAACCCCTTAATGGCGTCAAATAACACTCTCTTTGGCATGTTTCAGCCGATGAAGCTAAAGGTGGTAATTTGACCTTTTAGCAACCTATAAGACTGTGTGTTATTTTAAATGCGTCGTAAAATTTGTAGTATCAGTAAGGGTATTGTACTGGTGAAACTGCACTCCATTCTTAGTTCAAACTAATTGAGAATAAAATTCACCCTTTACTAAGGGCTCAAACGCACACCCTGGTAAATGTTACTTAGGAAACCTAAGAAAAATGGGTTTGAAAAAACGAAAATAAACGGAAAATTAAAATATATAAGAGGTGAATAATTAAATGGCGTGAAACACTCCGAAATTCCTTTTATTAATCACTGAGGGATGACAGTCTCTAAGACATTTAAGGGGGCACGGGGTAAGGTAAGGTTTCTTTGAAGATGTCCACCGGTTTTTATTAAATAAAATTCAGCACTTTTTTCCTTTGTATGCTTCTTTGATAATGGTAATTAGAATGAGAGAAAAAAAGCATTTGTTCGTATCCCACGATGGGTTTAGAAGGGGCTGGTATTGGATTAGGCACGGTCCGGAGCATTTCATCCTACCGAAGCCTTCAAACGTGAAATACTCATGTATCTTTACATTTTATGATGATTTTTTGTGATGATGATGTACGTTAAAAATAGAATAATTTCTATTTTGATACATGGAGCCTCTCCTTGAATTGTGGTTTCCTATTACCTCCCCACTTTTAGCGAGATGTTTATATACAAGTAGTTTACTTAATTCGATCGTCAAATTTCATGTGCGGAGGGTAAATAGAGCAATTTCAAATTCATTGGCTTAAGCCTAAAGCGGTCTGCGAAGTTGCCGAGTTAATCGAAAATGGAACTGAATGGTTTATGCAAGGAAGCTTTCGAGCCACTTATCCCTTTGTTTAGAGACGGGATCTGCGTTGACCGATATTGGTATATGAAAGCCAGTAAAAGGTTTGTATGGAGTTTTCTCACACTAGATATCACTTTCATCTAATAAATCTCTGCAGAGCAAGTATAGTTCTAACCGCATTTGAGCGCAAACAGACACATTTTTGTGCAAAAATTTAACTTAAATTGAATGGCAAAATGTGCGTCAATTGGCAACAAATAAAGCGAATTGCCGATGATTGATGATGCGCCCTCGTATCAATATTGCCATATTGGGAAGCTAGAACCATATTTTGTGACGCGACCTCTTTTGATCTATGACGGAGGCTGACATTGGCTATGAATAACGAAATTGATATTACCCCCGCATTTGACAATGTGCCCAGATTAAAGTATGAATAAATTTCGCTGGAGAAAAGCTTTGGCTGACGCCTTGATGCATATTGATAGCTGCTGGTTAATCCTCTAAAAGCCAGATATAAGCAATTGAATTTATAATTGATTACGTTTTTTCTGTATCGCTCCTTGGGACTAAATCGGAGCAAACGTGGAAAGTGCATTAAATGAACCTTTCTCCATGACATTATGAGATCCAAATCCCTAACCAAGAGCTTGATTTCACTCTTCCAATTCCGTTTTTTCAGCTTTAGCATAAGAGGATTTTGGTCTTGCTAAACCTGCGTGCCGGGTTTGATTTTCCAAAATCCCACCCATCCCGGCGGAACATAAATTTTGAATTAGCAATCTCATGTGTAAATCTAAACAAGGAACATATTAAATCGACCATATGCAAATGTTGGTAATAATTTATGTGCGAAATACGGGAAATACACACATATCAGATCGAATCAGCTTCCCCTGACGATGACTTGCTTACGCATTGCAGATATTTTAAATAGGTTCGTTGGAAGGGAATTGTTCGCCCTTCGCGAACGGCTTTAGGTGCTCCCTCAGCGTAAACAATGTTTAAAATATGGCTCGCATGCACGCTCGTCAATTGGCAAATAGGAATTAAAGGCTACAATGGTTTCGTTAATTATTTATCAGCTCGATTTAGCGGGAGATGAATCGGGAATTGAATCTGTGTTTGACTTCATGGGGTGGGGAATTGAGTATGTGCACTTCCGGGTAAAGAGACGTGCCAAATTGATTAACGGGTTGCAGAGATATTGCATGTTACAGAGTGGAATAGGCTTTATATTTGGTACAGTGGCGAAGGGTTCCACGCAGATTAGGAGAAGGCTGAGGTTTGTGCGAATTTCTTTTTTAGCACAATACATTCTTTTCATAGCACGATAAAAATATCAGCCAAGAATTGCGTACAGATTCACTAAATAGATTTATCCCTTCCTCTCAAATATTTATCAATTAATTCTACGATCCCTTACCGAAATCTAAAAATGCCTACGTCGGTTTTTTAATAATGCGGCTCCAGGTCCCGACGCTGTAACATATCCCCCTTAAAAAATCTGCTAAGGAAAGAGATTGTTAAAATCCTTGAATTGCACTTCAGAATCTTTGGATGGGCTCATTTTCCATCTTTTTAAATTACCAAAAAAAAAGTGTATAGGGATAAGTTTTTTCCAATTCTTCAATTCTTATGACAAGGCATTCAACAACTATTGGAGACCGTCGAAAAGTAGACGCCCCTTATCAATATGCACAACTGCCTAATATTGACTAACTTGAAAAATTCCATTTAAAGCATCACCTACTTATAAACAACAATTTATAGTATCAAAACTCCTCTCGTTGTTGCGATGCTGTTCGAAAAACAGCTGCCGGAAGTCTACACAATTTCGAGGACTATAAGTCAAAAGGGCTAAAATAACAAAAGACAGACTCGTTTTTGCCAATTACTGAGAGCAAAAATAATATTAATTAAGGTCGCTTCTAAAATTAATGCCCTTTTCCTCGGGAGCACTGTCAGTTAGCCTGGCCCAATTTCACTTAAAACTCTTCAATTTTTTTCTCACGTTTGAGGAAAATACTAACTTCACCACCAACTACAAAGGTTTGAACTTTGGTAAATTAGATTTCCCTCGAATTCACGCAACTTTCACTCCGTATTATGTCAGAGGTTGGAACATGTTTGCCGTAATTAATATCATTCCGCAGAAGGAACATTATCAGGACGCCTGTGTCTACGAGATATCACACGCGACCTTATTTATTCGCCCCTTCGGTGGAAAATATCCGCACCATGATTAACAATTAGCGTGCAAGTAGTTTAGACTAACTACCCCATAGCTGGAGCTGGAATAGTATTAGATTACATCTTAACTTTAGTGGAATTGTTTGCATTTAATACGAATCGTTGAAGCTAATCTCTTAATGTAAACAGCAGAACGGGGGCATGTGAAATATTAGGCCGAAACATGGAATTAGATTGCTTAAAAGCTTTCAGTAATTGTTAATGAAATATCAGTGAATTAAGGTCTTTATTTAATGGGGAAGTCATATGAAAATTAATGCAATGCTCACGGATGTATTTGTTATTTGAACTTCATCTTCTCTCGCACTATGCATTCTCCGAGCTCTTAATCCTCATTGTGCCCCGTCGAACCTATAAAGCATAAAGCAGTAAAGTTTTCCAGAAAGTTTGGAAACCTTCAGTCCTAAAGGCCGGCGCCTTCGGTCTTCTTGAAGTGACCACTAATGACGTAAGTTTCCGAATTTTAATTCGATATTCGTCCAGTCGAGGAGAAATAAACAGGCCTTGCATCGGGGGTGTTCAATTTAGTCGGCGATTTATGGCGCAAAATTAAATGGGAGCGTTCTGTTGTTGGATTCGATTCCGATTCAGTGCCGCCGCGCGAATAATTTACGAGAATGCGGTTTCCTGATAAAAAAAAGTGTTCAGTGTTCGGGATTTGGTCGGATCGACACCGATAGTTTTTGAAAATTGGGAGGTTTAAGTACACATTCTTTATATCCACTGAAAATTGCAACTTGACTTTTGAAAATTCAGCGGCGCATCAGGCTGTTGAAAATCATTTTGTCACGTTAATTATCACCAATGAAATCAACTTTTATAGTGACATATAGTAATTTGTTCATAGGCACCGTAAATTGCAACTTAATTGCTCATAAACCAAAATCATACCAAGCTCACTTTTTGATTGTTAAAGGAATGCTTGTATAGTTGAAAGCAGAGATTTTTAGATAATTTTTGATAAAAAAATCAAACGCGAACAACATATGCTACACCACTGTTCATGCTTTGCAATATTCGGAAAATTCAAGTAGTATTACTTGTGAGTTTTCTATTTTTGAAAGTTTAAGATTTACAAAAGTTTCAAGCTTGAATCACACATGGTACACCATTTCTTATGATGTAATATTTGTAGCGTACTATATTAGCATGAAACATTTTATAAATATCCCGAAATAAAACAATTAATTGCTTCAAAAGGTGCATTAAGTTGCCTTGAAAACTTTATAAAGGATTTTTATATACATGGTACGCCCCTGCTTATGGTATGATATGTTAACATGCATTACAAACCGCCTGAAATTCAAAAGTTAATTCACTTGGGAGCCAGAGGCGTACTAAAGAAATGTGTTGTTTATCTTTTAATATTACTGTTGTAAAACAGTAGAACTCGTTGCAGTTTAGAAATGATATATTTCAGGCAAATGATTTTCATATTATTCCTCTAGCGGTCTTTTGAGTTTTAAACCTTCAAACCAAGTCCAATTTCTCTTCATCTAAATGTTCAGTTTTACAGTGTAAATCTGCCTTAAAAGCATCCGACAAATCTCCCTCGAACATTAAAAAGGGCTTAAATTAGCAGCGGCGAAAACAATGATTGTATTTTTACTAATTCCTTTTCTCCTTTGAGTCTGTTTCAGGATTGTTTTCATCCGGGTATTTGCTCTTGACTTAAATGCTTCGCGAGTTAAATGAATTTCTTTGAATACATTTTTAATAGGCCGGAGTTTTTCCGCCATCCCTTCCGACCGAGGGAATTTTAAATCCGTTTCTGTATAATTTGAAGCCTTTGTGTTTCAGCTCGAAAAAGATCTGAAATTAACCTATAGGGAACGAATATTAATTAAGCTTTAAAAGACCGTCGTTCCCATTAAAAATTAAAGCTGTTAGTGTCTTGCAACACTCAATCACATTAAAACACATGTTCGAAGTCGTTTTCCTCTAAAAAGGATATTTATTCCCCTTTGAGCCGCTCTCCCACTTTGCGGGGTGAAAAATCGACTGTGCAGTATAATCCAGTTAAACCTCTGGTTTATCTTGGCTTAAAGGAAAATGAACCTCTTTGGGCGGAAAATGCGCTCTTCTATAATTCAGATTTGACAAAATCCCATAAGGTGCAAAAAGTATAAGCAAAATTACCCATCTCTCACGGGAATGCACGCTGCTATCCGCACGATAACTATGGGATTATAAAGCGATATATTTCCTCTCATGGCAGAATTAAAGCCGAAGAGGAAATGAAAGGACCCCGTAAGTGCCGGAACTGCCCTAAAAACCTGGAGGTTCAACCTTTATCTTAGCTTAAAGCTGCCTAGGCTGCGTTTCATTTTTATTGGCACTCGGTTCAAATAACAGCCAAGGATAAAGCTGGATGTGGTCGGGTCTTAAAGCGAATGTCGACTATTTCCTGATTGAACTGGTGTTTGACTTTCGAACTGGCAGCGAATTATATGAAACTTCGAAAAAGAGAACTGAGAATGTCGCTTTCGAACTAAAATTCGAAAATCGCTCAAATTATGAAAAGCGCTTCAATTCGCACATTCCACCAGGGGATGCTAAAATTCAAAATATAATTTAACCGCAATCAGCAATAGTAAACAGCAATCAAAACATCCTGCTAAACAGGATTAGGCCCAGTGCTGACTATCGAAATCATTTGAAATCTAATTTTAA
This sequence comes from Euwallacea similis, assembly GCF_039881205.1. Lineage (NCBI taxonomy): Eukaryota > Metazoa > Arthropoda > Insecta > Coleoptera > Curculionidae > Euwallacea > Euwallacea similis. The sequence continues at coordinate 1,944,731 of NC_089610.1, forward strand.
ACTGAAATGTCACGGCTAGTAAAAGAGAATATCATCAGAATTTCGAGCTATCCAAAACAGACATTTATTCAGCCTCCAGGTTATTTGTATACGAACACTCATATAAAGAAGAGCTTCCATAAGCAACCTTAAGTGGTTTCCTATAAAATTACTTTCAAGCGGAAAAATACAGTATTAAACTAGTTTTATTAAACAACCTCTTTGTGGCGCGTTGAAGCGGTCGTAAAACCTGAATTTAAAGCCCATTTCCTTGGAAAATCATTTCAAGATTTGTGTTATTAAAGTATAAGAAACAGTTTCCTCGTCTAAACAAAAATTAGTCGACAAATCGAACCTTCTACAGTTATGTCTCTATTTTAGTTTCAATCTAGCAAAGTTGGTTATAACACAAATAGAAAATAACCCCCAACCATTCTATATACAGCTCAGGAGCTATTTTCAACAGTAACCTGCTGAAATATATGGCCGCAACTTTCTGTTGAAAACACTGCAAAAGCCTGGCAAGGATAAATGTGTGGATGCTTTATTAGAGTTTGGTTGTGAAGGTAGTTTTATGATTTAGCGAACACTTGATTTTTACTTAAACACTTGTTTATGGGATAATAAATAGATAGATTATTTGTTGGAGTCCTAACAAAAATTTATTTTACACGTACGTAGTATACATAATGCACAATACGTAGTATACGTGAAGCTCCTTTAGCAGTGGAGAGCGAGGGTCAAAATTAGAGTTACAAACTCATTACAATGTTTAATGTTGGCTCTCAGATGTTTTTTAAAATTACAAAATGCTTTTCTCATTAACCAGTTTTTATTCCTTATGGTAAATGTCTCAAGGGATAGTATCCTCCCTAAATGTGATAACTTGCAGAATAGAGGTCTAAAGTAATTAGTAGCATTTCTACTTGTCGTTAGTTTCAGACATTTACCCTAATGTTGTCTACACCTTGAGTAGGGTAACGGTGAAAGTACTTAGTTGTCTGGTATATCTCGTAATTTTGGCGAACATGACTTACATACTCCTATATACAGGGTGTTAGTTCACTATGTATACATGTTTAGGGGTGCGTGTTTGAAGAATTTTAAAATAAAAAGTTTTCATTAACATGGATCTGCAAGGGCACAGAGTCTCTTTTTGGTTTGGAGATGTTAAGTGGAAAAATCGCGCTTGGTATGGGGTGGGGGGTCAATCTTTAACTCTCCCCGTAATTCCGCAGCACAGTCACGTTATTCCTAAGTTCATGTTACATTTCTGCGATTTAAATGAGAACTGGAATACAGGGGTTGGAGTGCCGGGTTCCGAGGATCTAAAACATAAGGAAAATTATGAACATGAGTGTAAACATCTCGAACTTCCCTTTGGATAAAAATGAGCTGGTGAAAAAATCCTGAAGTTTTTCCCACGTCGTGGCGGGTAAATATCCCGAAGACCCCACCTAATTGCAGAATATTATATAGAAACTTCTTGTAACAAATATACTTGTAGATAATTTAAGCCTTTAATTACAAACAATGGTGATTCGATTTTGAGCTTCATAAAGATCACATTCCTGTTTTTTGTATTTCATTTAACATAAACTGTGAGATAGCAACCAAACTGACGCCTCAAACTACACATTTAGCATGCGACGGAGCATATCCTTCACCTCTTTCTCAAATTCCAGATTCTTTGGAACGCCCATATCAATAGAACATAAAACCTTGCGGAACTCCATAATATTTTAGTTGCAACTCCTGGCTACATTAAAAAAAAATTTGGAACTGAGATTGGTGGATCGGTGCACGGATGCGGTTCATGGCAAAAGTAAGTATCTCCCGCTTTAGAAATTTCGCGATTTCGGTCTTCATGAACCATAAATCGCAAACCAAACCTGATATAACCCGAAATAGTTTCGTGTTTGCATTCCGACCTTCAGGCATTAAAATGCCGGTACACACTTGAGTCGATTCAGCGTTTGCCTCAGGGATATGAAGCGTCAATATTCGAGCCAGGATATGAACGGCACATCTAAGCACGTTCCCGATTCGTTCCATCCTCCAAAATAAGGCGAATAACCCTGGATAAAATATGAAACCCTGGCGATTTTATATCTGCCTCTGGAAACGAGATTCTTGGGCACCTCCAAAGGTCTCTTCGATGTAACAATGTTAGGAAAATTAAGGTTAAAATTCCCAATATTCAAATTAGCTCTTCAGGATTTCGAGTTCACGCTTAAATCGACGCCTCGTTCGTGCTTTTAACTTTGTGATTGCCCTCTTTTCCAGAGGGAAAGTTCCGATAATCCCGATTGGCAGTTAATTAAATTAACTTTGAGAATAAACCTTTTAAACTATTTTATCTGGCGGGATTAGCCCTGCTTCTGCCGCTTTAACCACTCGTGTGTTACCCTCGAAAATAAATGAGATCTTAGGAAAAGGAGCGCAAATTTATTGCCGAAGGCATAAACTTAATTAGAGTTAGAGCAAATCAGTGTTTGCAGCAATTGATTGTATAAATTAAGGATTTTTCTTGTTGAAATGGTTTCAATTTCATAAAACTTTACGATATCAAATATAACCCAATTATACCTTTCCCAGTGAAGAATTACGTCCAGGACCCGAAGAAAATACGACCGCGGCTTCCGGTGGAAAATGCTGCAAAAGTCATGCAGAGGTTGAATTTATGGGTGCGTTATTATTGTTGGCGTCTGATTGGCCAAAGGGTTATTTCCTGTTTTAGTTTAACTTCCGATTTTCGAAATAACGGCGAATTGTAATGATAGACAAAGGAAATTACCGTGGTTTATTTTACGATCGCAGAGATTGCAGGCTCTGTGACAAACATCGAATTGCTTTATTAAGGGATATCGGTCTTAAGTGCGGAGGGTGAACGTCCCAGATTTGGTACATTTAGAGATAAATGCCAATTATGAAGCCAATTTATCTTATGGGATTGAACACAAAACACGCCCATTGGCAATTTTTTAACAAACATATTTTCGATTTGATCTACCTGTTTTTCGCGCATTTGCTTAAATGCCCATGTTCTAGTCGTTTACTCAAATAACACAAATGAGTTAAATGCAAACAAGACTGAAGATGTTGGAATATTTGAAGAAGTTTATTAGAATTTAATATCTGCAAAAACCGCATTAGTTAGACATAAATGATCTAAGTCATTTTCATAATAGGTTTCCTTTCACAACTACTGAACTGATTTAGATTAAATTGGCTTTAAACTTCCGATTTTTTGCTTAATCCGGCAACCTTGTTAGCCTTATATAATTTGGAAAATCTACAGGAGAGCGCTGGAATTCCATTAGCTACTAATTAGTCAGGCAGGTTTCCCAACTGCACTTTAACACATGAATTTTGTTTGTAGAGTTAACATAAGGTATGGTTTCCACGCATTAGGACACATAGGGAACGTACCGTTGGCATGTAAATGGGAATGGGAAAGATCGAAGGCAACCTGGATACATTCAGCTTGATGTAGGCAAGCCAAGACTGTCTTCTCCGGCTTGGACACATCCAAGACATCGTGGCAGCTAAGCAGAAGTCGGCAATGCATCAGGGATTTCGTGGGTATCCTGGTAGACTAAACAGACGTAATATGTATATCTTGGTAAAGGAGGACAGTTTTCTCTGCAACCATTACCATGCAAAAGAGAAATCTACCACTTCTTAGAAGTGCGCAATAGATTGCCCAGTTGTAGACATCACGATTTCGGAGCCGTCTTTTCCCTCCGAGAAAGACTTCCCACTCTTCCAACTCTCCTTCGTTAAGAAAACAGACAGCTTTGCGGTAGGAGAGGGGAGTCACACGGAGTGAAAAGGGGCGGATTGTGGCTTCGTAAATTTCCTAGAGAAATTCATTTAGGTCATTAATTTTTTTTATTTAAGTCCCAATGGATTATTGCAATTTCTAAATGGCCGACTTGGTTTAAGAGACCCAACTTCGAAATTCGACTACAACCATATTTTAATTACTGGCATAATTTTGATAATGATAATTTTTAATATTAAATATATAATTGTTTTATTTATTTAATTTTATTAAATTAAATATTTAATACGCCAATAATTGCAAATATTTACACAAATCTCGTGTATATGAGAATGAACTTCAACTACTGCTTGTTAGACATCTTACTGAAAACTAATCCGCTCTAAAATTCGGTCCATGTAACTTAAATCAACTTTCCATGTTCTTACCAGAATTATCGATTGCTCTATCTGTCGAATAAATTAACGCCCCGAGACTAACCCGTAATTCGTAAAAGTCCCATCCAGAGAATAAATCATACTTTTTCCCGAGCTCGGGTAATTGTTGTGCGCTATAGAATCTATAATAAGGCTATGTTCCCAGTAGTTTGCCTGGATAAAATCCATTTATCTCGTCCATTATACAGGCGGCCTCATCCTTAAAAGTAAATGTGGCCTAAAAGTCTTTTCGGATACTTCGGTTGATGAGTGTTGGCAATCAGTGGCGTTCCCAGGGTTTGGCGCTATAGGAAAGTTGAGTTTATGGTCTCAAGAGACGTTTCAGTGGTATTTTGAGACGTTGTCGGGGAAAAGAGCAACGTCCCAATTTCCATAAGGACGGAAACCGTCTTTTCGGCTGTTAACCTATTTTCATTTAATCTTATAAGGAATTCTCTCCGTCCCTGCTTAAACCCGTTATGAAGCGAGCAAAAAGTTTCGATCGGGCCTTTAGCGAGTTAAGTCACGATTCACGGCGTTCCTAAGCTCTCTCGCATTAACCTTATCTCGCGAATTAGAAGAGGTTGCCCGGTATATTGACGCCGGATTTTTATTGGGTTTTAAGTTGTTTGAAGATGGAATCTCTTGTGGAAAAAGGCCAATTTGACCTCAGAGACAATTTGCTCGGGAATCGTGCTCTGATAAAGGGAGGTGATCAGAAACAGAAACGAAAAGACTTTGCTACGCTTGAGAGGCCCCATTCAAGCCAGCCCTCAGAGGAATCAGAGCTTTAACATATGCACAAACCTCCTTTCATATGAACTAAACAGTCATGTAATTAAATTAGATACGGGTGAAAATAACAGTAATTAATAACACCCATCTGTCGACATTCCTTCGAATAGACACGTCTGTGGTCTTTAGAATGACACAGTGAAAAATGATTATTATTCTTTATTCAAATCATTTAAGCAGACGTTCATATGTGCTATCGTTATTATGGTATAAAAGATGACCATCACCCAGTATTGGGTTTGATTTAAATTCGGACCCACAGATTTTTCTATTGTGATTGATGAAAATTATGTTCCAGGGAGCTTATTACCAATGAAAGCCTGCTTATCAAGATTTATATTGACGTAAATTGTCTTAGCTCTTGTGTAATAGATAAAGTTGCATAAAGAGTAAGATTAAAGGGAATATGACAAGAGAACTTGTGCTCTATTAATAAACGGATTGCTGTAAAAAAGCAAAAAGCGATTTTTCGAGTTACAGGACCATGTCGCAGGACAAAAGCTACGACAAAACCATCAGGCCCAGGTGGTCTTGAAATATGGGAATAGCCAGAGCACGTGTTACGTGTCGAAAGAAAGAAGAGAAAAACGGCCCTTTTTGTCACTTTACGAAGAGAAATTAGGTCCAGGCTATAAATTTCTTATTTAAAGAAAATATGCTTTTGAATCGAGAGCATCAAAGCCTTCTATATTAATTCCATTTGTTGCTAAACATGAAATTTTCCCATGAAACCAACCGAAATGAGATTCCACAATTTTAGAGATCGGAATCCAATAAACTGAACCAAACTTATAGTGTTGTATCCTCTAAACTATTTAAATATCTGGATCTGATGTTGCTTCCGATTCAACGGCTCCATTCGTTTAAATCGATAGCGGAATTTCTCTATCCAGTTTAGGAAGGACTAATCCAGGCATTAAATATTGTTTTCTGAGAAATTTATCGGCTGAAGTTTGGATGGTTCGGTCGGATGAATGTACGAGAAAGCTGAGCAAGTGTAAATAGGAATTGTTACACGTTTTTAGTTTGAAAAGATGTTTCGAATATTTCATCTTAAATTCGAATTACCAAAATTATAAACTTTTTCATTTTCTATAGCTTCGTAATGAAGGCACGCAATATTTGTAGAGATGAATGGTCCTGCTACACTAAACGATTCGTACCGAGAATTTATTTAACTATAACTATTTGTTACGAAAAAAAAAGTTAGGAAAGCTGTTAAAAACAATAGTTTTGATTGAATACGATAGAAATAGAAATTATCAGCTTTCAAATAAAAGTGAGAATTGTAAACATGTAATTTTTTTTTTAATTAAGTTTGATTCGTATATTAAAAATTACACACGAAATGGTATTAGTTATTCAATTAATGCACATGTCGGTTACACGATTTATTAATTATTATTTATTAATGTAATGGATCTAAAATACAACGTTATAATCACTATAACGTATTGTACTTTAAGTAAAATTAGTAAGTGTAAGATAAAGTGTCGTGAGTGACCGATCGCGATGTGTACCGAGTGAATGTTCGTTGAGAAGTCAGCTTTTGTATAATTTAAGTTATGTTCCAAACCTATCAGTAAGAACATCGAGAGAGAACATTTATTGGTACCGAAATCTGGAGTTGGTAGTTGTAAAACGGAAAAGTGGACATCTGCTCTTAGGTTCAAAATGCAACAAGACGCCCGAACGGTCAATAGTAGTTACCCTGAGAAAGTACACAATGGTACTACCAGAACATGTTTTCACGGGCTTCGCCAAATTGTGATATTGTAGGGCTGATGATTTCTATTAATAAAATCTCTGCCGAAAAATCTTAATGAATTGAATATAGAGTGTGGAAGTTTTGGATGGAACAGTCCATATAACTAAGATGCTGGACATATGCAGCTAAAATCCTCGGACACGTAGATTTTTATTTGTTCTTACTTTTTTTAAATGATAAATTCATGTATACAGGGTAGTTCAAAAATCAGGTACGACCATCAACATTGTTTTTTCAAATGGACACACCTATTTTATATTTCGTTTTTAAATTCTACGCGAAATTCTAAGTGTGTTTCATGTACCATGTCTTATACTTAAACGCAACAGGTCTCGAGAAATTTACGATTGAATATATCAAAAACTAAAACTTTTGATTTCTTTTAAAATTCCTTTGGCCCTGAAAAGAACCGATTTAATACAAAATAGCACCCCCTCATTACCACGTTGATGTTAGGGCTTATTTAATGAAATTTTTCCTGAACGCTGGATTGGGAGACGAGGGGTAATTGAATAGCCGGCACGATCACCTGACCTCACGCCTTTAGATTACTTTCTATGGGGTTATCTTAAGAGTAAAGTATACTTTAACCAACCAGCAACTATCGAAGCCTTAAAAGAAAGAATCCGTAATGAAATAAGAACAATTACCCAGCAATCCTTCAAAATGTCAAACAGGAATTCATTCATCGTTTTGTTTACTGTCAAGAAGTAGGTGGGATCCAATTTGATGATTAATTTAATTGTTGCTTGTTATTTTATTTTGTATTAAATCGGTTCTTTCCAGGACCAAAGAAATTTTAAAAGAAATGAAAAGTTTTAGTTTTTGATACGTTCAATCGTAAATTTCTCGAGACCTGTTGCGTTTAAGTCTAGGATATGGTACATGAAACACACTTAGAATTTTTTTAGAATTCAAAAATCAAATAAAAAATAGGTGTTTTCATTTGAAAAAATAAACTTGGTGGTCGTACCTGATTTTGGAACTACCCTGTATACATGAATTTACTATCAAAAAAACCGCAAGGAAAAATGAAAATCAATGTGTCCGAAGATTTTGGCCGCATATGTTTGGTATTTTAGTTATTTGGACTGTTCTATCCAAAACTTCCACACTGTATATACGGAAGTATGTAACAAATTATTTTGATGCTAAATGAGCAAACAGAGATAAATAAAATTTTAAATACTTACTGCTCTAGATTTAAAATTTATTTGTTTTTTAACAAAACATTATGGAACTGATTAGCGCTGAATACTGTATACGTATATATTTTTAATAAATATGAACATAAAAGTTTAAACTGTATCTTGCTTAGAAGTAAAGTTTAGATATAATTTAATCCGTTATGGAGAACAACAGTTTGTAATTAAATAGTCTGAATCGGCCAGATCTGATTTCGATCAACTGTTTTGAACTTTGAGCGAAGTTTATGTAATAAAATTATTTTCCAAACACATTTTATTTACAAATGTTGGTTAAGTTGAATAAAAGATAGTGTTTAAGGACACTTTCGTAAAACAAATTAAAATGAAAAACATAATAATCATAACAAAGAATTAAATTCGAAAACTCCTAACCCTCGTTTGTCGGTTATTGCCCCGTTTTGCTACTGAAACTAAGTTATCGCAGGCTCTATCTTCATAATTATGTTTTTGCCAGCCCTAATAACTCGTTAAGGGTCTTCCATAAAGTAATAAGCGATAATTGGGTGGAGCGTAACAAAAAACCTCGAAAACAAAAACGGAAACATGGCAGTTGCGCTTTTAAGCTTTAAGCCTATTAACCTGATGATTCTTGAAACGGAAAATTTGATTCATTAGTGTAATTGATGGAGCCAGCTTAACGAAAGAAATTATTTATAACCTACATAGATCTCTGAAAATGTCTGCATTTAAAAACTTCTTAAATATATGTAGGTATAAGCATCCTTTCCGGTTTACCAAGCCCTCAAATTGAACTTATTACATAGGACGTTTCCGCATGAAAGACCGTCAGGCTCTGACGATAAATCCTGAATAATCTTCATCAATAATTGGATTAGGACTATTGTTTGTAAAATTAATATTTACCAGCCTGGAAATTCGGTGGCAATTGTTTGGAACTACTGACAATTTGCACAAATTCAATTCGTCCCGTCCTAAAGACGGGTGTATGTGTTTTACACATATCCGGATTGTTATGCGATTTCGCATAAAGGACTGCGAACGGGCGTTGAAATAAATATGTTGCGAACAAATGGGAGCATTTTAAAGGCTTAAATTTAAAAAAGCACAGTTGATGATTTCTCATCAGCAGCCTTCACTATGGTTATTTGTTAGGCACAGATTTCTCCCTTTAAAATACTGTCCACTCTAAAGCTGCCCTATCTAATTGCCCTGTAGTCAATCCCCTGCCAAGTACGAAATTCCTACCTCATTAAGCCCATCAGATCAGACACTAAGTAAACTAATACCGGGACTCGCAGAAGATAATAAGTACAAGGTCTTGGAGGCGATTCTCGACCCTTTTAAGTCCCCAGCGTTCTATTAAGATTACAGTTGTTATGGTGCCCTGGGGAATTATGTTTAGATGTTGGACATTTACATGTCTGTTGCAGGAAAAAAATTGTAAATTACCGGCGGGAGTGGAGCGTGGAGTTGCGGCCGAACATGGAATGGAAACTTGAGATAAAACTTTTGGAATGCAGAAGCGTGTTGCACGTATTTCCATGCATAATGTTGTGCTGGTGTGGGGGTGTTCAGTATGGTGGTACAACTTCATTTTAATTTTGCATTCCTTCGTGCCAGAGTGTTTAAAATTTCAGTTTTTCCACAATGGAGAGAGTAAATCGAGCAAAAAGGCCAGTAGAGAGAAGTTTGTTGCCCATAGCAATTTATTTACATAAGTGTTAGAGGGAGAGAAATTTTACTATGAAAGATCTTTGAAAAATTAAATTTCCTTCAACTGAACTGTTTTTCATGGTTTTAAATGGAAATGTATCTACTTGAGATCGTTCGAAGTTGAAAATTCAAACAAACTTCAATATTTTGTATTGCATATTATAGAACAGAACAAGAAATGTGAAAATGAAACAAGCCGTCCTTTGGCACTTTTAACAATGGTCGAGATTATATCTATCTCAAATACAGATCCTTATGCCGGCATTGACCTATACACCCCTAAATGCCCATCAGTAAACAATAATTAATGTGATGTATTAGTTTTATCGTCACATCAATATATTCGTACATATTCAGGATATAATTATACCGGGTGTCCCGTGACGTAACTGCCGTAGCCTTAGGGTGTGCTGCCGACGCAATCTGGATTGTGCTCGTTTATACAGCTCATCTAAGCGATTAATTTGAGATAAGTCTTCAGGCAATTTCACCACCAATGTCCGAGATATCGACGTCCAACAGTTTGAAGTAGGGCGCTGGAGCTTTGAAAATTGAGTTTGACGCACCTTGTAGGTATCAGAATAATTTACATCTCAGTAATTAAAGAAATATCATTTCTGGGTTATTCAACGTGGATATCTCAATCGATGTTTTGGAGTTTTGAACATTTTGGCTTTCTTAACACTCTATCCTGTTCCAGATTTAAACTCTGAGAGTTCCTCATCTAACTTTTCCGCAAATTTAAACTTTCTCCGTTTTTACTCCATTCTCATTTCTTTGTGTTCAGGTTTTTGAGTAACTGTAAATATGACTAAAAAAATGACGGTTTGTTTTGTATTCACTTGAAACGACCCACTTGATTAAAACTCGTTTACCTGAAATTTCCCAATAATACGCGAAAACTGGCCTGGTCTAGTTGATTTATATCCATAGACCACTGTCCCTCGTTTTGCGTTTGAAAGGTCCATAAATTTTATTGGAAAGAATCAATTAAATGACGTCGCCTGTTTAAAACAATGCCGGGATTTATGACCCACGGGGGGAGATTTACTGGTTATGCAGCTAATGAAAATCGAAACCTTATTGACTAGAAGGATGATTAATCCGAGGTTCGTTTTGGATGTTCTAGGGGCGCATTAACCTCCTCGAGACAGTCAAATAAAAATTTCTCGGATCGTTTGAAATTCCGTTGCGCACATGACATTTGGAGATTGCTTTGAATGGATGGCATTCAACTTTTGTGCGGATATCTTCCAGCATATTGCTGGAAATCCCACACATAAAGTTCTATGAACGACGACAGACTCAATTTTGCAGTTTCCTCTGCTTGATATGAAATATTCTAAAAATGCTCCTGCCGAATTTTCTAGGTATGTGAAACGGCTTTCGAAAAGAATTTATTATTGGACTGAAAACCCTGGTAAAACATATCGATTAAAGCCTACCTAAAGGACATTTTTTACAGTAGGGCCTTTTTAAAAGCCACGTTCGCTCTCTCCCTGACGCTTTACCAAGTCATTTAACCCAGTGTTAGGTGGAAAGCTACTTTGTTACACGCAAAAAAATGCCTTTTAAATCCAACACGTGCCATTTATCTTCCTTACTGGTTAACGTCATGTCCATTTCAGAACATGGAAAGGGACTTTTAGGTGGAGATGCTTAACATTATTTAAATTTTCCCTTTTTGAGCTGGAATTATGAAAACAATAATCCTTGAGGTGGATCGAGTGTTCAAAAAATGTCAGTTTCAAGAACACGAGTACGAGCAAAACTGGGTCAGATATGCAGGATTTTGATAAATTGGCGCCAGTTTTGTGCTCGGAACTCGCACGTGCATTCTGCAACGTTCGGATATGTTGGGAGATAAATGAGGATTATTATTTTGATGCGAGTATACATTTTACCAACTAGGGCAAATTGCCAAACGACCTTGCTTCCGCGTTACAAAACTTCCAGTATTGATTATGATGACCCATGAGCTGATTAATTCAATCCACTTCTTAGTTCTTGGAGCCATGCATGTTTGCATGTAGTCTGAAAATAGCCCGTATACCCACCTTGTTTTTTGCGTAATTACGGTTAATACAAACTTTTTCCATAGCACTCCGTTAGTTATGCTTTATCTACAATCTCGTTATTAACTATGAAAAATATAACGGAATGTTTTCACTACTGCTTCCAATAAGTCCCAGTCGATCCTTTCTCACAATACTAAATCGCAACTATTTACAAGTTTAGAGAAACAAAGCCAGCCGCACTGATGGAGGAAGTTAAAGGATTTCAGTGAACGTGGGCGGATACAGTGAACTATTTAAATAACAAACTACCAGATGTATTTGCGAGAGACTGCCCGAATTCGGATAAATCATTCTCTAAATTGATTCACCAAGAATGGGAACGAAACGCTTACGGTTACTGTTAGAAAGGAATTTGCTCTAAGGATTCTGTTTTGCTTTTCTTTCGAGCTATTTGCTTTTACTTTGTAACAAATCTTGAGGTTCTTGCTTTATATATTCGAATCATTTAGACTGAAGGATGCCAAGAGTAAAGATATGACCAAGATAATCAAACGAGTGTAGAAGGAATGAATTGATTGAATTGGTTTCCTCCTGGTTGCTCCTAGAGGAATTTACAGAATTGTTGAGTATGTACCAGTAATTTTTGCAATATTTAATATGTTCATTTCGTGCAGTGAGGAATGGTGGAATTTAGTTCAATTTTGTAGTTAAAATTAAATTTGGAAAATCCATAATATTTTTTATAAATCTATTTAATATCTGGCAATGCCAGAAAAAAATAAGCTCCTTTTGGAAATATTCCATTTACATTTTTATCAAATAAATATGAAACGAGATAACATTTTAAAAACAGACAAACAATAGGTACGCACACAGGGTGTATTTAAAATGCGGCGCAGCCTCTTCAATGCGTTGTTGGAAATCCTGCAGGGAGCTCTATAAAAAATTAGTTCCACCGCTTTTCTCGCAAAGAGGTAGAAAGTTGAAAATAAAATTTTTTATTCAGCGGTTTTTTTCCGGCATCAAAATATTACATAAATGAATAAGTCCCTATATCATTGCCAATCATCAATTGGCATGTTGACGTTATGACATCGCTGAAGTAAGTTTATTTGTAAAGATGTAAAAACAAACAAATTTTATTTTAATCAGTTTTGTTAGGCTCATAGCGTAATCGTCATGACGTACTCTGGTCCATGCGCGTCATTTTGAATGCATCCTGTATTACTCCTTTTAGATATTTTCATGAACACCTCGAAATTTTCGAAGTATCACCTTTCAATATAATCGACTAACACGCATCCTATTTTGGATCGGAATATCTCATATGAGGTCCTGATGGAACCTGGAAAATGCTCTTTGAAGCACGTTTATTTTAGCACGCTTTCAAAGTCGCGATAGTATGTTTTAACGCGACCAAGTTTCTCAGAAATTAAAACATTTACAACGGTCTGGTATCTGCATGGTGAAAGAATCATTGAGGCTATTCATTCAGTTACTTTGTAAGGCAATTATTCCAAGGGTTTTCAATAAATCGCCATATAAAGTTGAAATAGTCCAAAAAATTAGGTACATACCCTATACTTAGTTCTCTTTAATAATTTTTAGTGCAGTTAAAAATACGTGAAAATAGGCATTAAAGCCACCGCGTCATCGGAAACTAAAAGAGGTATTACAAGCTAGTCAATGTAGGCTTAAAAGCATTATCGAGACAGTTAATTGAACTATTTTTGGCGCATTTACCCTACGGATTCCAGGGATATGGGTGTTTAATTGTAGATGAGTGGTGAAGCATAAATAGAAAAAATACGATATTTTTTTAATCTAATCGATTGAATGAGTCCAACATTGGATACCTAAATTGAGATCTTGGAGCATTTGAAGCATTCTTTAAGCATCCTAATTTTAGAGTACTTTGCAAGAAATATTATAGGTACTATTGTGACGTTATTTCGGAAACTAAGTAAGATATGTGCACATTTAAATATGATGGAACAAATTTCAGTTTTAGAATTTTAAAATATGCGAATTTCATAACAGAGTAATAACTATGTGTAAAAGTACAGCTTAAAATATCAAAAATCTCCATTTTAAAGTTATACTCTAAAACAAGCCTCTCCTGGAAATATTCCCTTTATATTTTTATTAAATAAATGTGAAACGAAGCGCAAATAATCCAGGCAGACGTTAGAAAATTTAAATTTTCTTTTACTACTTCTGGGCTTCTTGGAGAACATAAACTTATATAAAATTTCTTAGAGAAAAGTTGGACTTGTGTTATATAAAGGAAATATCTTGTAAAAACTTTTTCGTCGATCTGGGTTCAACCACCGTTCAAAGTCGAGTTAAAAACTTTGTTACAAATTTTGTGCAGGAATTACAAATCTACTGACACAATTTACAGCAGCTAAAATTTCAAAAGCAAATAAGTGTCAGAAGTTAACTCTGGCAGCCCGTTTGGGTTGACTTGAGAGTCTTAGACAATTTGGCTCTGGAAAGTCGGGAATAATTAGATTTCTATCAACATAACACCCCAAAATTAAAAACACGGAAAACAAAGAAAGTTTTTAGAAGAATAATTGTTTTCCTTTCAGTAGGTTGGTAAGAATTGATGAAATAAATGAAGCCAAATTAGTAGCAACAAGTTGTATCTACACGTCTGGATTTGTGACTAGTTGTTACACTTTTTGAGGCAATTCATTCACCAGAAAAAAAACACCTAAAGGCATAAATAACAAAACCTGTGAAACAGAAGCACAAAAAAAATCTCAAAATTCCAAACAATTCTACTTTATATCTATCTGGAATCCTGATTATTCAACTTTTTCCAATAAAACTTTATTCGGGTTATAAAAACATGCTGCGTGTTAAGGCGGAAAGGGCCTGAATATATTGAAAAAGCTGATGGTTGCAATATCGGAATTATATGAAAAAGTTCTCAGATAGGTTTTGTTTGAATTACCAGCCATTTGTCAATCCCATCCCCGAGACCAGCCAACGGAGCATTGAAATGCGGTTTTTCTTTTATTTGCCACCAGTTTTTCTTCAAACATTTCCAAACAAATTTGCGTTATATTGTACTTTCAAAGTAAGTGAAATCGATCTTAATAAATTCACATCTTCAAAGTTGCAAACTGCTCTAAATTTACTTTGCCCAGGATAAAAGCCCAGTTCAATCAGCTCGATTTTGAGCCTAATGGAAATTTATTTATCTCCTAGCCCAGATTTCCGAAGAATAAAACACGGAAGTTAGAAGAAGTAAAAATAATAAAGATTTACCCAAACTACGCCAAGATTGCGAACGAACTCCCAAAAGGTGCCTGATCAAAATTTACAGCCACTGGAGGACGCGTATTGGGAGTCAGACCCGCTTTAAATTTTTTAGTCACAAATTTAGGGCTCGATGAAAAAGTCAAGTTGAATGAAGTGTAACTTAGATAAGAGATATATCAGTAATTCTTAAAGGACGTTTAGGTTATTACATAGACACCGGGAACATTGAATTTTTAGGCTTCTATTCGTGCTTCTAGTTTATTCTTTTTTAAGACTACACATCTTTGAGACTAGAAATTTGGAAAGTATATTATCTATTTGTCGAGCCTTGGTTGGGCAACAGACCAGGAAGGGCGGTGGGCTTTCCTGGTTAGCTGTCTCTTTTTGGAGGTAGAGGAGCGGTGATTAAAAATTTCGCCCAGAGCGCCAGACTAGCTAACGCCGCCTCTGTCTGTGGAGTCTAGACTCCCATTGAAGTACTACGATCTGATTAAATCTTTCATCTGCTTATAACACAGATAAATATTTGCGCAGTATTGAACGAAATTATTTTCAATTAAAGCTCGATGAAGACCTGTAATTGGATTAATTGATATCATTAAGTTCATTTCACGCCGAGGTAGATTACGTAAGGAATCAAAATCGAAAAGAGTTCCTTTGGCCTTTAATCTGGGTAACGTAATAAGAGAGGTGCAGGAAACCGCGTAAGACGAAATTTCGATATGCTTATTTCGCTTTTAAATCTAAAAGTGCCAACAAATAGATGGCTCTCCAATTATCTCAGAAAAGATTAGAGACATTTGGGGAGCTATTTTTCGGTCTAATCGATAGCTATGTAGGCTGCGCTTTAACAATTTGCAAAAAATAGTTATCCAATGGTCCACTACCTCAGGAACTAAAGTAAAAAACATCATAAGAAAGGGAAAAAAGACAATTAGATACGTACTCATAAAAATTACAATCGGTATTCAAAGCCCACTGGCAATACACAAAAATGTGATTTAAGCGAGGAAAACTTGCGCTAGTCTTATTCAATATTCCATAACTCCTCCATTATTCTTAGAAATATCGACGAGAGTGAAAAACAAAATGTTAAGAAAAATTTGTCTGGAGTGTCGTTTAAAATGCGATATTCTGTAAACGCTACAGTAATCCATAGATGGCTTAATAATATAGGAAAAAACACTTGTTCCTACTTGTTTTACCCGGTATGCACTGATAATAGACTTTCTCCAAAAAGTTGCACACACGATCCATGAACAGACCTATAATGAAATCAAAAATTCACTCAAACCATGCAATAGTTTTAGAAATTATTTAGGAACAAATTTGTGGCATATTTTCAGTGGTGCATTCATTTTGTCAAGGAGTTTATGTAACTACAACAAATTTAGTCTATATTAGGTAACTAAAACCCCGTCATTTACCAATACGCGACAATGCAACATTCAGTAACAGTCGAATGAATAGCCGAATAGCCATTCAAAATGGTTATCGACTACTAACTTTCTATGTAGACTCGCACTGGCCGTTCTTTATTCCATCCCGATGAATCACCATCACTCATCGCAGTATCTTTCCAAGTTTTGCATGTCGATCGTTTTAAAACGATTTATTTCATCGAATCCTTTCGCTTAATTCAAGATCTTAGCTCAAGGAAGTTGGCGCACCCATGCAAGTTTCCACAATTTCAGACGTCATGTGATATCTACAATGGCACCGGAAACACCTCAGAAATTGATAGGAGGTCGGTTGCAGCACGTAAAAATCTTATCAATCAAGTTTTACCCCACGCCAGGGGGTGTTCAAGATATACGAAAGCATAACAGGAACAGGTATGGAATGAAGTTCTGCGTGTTTCAGAACCCGGCCCGCCCAGCGAGCGTTACGTGCAAAGCAGTCAATATAAATGCATTGCATATATCAAGAACGATGTGTTACTGTCTCTTTCGATGGATGAATTTAAATTGCTTTTGTTTTAAGCTGCTGGATCAGAAAGTATTCACATTTTTCTTGAAGATGAGGAAAATGCAAAAGTGGCACACAATCCTCATATTTCAGCTTAAAATTCTCCTGCGAATAATTTATTTTTCAGTATTGTTGTATAATTTGGCTTCACCCCCTATTATCCACACAATAGCCCGCAAAGATACATAGGTTTAATTGAGTCAACAGCTAAAAACAACAGACATAAAGAAAGCCTCAGCCAAGCCTGGAAAACAATAATACCCGAGGAGGAAATAATAACAAACAGTTTTAATGGAACCTGCTTCCCAAAGCTGAATCAAAACAATGCAAATTGGAAATTCTTTTATTCATTCCCATTTGGAAATTTCGATACAAAAACCCCTAAAAGGAAAGGGCCAATTAGTCGCTTGTCTGAATGAAATTTGAACTTAAAAACAGTGCTGCGAGGAAAATTTTGGTCTGAAGTCCGAAGTAAACACACTTGCAATAAATTGTTCCTCCTTAAATACCCCTCGAGAAGTCTAAACGAGGAGTAGAAAAAGTAAATACCGGACCACAGCAGGAAGAATGACTTATCCGAGCATTTGAATCTTTTGTGAGGAGTCGTCGAAACCTGAAAGCCCGACCGCTTCTATTGACACAGTCGAATCAAACCAATAACATGGAAAATAGATGGACATGGGGCCCTTTCTTCCAATTTCCAGTGTTGTAGGCAAAACTGTCTCTCACCACTAATCCCTTCCACTTCAAATTTCTTCACAATTCCAACTTCTGGAAAGCAATAGAAAATGACTTTTAATTCCAGCTAATAAACCCTCTCTCCGGTTGTTTTTAAGGGTCCAACATCAAATAGGGTTATTACTATTGCTATTAGGTCTCCGCCACTGTCCTTCCTGCATATCCAATAGATCAAAGCCGGCGCCGGACAAAAATGTCTTCATTTTCGACGAACGTCCATGTCATCCGAGGTCCGAAGGAGATTGAATTTGAAAGTTGTAGGGGTCGTTTACGGAAACGTTCCTTTCCAGTTTTGTTTTCTTTTATGTTTCTTTCTTTTCGACCGTCTTGAAAATGTTATTGGAAAGTGAATGTCGATGTCGGTCGGTCGGTTACAATGCAGACTCCCTTCGTTTTGCTTTTTTGCTTTGTTTACAAGCGAAACAATTTAGGATAGAGTTGGGACATAGTTTCATTTACTTATCTCAGCTGCGGTAATAGGGTTTGCTATTTAAACTCCATTATGGTGGATGCTTTATCAATAGACTGTCTTTTCAGGAAATTTGTTCAAACCGTAAATACATGTCAAAAAGATATTACGATGATAAGGATACCTATAATCGACTAATGTCTTACATTGACCTAAAATACTTTATCTGAGGTTCAAAAATGTAATTTGAGGCACTTTGCGATAGAGCAAAACTTGAAATATTTTACATGTTTTTTCTCGGAAAATCCCAAACTAGACTCATCCATTAAGCAGTTGGCTGGCAAACTGGATTCGGTCTTTGACTTCCTAATGAGACAAACAGAGACCTCTGGAGTTTCCGGCCGCATCTCCAGAGGATATGGTGCAGTCTATTTTACTTGGCAAGACCAAAGTTCATATAGAAACACGACTGTTGCAATCTGCCAAGTGTTGATTACGTTTGTTGTGTGTTGTATTTTAGTTGGAATGCACTACTGCCTTTAATCAATTAGGATCTGTTGTTTCAAGGATTTAAACTTTAAACAAACTCATAAAATTCAAGCAGTTATTTCGTAATTGCTAATAATTATTGTAAACACCTGCGAATATTCAAACGTAATCTTGTGGCGGACTTAAAAACGCAGGTGATTCGGTTCTCGAAGAAGTATCGACAGGTGAATTGCTAAAGGTCGAGGCTGAGATTGCACCTGTCGTCTTACCATTGCTTTTAATTTAAGCGTAAAATTCAGTGGCGTGCTTGAAAAGGTAAATTTTTTTAATGCAGCTATAGGTATTTAAATGGCATGTTATGTATGTTTAAACTAAGACTGGAGGAAAGTCACCAAACTCGGCGCTGATGTTCCTGTTCTACTGTACCAAATTTTCTGTCCTTCGGAACATTTGGGAACTTAAACACCTACACCTTCATACTGAAATAAGGTGAATATTTGCAGACTCGCAATTCACAAATTATACCAGATACAGACATTACATCAGTCTGCAGTCTGTGTCTTATTAGAGTCCGTCAATCTCGTAACATATCTTTAATTCATTTTTCAGAATTCTAGATCTAAATCTTATTTACTTTAACCTGAGGCCTTATGTAAACCACGTGTAGTTGTGTGTTTTTGACAATTCCGGGTCGTTGCAGGTTGCTGAAAAAGGAAACTCAAGGTTTAATGTGTAGGCGCTCCGGGAAATCCCACACTAATCCGGTCACCAGAATACCACACTGGGTGCCTTTAGAGGATTTTTCTCGATACAAAAAAGAACCATAACTCACACATTCAAAAATTAAACGGCAACATTTTCAAATTAGTCTACAGACTCGACTGCGTCGTACTTAAGTCCAGATCATCAAGTTTGACACATTTCCCTGATCTACATTTCATGGTTTTAAATTGAAAGGTTCATTAATCTGAATTTCATGCTTTTCTCATGTGTTTATTGGCAGACTCGTAGCTCACAAAATATGAAGAAAATTTCAACATTTTGGCGAGCTTACAGCCTGGACTACGCGCTATTTGAGTTTAAAGTACCAATTTTGGAATATCTTTCTGATTGGTGTTTCAGAGTTCTAAATTGAAGGTCTTATTTACCTGACTTGTGAAATTTTTCTCATACAATAGATTTGCAGATTCGTCATAAATTGCGAATGTAACTACAGCAAACTATTTGATCAGTTTAAAGACCAAACTGCAGTCTATTTGAGTCCAAGATATCAGTTTAGAATCATTTCATATTCTCTCATCATCTCTCATTCACTGCTCTAAATTGAAAGTTTAACGTGTCTAAATTCAGGGTTATTGCTAGAATATTAATTTTGAAATATATCTGATGCAGAATTCAGGGTTCTAAATCGAAAAATGTTTTTTTTAAGAAGACAGGGTTTTTCACAATTTCAAATTTTTCTTTTTAAGTTCTTTTATATGGTGTCTCAAACGAAACTTCTTGACGCTGGAAATACTCTTCTTCTTTTGTGGTGACAGAATGACGAGAATCCAATTTCGTACATTCAAAGCTTAAGGAAAGCACCTCTTATAAATTTGATGTTGAAAGTGAAGCCTGTCAACCGAATCTGGGTATGATGATGGGCAAATTGCAGGCACGGATCAGCTCCCCTTTATGAGTTTTTAATGCCCCGCATGCATCATTGCAAATTTTCCTTACAAAAAGTGAAGTTATTGAGTTTTGCAGACAATTTTTAGAAGTAATTTGGCGACAAAATGGAGCGGAACTTAAAGGCGGAATTGTAAATATTTTCTTAAGTTCGCATCTGGGTTTTAAAAGACAATTGCCTACAACACTGGGGGAAACTAAAGCGAATTCAATATAAAAAGTGGAACGAAAACAAGTTAATTTAATACGAACCCTTGAGAAGGCAACATGGAGCTTGCAGAATGTTGACACTGGAAATTGCTTTAATACGTTTAGAAGACACTGGTGCAGGAAAATGTTGCCTTCTCAAAAACTTGCAATTCAGCTTTATTCTTTTCCATGGCCGAGGGAATTCTATAGCTTAATAGTTAATAAACATGGTTAATTCTAGTAAAGTCGAAAAGAGTTTCAAATGGCTCGTCCAAATTCGCTTTGGTTCACCTGTCTCGGTCGGACTATCTTGGTCATTAGTTCTGAATACCGGCTAAATAGAACGGGGCAAAACAGAGGCGGGTGTTGCTAAAATCCCGAAAATCAACAGGTGAATTGTATCTATTGTTCTATGTGGTTTGCGGCTTTTACGTGATTTCAAAGCGATTTTGTCTTTGATATATCACTAAATATATTTATTGATTTACATGCAGGATCTAGTGTCATTGGACGCGAGTGCGATTATTTTCATCTACACAAAAGTGTACTCAGAATTCTCTTGATACATAACAACCAACATTAGAGCTTACTCGCACCATTCAGCATTTAATCCCAGCCCACAAGATAGATTGCCCGGCATATTCCGGAAACGCGATTACATTTCTTCCAGAATATGGATCTCATTCAATTTAGGCAAGTTGCAACTGCTTGGTTACATAAACCGCTTTACATCGCAAGGGGGGGCCGGACTCTCCGCAGTAATTAATGAATCTGGCAGACGTAACAATGTTGTGCATCGAGTGAAGCTAAATCATAATGTAAATCTAATGCCCGATCTCCTATCGCGGCCACGAAATGTGTACACTGCAGGCCCTAATTTAAATATTTCACGCTTTAACGGGCCCTGCTTTCTCTCTCTCTCTCTCTCGGTGGTCGATCACTGGACGTAATTGTTGAGGGTCTGTGTTGAGGCAGGGTAATTGCACGGAGATTAAAGTTTGGAAGGGTTTAGTGTAGGCCTTAATTGCAGAGATGCAAAAGTAAGCTATGTAATGATATTAAGTCAGAATCACTTAACCATTTACCTACCCTTTGTTTTGGCCAACAGCATACAAACAACACATCTAAACGGTAAAAGATCTGCAAGTATATTAGGGACATTAACAAGGCATTTGATAGAGTCTGACACAGTGGTCTGTTTAACGAAAAGGTTGACACAGTGTCTTCTTTATCAATTACCTGATATATGGGGTTTTTCTCACAAAGATGTCTCTTGAGAAATCAAAATGCACGTGTTCTAGCGTTTTTCCCTCAATCTATAATATCAGGCAAATTATAAATTGATGTGCGACCCTTTCGTTGACCCACCTTGTATACATATTTCTCACAGTTCCTGGAGTAACGGAGAATATTCTCACTTCCAATATTTTTAAACGTCCCTGTTCCAATTTCTGACATTAACAGACTTCTGATGACCTCTAGCGCTTCTTGCACCTCATTAAGTCACGGCAACGCTTCCACACTTACCGGATAAGTTTAACATAATTTAATACTTTGATGTCAAGACATCGTTGAATTATTATGACAGGGGATAAACATAGTCCAGTTTGCCCTTAACTAATTGTGACAACGTGATTTTAGAGCTGGTAAGGAAGGTTCGTTTAAGACGATGATCGAAACCGAATTCTGGAAATATCACGAGTGAACTTTGTTGGATTCCATCAAGGCTAACCTAACACAATGAAAGTTGACGTATTTGAACTAATCTGAATTAAGTAGATTGAAAGGACATTGCTTGGGGGCCTAATTTGGATCACAAATTTAATCTCAAAGTCCCTTCCCCTATATCATATTGCTGAAGTTCAGACTTTCTTTCCTGCTAATTCGCTCTTAGTTCTCCTTAAGTTTCATCCAGCTAGAGGCAGAACTTCATCCTTACTTTCTCTATGAAGATTAATGAATTATAATTTGGCGAAATGGTAGGATGGCGTGGGAAAAAGAAATTGACCACATTCAGCATCTGGTCAGCATAACATGACTTCTCGCATAATATTGCACAAATGCGAATCCCGTCAGCATAAATCTTACAATATTTTCGCCAGGCCAGGAGTTCGAAATAACATGTTTCATGTGTTTGCAAATCTGCTAGTCTGTTCCATGTAAATCAGGTTTGTTTGCTTTTCGGCTGAATCGCCGGAAAATTGTCTGTTCTCTGTTTGGCTCTTGTTATCCTTTAACAGATTTCTTGTTATAGGCCGTTTTTTTGCCTTAATGCTAGAGAGACAATTTTCCTGGGCAAACCTTATTAATTGACTGTATGAAAGAATTCACCTTTGTGGTGGAAATGTAACTTTGAGCTTAAAAAAAAAACACACATTTTTATGATAGAGTTTTAAGCATATAGAGTAAAATCCAAGGGAAATAAGTAAATATTTGAAACCCGGCGTTTATACAGCGGAACTTCCACACTCTAGCACTTAAATAACCGCATATATGGCCTGGGGGAGCTAAAGCCATTTCGCTTAACTCTTCTAACTCTGTTAGCGCATTCGAATTGTTAGAGGGATTGCTTCATTTTGGATCGTGCGATTTAATAGAGAAAATATAACGAGTTTTAAATCTAATAACACTTTGTTGCATAACCCTCAACATTCTTCCGTATTTATCATTATTTGCCATCCTGCTGGATGAAGATGATCACGAGCTCAAGATTCTTCGAAACAATAATGATTCCCCAGATAATTACAAAACAAGTCTCCCTCGCCCAGTAAAAGCATTAATATAAATGGGCAACTAGACCGAATATGCCGCAATGCTATATCCGAAATAGTTTTATTGTGACACCCCGGGACCCTTTGAAACCGGCAATTCCACATAATAATTCTAATTTTAATATTCATGAATTTTGGAAAGTGGTTTTTTAAACTCGGGGATTGCCTGCAATTTATTTTAAATTGGGAATCTTTCGTATATAACGAGGTGGGGATTTTTAGGCTGACGCGACGTCCATAACCGAGTCATATAAAGGAGATGGGATGTGTGAATTTTTTCTTTTTTTTCCTTGATACTTCAGAAGTTTTTGAAAGTCATTATGATTAGTAATTTTTTTGCCTATAGGTGGGACGAGTCTAAAAAGAGAATTTTGACACACATTTGAAATTTGATCTACTTATTTCGCCTCTGTGAAGGGCATTTAAGTCAAATACTGTTTGTGTTTTGGTGATTCAAATGATGTGTTTTTAAATATAAAAATTCGGAAACTTGGTGAAACTGATTATTGTAGCACTCATGAAACAGAACATAAAGAAATAACTTAAAATCGTGTTTTTATTAATTACAGGGATTTCCTACTAAAACTACACTTGCTGAACAAGAAACCTGCAAAATCGCTGCCAAAACAACTTATAGAAAGATACCTCAGTGATGTAGCTGAATAAAATGGAAATGGATCTGCAAATGCTTCATAAGAATTAAGTTGCTTGATATATCATTTTCGAATTTCGAACTTTTCGAATGTTGTTGCTTGAATGCTCTATGTCTATACCATTGAACCCAGCATTCACAGTTTTTTCCAGCGCCGCTCTTTGTTAAAGGCATCCATATACGTAGCACAAACAAAGCCTACACTTTTATAATCGACACGACAAAAACAGCACTTTATACCGTCCTTATTTGTTTGTTTAGCCTGGCGAATTAATCCATGCGAGATGAACATAAACGAATGAAAGCGCCATTTGCAGAAGTTGTGAGTAATTTGCACAACCGGATTTAACGAGACCCGAAATATTTATTTTGTTTATTTGGGCGTTTGCTCGTTCAGAAACACTGCGTAGGACAATGTAATTATTTTCGACCGAAGCTGTTGCTACAAAGACCAGAATCGTTTCATCTGGAAAAACAGCGATATTAAGCGATTTTTAATTATTGTTCCGAAACAGCTGCTTTTGGGTAAAGGCTCTAAATAAACTTAGTGATTATTAGGGTAATAAAACGATAAATACTCGAAGATGAGGAAGCTTTGCGTGCGGGGGGGGGGGGGGGGTTTGAGGGGCTTTACTTGCGCTGGAAAGAAAGATAAAAAGAATTTGAGGACAAATTTGTCACCCTATTGGATAAAGAAAATTTTGATTTTAACCGGAAGAATTGGCTCGGTTATAGGCTTAGTGTGGTAAAAGGGCCTTTTAGGGAACCCCCAGGCAGTGAAAAATGATTTTGATAAAAAATGGGTCACCTGCTAATAAGTGTAAATCAGAGAAGCACTAGAGATTCTTATAAGCCTGTAAAATTTGAAGAAAGGTAAAATATCTTTGAGAGCTAGGAAATGTTGAGTCGCTGCAAGGACATCGTAGTTACTTATTGGGTCAGTTAGTCAAAGATAATCGATATATCGTAAGAAATGAGAAAACGGGAATAAACCCCGAAAACGACTAGCGACAAACATTAAAAGGTCCAAAATTACGGTTAATTATTATTGAAGAAAGAAAACCTTAATTTGCCTAAAAGCAATAATATTGATAAGGCGGCCCGCCAAACGTATATGCGAGGTCAGCGTTTTTAGTGTTCCTTTGGATGTGTGTTCTTTTTAAACAGTTAGTCTGTAATATATCGTGTTGTAATCAGGTGCTCCCTTTTTTCTTTTTCTCACCCACTGAAGCAACCCTCAACAGGTTATGGGCCCAGTGTGCGAGTGAGAGTAAGTCGCGAGTGTTGTAGTGAGAAGTGTCGGTTTGAGCTTTTGTTCGCAATTATACGACTAATTACAAAATTAGTGTATTATCTGCCATAAAAAAAAAATGGAGATCGACAAGCCTAGAATCGAAAAACTACGTGATTCCGAAAACTGGCAACAGTGGCAGTTTGTTATACAAACGATATTAGACAGTGAAGATGCGTTAGACATCTGCAATGGTACTGAAAGAAGGCCTGAAGAAAATGAACTGGACTATGAAAAGAAATTTAAAAAATGGATCAAAGGTGACAGGATGGCAAGAAAACTGTTCGTCACAACTGTGGAATCCAAACCGTTACAACTGCTGATGAATTGTGCCACAGGAGAAGAAATGTGGAAGAAATTGCACAGCGTGTACGACTTAAAATCAGATGAAAGTTTATCCCTAGTGCAAAAGAAGTTCTTCGAGTTCAAGTGGGACCCCAATGGTAATGTTGCACACCATGTGTCAAAGCTGGAGCAACTGGCCAGCAAAATGAAAAAGCTGGGAGGCGACATTCCTGAGTCCATGTTGATCACAAGAATTCTATCAACCTTGCCGTCCAAGTTTAACTATTTTCATAGTGCCTGGGATTCAACTCAAGCTTCTAAAAAGACCATTGAGACCTTAACAACTCGTTTATTAACTGAAGAATTACGTTTGGAAAAACAGCGGGAGGAAGAGGAGGAATCCACAGTCGCCCTGTTATCTAAAGTAAACCTAAAAGGTAATTTTCTCAAGAAGAAAAAGTTTTTTCAGAAACAGAAAGAGGACTCTAACGTGTCGCGCTGTTCCTTGTGTCGGAAAGTGAATCATGAGCGGAAAGACTGCAAAGGTTGTTTCTCGTGCGGGTCAAAAGAACACTTAATAAAAGACTGTTCGTCAAAACAAGGTGATCAATCGAAAAGACAAGCTTTTGTTGGGAATACTATTGTTAATGAGAACAGTGACAATTATTGGTTGATAGACTCAGGTGCTTCAAATCATATTTCAAATAAGCGTGAGTGGTTTTATGAGTACAAGGAATTCCCGGATCCAGTAGCAGTTTACATTGGAAATGGTGACCAAGTACTAGCACTAGGTCAAGGTAACATAGATGTAGAATCTTTTGACGGCAAAGAGTGGATAACGGCAACATTGTATGACGTGTTATTCATACCAGATATGGCTAAGAACTTATTCTCGGTTAAAACAGCAGCTAAGAAAGGTATTGACTTTATTTTGAAAAATAACGGTTCACAGTGTTTCTTTACTAGAAATAATAAAGTTATCGCTGTTGGAGTCGAGGCCGATAATCTTTATCGAATTAAATTACGTGTGATCTTGCCGAAAATCGTTTGTGCGGCGACTATGAGCAATACATTGCAACTCTGGCATGAACGCCTATGTCACCAAAACAAAAAATATGTGAAATGCTTTCTTAGGAACTCTGACATTGCATTTACCAATGACAACCTTTTTTGTGATGCTTGTGCTTATGGCAAACAACATCGGGAGCGTTTTAGCAGAAGGGAAGATATTTCAAATAATGCAAGAGAGCTTATCTACTCTGACGTTTGTGGACCTATGAGTGTGCAATCTCCTGGACAAAAACGATATTATGTTTTATTTAAAGATGATCATAGCAAGTATCGTACTGTTTATTTTCTACGTGAAAAATCAGAAGTAGAACATAAACTAAAATTATTCTGCAATGAAGTAAAGACAAGATTCGGAAAAGACATTGTTGAGTTACGTTCGGACGGAGGAAAAGAATACGCCAGTAAAGAAATATCCGTTTTTCTGGGTAACAGAGGAATAAAACATTCGATCACTGCTCCTTATACCCCTGAACAGAATGGAAGCTCTGAAAGAGACAATCGCACCATAATGGAGGCAGCTCGCTCAATGTTATACTCCAATACTAAAATTCCTCAATATCTATGGGCAGAAGCCGTTAATATGGCCGTATATGTAATTAACAGGACAGGACCTACAAGATTAGACCGAAAAACACCATATGAACTTTGGTTTAACAAAAAGCCAAGATTTGACGACCTCAAAGTGTTTGGCACTGAATGCTTTGTCCACGTGCCGAAACAAAAGCGTCGTAAACTGGACAAGAAAGCCCTTAAAGGATATCTTGTGGGTTATCTCGAAGGTGTCAAAGGATATCGTGTGTGGGTACCAGAGCTCTATGATGTAGTGCTAAGCCACGATGTTGTCTTTAAAGAAGAAACTCTCTCACCTACCACGTTTGAAATTGAAGATCACAAACAAGACGTTGAAAACAAGGATTTAGAAGAGACCAAAGAGGAGGTACCAAAAGTTTTGCCAAAATTACGTGACAGAAGCATGCTAAAAAGACCTGATTACTTCGGAATTCCTGTAGCTATGTTTGCTGAATTTGAACCAACAAATTTCAGAGAAGCAGTTTCTTCAGAGAACTCACAAAACTGGATAAAAGCGATGGAGGAAGAGATGTGCTCTTTACAGAAAAATAATACGTGGCTACTGGTTGATGCACCAGAAGATAAGAAAGTTATAGGAAATCGTTGGGTCTATCGAACTAAGCACAATTCAGATGGAACAGGTGCTGATCGTTATAAAGCTCGCTTGGTCATAAAAGGGTATTTTCAAGAAAAAGATATCGACTACTCAGAAACTTTCAGTCCAGTGGCACGTTTTGATACTATCAGAACAGTGTTAAGTGTAGCAGCACGTGAAAAATTAAATTTAAGTCAATTTGACGTTAAATCAGCTTTTCTTTACGGCAGATTGGAAGAAGAAATTTACATGCAGCAGCCTGAAGGGTTTGAAGATGGGACAGAAAGAGTGTGTAAATTGAACAAAGGCCTATATGGACTAAAACAAGCCCCTAGATGTTGGAATCGGTCATTTAAAGATTTCCTCATACACTGTGGCTTAAGGGAGAGTAGTGCGGATTCATGTTTATTTTTCAAAGAAAGTAATGAAAATAAACTGCTACTACTTCTATACGTCGATGACGGCCTAATTGCAACAAATAGCCAAGAAGAAGCCAATCAACTTCTCAGTCAATTAACTTCCAGGTTTGAAGCAAAAATTACAAGAGAGGTAAACAATTATTTGGGAATTGAGATACATCAATTAATGGATGGTTCAATTTTTATCAATCAAGCTGGTTATGTTCAGAAAATTTTACATCGTTTTGGAATGCTGGAAGCAAACGCTGTATCAACTCCCATAGAAACTGGATGGAAAGCAACTAAATCTCCTGAAAAAGAAGACAATTTTCCATATAGAGAAATTGTGGGAAATCTAATGTATTTACAAGTAGTGACTAGACCTGACATTGCGTTTGCAATTGGTCTTGCCTCCAGAGCACTAGATAAACCGACGAAAGCGCATTGTCAACTTGTTAAAAGGATCCTCCGATATATAAAAGGAACAGAAGATGTTGGATTGCTTTATTCCAATACTGGAGACTTCATGACCTACAGCGACGCAGATTTCGCAGGAGATGTCGAGACCAGAAAATCTACTACAGGTTCATTGTGCCTCTATAGTGGTGCAGCGGTGACATGGCGTAGTAAAAAACAGCAATGTGTTGCTCAATCTACTACGGAAGCGGAATATGTGAGCGCGGCTAGTGCGGCCAAAGATATGTTGTGGATGTTACGATTGCTAAGTGAAATTAGCGAGGCAAAACAGGAAAACACTTTGTACATGGATAATATGAGTGCGATAAAGTTAGCCAAAAACCCTGAGTTTCACGAACGTACTAAACATATA
Source organism: Euwallacea similis (assembly GCF_039881205.1). Lineage (NCBI taxonomy): Eukaryota > Metazoa > Arthropoda > Insecta > Coleoptera > Curculionidae > Euwallacea > Euwallacea similis. The sequence goes on from NC_089610.1 coordinate 1,973,572, forward strand.
GATATTAGGTGTCATTTTATAAGAGATCTTTATGCTAAAAGTACAATAAAAATAGAGTACATTTCGTCGGAAATGCAAATCGCTGATTTGTTTACAAAGGCCTTAGCAAGACCAAGATTTAATTTTCTAAAAGGTAAATTAGGCTTAACAAGTTTCGAAAAAATTCTATCTTAGTGTTGTGTTGTTTATTGCTTTATTCTAGTTAAGTTTTAGGGAGAGTATTGAAGAAAGAAAACCTTAATTTGCCTAAAAGCAATAATATTGATAAGGCGGCCCGCCAAACGTATATGCGAGGTCAGCGTTTTTAGTGTTCCTTTGGATGTGTGTTCTTTTTAAACAGTTAGTCTGTAATATATCGTGTTGTAATCAGGTGCTCCCTTTTTTCTTTTTCTCACCCACTGAAGCAACCCTCAACAATTATTAAAAAAAAAAACATCACTGGAAAGCCTCAAAGCGGAAAAGATACAAAACAAAAAGCCAGGAAATATGCTAAGTATAATGATGAAAATGCATCAAGCTATAAAGATGAAGAAACATATCCTATAAAGCATCTCGGAGCTTTGGAGTAAATATAAGGACAGAATTTGTACTTAAATCTTACAAACAGCGGCCTAAGACAAAATTCAGATTAAGGCAAAATATTACGGCAGGGGATAAAAAGTAACAGTTTTGGGATATGTTTTATAAAAAACATAACTAGTATTCTGGTCTGCGATGCAACCAAATGATGCATTTGAAGTCTGAATATCAAGAAAGGGACACATTTCTGGGATCAAGTAGTGAAAAAGACGCAAAAATCAACGAAAGATTTTGATAAGGTCCTCAGAAAATGAGAGCGCATATGTGGGATTTGCATTTGCATTTATGTGTAACTTAATATTCAAATGTTATTCTATTTTACATCTTGATTCTAATTTTCGTGAATGCACGCTTTATTTATCTTATCGCGGTGTGGTGAGTTGGCAAATGTATAAGTAGAAAGAGTCTTTCATCACATACAAAGAACATTTGGCAGTCATTTTAAAACCTAAACAAAAATGTTATGTGTGTGCTGCACACAGAACCTGCTTTGTGATAGATCCAGGGATTAAAAGAGTAACGGAAAAGGTTTTTATCGCGAATTCGGTACCGAAAACAATATCGCCAGTTGAAAGTTGCGCGTTTTCCTGAAGATGAAAGTCGAACGATGAACAACGCAATTTTTAACTTCTGTCGATCGACTCGACATACATAAACTGTGCCGATAACCGATGAATAATTGAAGATGAAATTGTTAAATCGATTTATGTCATTAATTTCACTCACTCTATGTAACTTGCAACACTATAAATTATTTCTCTGCTACAACATACTCTCTTTAATTATGTTACTGTGTTACTCTCTAGGCACTTGGAAATTACCCTAACCCTAGACAGTAACATCAAATTTCTACATATATTATGGAAATCTGTCGATCACCGAACCTCAATATGTGTGATCGACTAACCAGATGAACATTTAGTATTAAAGAGGAAAAGAAGAACCAAAAGAAATTGATTGGCAAATCATGAATAAGTCTCTGCCTTTTTTTAACAATTATCATATTACAAGTTTTTACTTGTTCTATTTTCAATCTACTTAAAACGTCTCACATTTATTATCACAAAACTGAGATAACCTAAACACTACCCTCATTATAAGAGTGTCCCAAAGTCTTATCTACCGCATTTAATCATAGTTATGTCCATCTGTCGCCCCAATAACCGACTTGAAAAGACGTCCCGAAATTTATTAGAATCAGACCAACTCCGAGAGAACTTCCGTTATTACTGTGGCAAGTTTTAATGAGACTGTCACAATATTTTGACCAAAGCCGTCTCGGAAGTTCCAGCTTCTGCGGGATTTGCAATGCATTGATAGGCTATTGTCTATGGGAAACTTGAAACTATTTGGAGCACATTGAGGAGTAGTGAAGAGTAATACGATTTGCTTCATGTAGAGAATGAGAAAGTGGGAATCCGCAAGGCGAGTTATTTGAGTAACTTCAAAGGGCAAAATAAATTTGTAGGACTAATCCAATCGCAAATCAACATAGCCTTGATTTATATTAATATGGGCCTTTTCCGGCGTTGATCGATTTACATCCGGTTTGATTGATCGATGCAGCGTTACTTAACTACATGGAAGCGCTGCTTTGTGAATACCAAATTGAATTCGAGATTTCCATATATTTTGTCCGGAATAAATAAATGGGGGAATATAATCCTGAGGCATGCTTTTAACATTCCATCAATTGGATCACATCTCTCTTTGAGTACGTGGGTAGTTTTCGATAAGGAATGACAAGTCTTTATGTACTGGCTTTAAGACAAAACAAGACTTTTATGGGGATTCACCCTCGACGATAAATCCTTAAGACGTCAACTGCGGGGTAATTTTTTCGGCACCCCTGGACTTGCAAGGCATTAGGCCTATAATGCGTCCAGTTGCGATCACCCTATTTCAGAGCCTGCAATGTCATTTTCTAGGGGCAACATCGTGTTTATCCTTATATTAGAAGTGATATATTGAAGAAGGAACAAATTCTGGAGATTTAGAGATTGTAATGAATTACGAGACAAATGGCTGTGGATGGAATAGTATTTACAATAGTGCAAACCAGTATTAGTCTAAAAAAATATTGAATGTTCAATTTGCGTAGGTAAGTAGGTACCTTATCGCCTTTCTATGAAAGTGTTTATGAGGGTTAGCGAATTCACTATGTACCATGATTGAGTTTCTCGAGTTTCCTCAGATTCTAGATGTAGAAAACTACCATATTTTTAATCATATACAATTCAATGAGACATATCTAGTAAAACTTCAAGTTTGTTCGGATGTGTTCAGGTCAGGTGAAGCCTTCCTGTCGAAAATGAAAAAACGAAGTGGTTGAAAGTCACAATACCAAACTGGCTCTTCATGAATCTTATGTTCTAATAACTCAGGCTTACTGCAATAAAAATTGGTGAAGACATTTTTTTATAACCTTCGGTAACGTCTGTGTCATTGCTTCTGCAAATGGTATAGAGGAAATACTCCTGCTTGATCAATAACATTGCCGTCCACATGTTCACCTGGAATAGTGGATCTTGAAGAATTACTTCTTCTGGAAAAGAGACTATTTCCCTGAAATTCTTCTCTCTTATTTTGTTCTAATTTACTACGAATTATTTATGACCCTTTTGTTAACCTCAACTATCTATATTTCTTCAAAACTATCCAGTATTTTCTCAAGCTTTCCTTAACTGAGACATTCTTCTCCCTACAGAACATTTTTCATTTTACATGGTTAACGTATTGCGTTCGCCCTGGTCTTTGTCACATATTTATAACCTCGATTTGCTCATTGACCTGAATTTAAAGAAATTTTATAATTATAACCAACCCGATTCGTTTCCGAAGTTCGGCAAATTTGATACGAGCAGAATAATAATTCGAAAAGTTTGTTTCGAGTGGAAATTGCTTTGTCAATTTGTCGCTCCCTATTTGTCTTTGATATGTAGATACTAATTAGGCGCGTTTGTTAATTAGAACCCCGGTTTGTATGTTTTAAGTATTCAACTAATTAGCTGACGCTTAATGAAGTATGTTTGAGTGATGAGGTTTTTCAGCCTCAAAACTAGGACATCATTTTCATTTCGTGATGAAAACTTTATGTCTATGGAATTGAGGCCAATCACCCAAGGGCCATGTAACTCATTCGGATTCGTGTCACAATTGCTCTAGTTTTCCTATGAAATTCTTCGGAAAAAATAATTCCCCTTCAAGGTTTGCTCTAACCAAGGAACTCATTATTGAAACTATCATCCTGAGGCTTAAAATTAATGAAATTTGCATGTCAAAGATGACTCATATTTCATTTAAGTATAGCTGAAAATCTTCATACAAACTGGAGGTGACAAAAGTCCCAATAAATCATTTTCTTTAGCACGGCAAGGGTGTTATCATCCGACGAACTTTATTCGAAAGTAAGTGCCTGCAGACATTCAAAGTACAGAAGATACTTTCCGGATGATAAAACAGTTCCATTCAGGGGAGACCCTTTTCTTTGCTAATTAATAACGATTAATCATATTATTGCGTCCCTCGAAAGTGCTTTTTACCCGGTATAAAACCGGGCCCGATTGCCTAGTTTACTCCGAAATCAGTTTAGTATACGTTATCTGTTCTTGTTTAGCTCCAGGGTATTCTGTTGCCGATAAATGAATTGCACCCTGCGGAGTAATGATTTTGCTAAGTGCCTCCAAACCTACTTGCTAATTTAATATCATAGCGGAATTTAATCGACACATTGTTGTTGTTGGGATATTGAAGACTGAAAAAATTGGTAAATGAAAAACCATAGGCTCAAATGTGACGCCTCTGCCTCAATAACTTAAGTGAATCAATGAAACTTGATGCGCTCTCTCTTCTTATCGCTCAATCCATCAAGGGTAAAGAAAACCAGTGAACGGCACACAAAAGACCTTATTAATATAGATCAGGATAATGCGGATAGTTAGGAGAGAATAGGTAAACACATTCGTCTCTCCCGTTAAAAGCATCCAGACAATATCTATTGAGCATAATAGATTCTCGTGTCATTGAAATATTGGGCCTTGTCACATCCCTGCTGAAGCGCTGTCCCGGCTTTTCCTGCTCTATTTTTCATACAGCTCTCTCGACCTCTAAAATTACAGTTTACTGGCCAGTTTTACAAATCAGCCACGTCCTGCTAATGACTGTACAGGGTAACACATGTTGTGGTCTCGAAACTCCTGCCAACTCACCGACTGAATTTAGCGGACATCACGTGCAGAGCCATCCACGAAAAGTTGAAAAGAAGGAGGTTGTGTTACGGTTGCTAATTTGCCTTCGCCATGTGTGCCTGAGATGGGTTATGGTGTACAGACTGCCCCCTTTATCTGTCCACTATTTAAGAACCTATCAAAGTTGAGAATATTAGCTGCTGAGATAGTAGTTACCATTAAGGAATGTGCAATTGTTGAAAATGTAGGAATTAACTTAATCCTTTGAGATATTTTCAAGGTCATGTTAAAATCGTTTTCAAGTTATTAAGAATTTAAACTCACTGTAGATAATCGATCCAGACCTTTCAGCATATATAAGTACCTTCATACCCTTCTCCAAAACTTCTGGATAGATATCATCGCAATCCTGGATTACCCTCTACGAGTATGGATCGTTATAGATTAAAGGTAAAGGGAACGGCGAAATTGTTGTAGACGGTGTTACTTTATCGCCCTCAAGAAGGGCGAAACTTCTTTGTGTTGCAGGACTTGCTCCCCTCCTAAAGGCCTATAAAACATCTTTCAACATCTTTCAACATCTCACAAAAAAACTTTTTGGTGACAATTTTATCACAAAATACTGGCAAATAAAAGACTATGGAAAAGGAGAAAAGCGCGGATTTTGATGTACAAACAATTATTTGAAATTCAATATCTATAATAAAACATCGATTTGTCTTCATTTTACTATACGAACGTACACATATGACAAGAATAACGGGAACACTACACCAAATTCAGGCAAGATGGAAAAAGAATTGTCCCAACCCTCTTTGCATTACATAATAAAAAAAAGTGTTAGTTAAATTGTAAGCATGGGAGTCCATACAACATACTAGAAAGGATGGAGATGAAGACTCAGGTTCATAAATCTACTGATTCTTGTCTGGGTTAACAGTCACTATAACAAGATTTTTGCAGCGTTGCAAATATACACATAATAGAAATGTTTCAATCCAATTCCCTTAAAGAAATCATCAATCTTCCACCCAGGCAACGTATTTATCCGTACCAGTATCGGACAGAAATCATTCCAGCAATCTGCCGTCTTCAGACTTCCGATTTTTCACAGGTGATTTAGTTAGACCCGGAGGAATAATAGATTTCCAGATTAAAGCCGGAATCGCTCTCTGCCGCCACTTGGAATCCATTAACTGCGCTCACTACCAATTATTTGGATAATCAATTGAGGCTTGTAATTAAGTTAAGTAGAGGGATTCGCCCCTGGAATTTCTCTGTGTGAAAGGTTTAAATGTGTATAATTTGCTCCTGGGAACTAGACCTATTTCAATCCTGCCTCAGTCTGGCTGGTTGCGTTGTTTCTGGAATTTATTGCGAAATTCCTGGCCTACATTTACTTGAAAACATGGCCGAGGAGCAAGCACAATTAGAAGAAAGCAGTGTCTAAAGTATTTATCTGTGTCCTATATATCTAAATAGAACGCACCGTATCTACCCTCTTTAACATAAAAACCGTATATACCTGGGTAAACTAGAATTTGTGTCAGTTTTTCTCACGGCAGGATAAAATATTCGAGACATATAAACAAGTCGGATGCAGGAAAATTTCCATAGAACGAGCATTCGGTGTCGCGGTGTATATAAAACAGGCATCCAGTTGCAGGATAAAAATTCTGTTGTACTCGTTTTGGCACGTAAATTTTAAAAAGTGCCACGGGATATTTCTTACTGTCATGCCATGTGGGAAAGGCTCAAATCTTCGTATATTTCAGGGGGAAACACCCAAGGTTTTCGTTAAAATGGAAGACCGGTCACAAAATAAGATTTATCTACATCAAATTTGGTGCCTGAAACTAGGCGACATTGAAGAAAAAATTTCGTATGTCGATTCATTAGCTGAAATTGCTGTAATTTATTAAGTTGGATCTTACCTTTGAACTTCAATGACAATAGATCTGAAATGAATACCGAAGGCATTAAAAATTAATCTGACAATTTAAATGGGTATTAATAAAATAATTACCAAGAAGGCGGAATCCTTTTGTTGGCTTTAAAATTAAAAGGGGTTATAATCTGCAGTGTTCACAGGAAATTAAATTGGATTCCTGCAGGAAAAAAGGACGATCATGGCCCTCAATTTATGTAAGTTTTATGCAAATGGCAATAATTAATCCGACGTTTTTATTGAGGCAATTTTCGCCAATGAGAAACATTTTTTGAACACTATATTTCATACACCAATTTCTAGGCAATAAGACCGAATCAACTTTGCACTAAAACTGAGCAAGAAACGCAGAGCTCCATTGAATTTATAATGTAATCATCGAACGTGTATACAACAGTTCCATTTCGGGAATGATTAAATGAAAGCCTAGATTTTCCCTTGGGTTTTGCAGGGCCCGCCTTTGTTCTTGGAACATTTATCAATTTTAAGCCAAAGTCTTTAGAGATATAGAATGGAAGCTAGCGGGGACTTAAATTGTCGTGAGGGTTAAGGTTTAATAGGCGAAGAGACGCTCGGTTTAAATAGTTTTCGGTCTAGTTTTTATGGGAAACTGTTTCGAAGAAAATATTGGCATAAGAAAATATTCTCGAAGAGCTCTAGACCAAAATTCAGTAAGTAAGGAAAACATTGTATCTCTCTCCTATAGGTTCACAAACAATCAAGTACAGTCTCATTATAATTTCCACAAAAAAGGAACTTTCAGGAAGCAACTTCATGTTAGACTTAACTCGGCAGCTTTATAACGAGCTAACGTAAAAAGTTGGGGACAATGGAGCTTATAAAAGTTTCAGCCAAGTAATTTAAAACAGGGAATGCTCCTCCAAAGAAAACAATGACACTGTTTCCTATTTAACATTCATAATGGCTCGCCATAGTGAGGAGACATCGTTAATAAACCCAAACAATACGACGAGTCTTAAATGGGTATTCTTTATCTTTGCGGGAAAGTTTAATAAGTTCTATTAATAGTGTCTAGAGAAGTAAAAGTGAGTTAGAAAGTTGAGTTTCCGTTGTGGTCAGATACAGATTTTGGGTGGTACAGAAGAAGATTTCCTTGGACATTTTTATTAAAAGACTCATCTTTCCCATCCCTTTATTGAATTAAGCAGTTTTTGTAATACAATATATTGTATGCATTTTGTTTCATAAATTTTGAAATAATTTAATAGTCTCCCAGAATCAAATGTGATGTAGGAAATTGATTTTTCGATTTGATGAAAGTCAAATTTTGTGTTCTGGGGAAGAGGATTTTCTTTAATGTTTTTATTTAAAAATTCGTGGCCTTCATCGCTGTACAGAATAGAGCAACATGTGCTATACATTTTTGTGCGTTTTGCGTGACTGATTATGAGGTCATTTCAATATTAACTTTTAGTAATTCATATTCTCTTCCCTCCTCCTTACCATAACGTCGTTATAGAAAACAACATAATAAAAATGCAAGCGACCGTCAGCTCATCTGCACGTGAATAGAAAACCGATTCAAAGCAAGACGAGTTTTCCTTCGGAAAAAGCGGTCCCACAGAAAACTCAATTAAGTAACACTTGCAGATTTCATAAAATGCAGCACATGCGGCTCGCCACATTTCGAGAGTGTAAATTAAGAACGCGCCCCTATGAATATTCAAATGGTCCCCTCGGCGAAAGAACAGACCAAAACAAGCCTTTTACCTCTCTTCGAACCCAGTATGGCTAAGTGATGTAATTATTCAAAGTAGTGCCCTTGCTTGTGAACGTTTGATATTTATGGTATATTTCGAAGACGAAGACTATTGTGAATGGTCTGAGAATTATTACTGGAAAAATTTAAAAAGACTTTTAAAGGGACATTTGGAATTTGATTAAGAACTATTTTTAAAAGTTCTAAGAATTTAAGCTTAAAAAAGCTCATTTTTAAAAAATATACAGGGTACCACATTACAAATTACTAAGGATAAATTCGATCCGAAAATAACGTGATCGAGCAACTTAATAAATGCAGACGCATTTTTAGCGACGCTCTGAAAAGCTGCCAGATTTAATGTGAAGTTGTCTAACTTTGTTTATCGGCATGTGCAGCTGGCGTAAGCTCATTTTATTATCACATGGCCCACAAGCTGGTTTAGTATGTGCTCGTGAGTTTCTGGAGTTAAGCTCTTCAGAACTTTACTTTTTATTTGTCTTTTCTGGAGATTTTTTCACTTTTTTCACTTAGTTTCCGCATTAATCTTAACTTCAATTATACATCACTGAACCTAGGAATATAGCAGAAGCACTGAATTTGAATAAGGTTAGTTCATTCTAAGAGTAGCATTAACTTTTCAAGCTGAGCTCATCCCCAGACCACTATTCTCTTATACTTCCACTTGTCAAAATCCTTTCAGGAACAAAGCGGGTTTGTTCCAGCCACAATAGCTAGCTAAAAACTAATTCACCACCTGAAAGTCGCTTTTGCACTACAACAAAAGCATTACACTTCGACCAGAATCCATTAGCTGCACTTAATACCTCGGGTTGCATTATAAATTGATACAAACTCCCACCTATAAATCGCGCCACTTATTTTAAGAAAAGTAACAGAGGTGTGGCTTTAGAGCTATTTTCACTCGTCCCTCGTGATTTATGCCATGCACTTCGTCTTTCCGGCTCTATATAAGAGTTTCTGCAAATTCTTTCCAGATATATTTTACGATACTAGTGCCGTTTATAGCCGGAACTTTGGTATTGTCGGCGCTTTATTATACGGTATTTGTTAACGTGGCAGGATAAGTGGAATTCGCTAGGACGTGGCTCTATTTCAGTTTCGATGTGTCATGTTAATATATCTATGTAATTCTTTATGATTTGAGTACTCCTGGCCCTCATCCATCTGTATACAATTTCTATGTTCAATAATTTCATTATCATGAAGTCTTTAAATAATCGAATCAAATAATTATTTTATCGGCTTAATTTATACAGAGCTAACACGGCGGACTGGAAATGTAAATAGACGAAACGCACTATTTCAAGCTTCATTAGGCAAATTGTGAACAGGGACAACGTTATTCGGATTATTTGAATATTTATGAAGGTGCATTCTAATGAGAATTTGGAAATCTCGTCGGATCGCAAAGGTCCTCGTAATCATAAAACTCAATCTGGAACCAAATATTGTGCATGTCACAATTTCACCATAGTTTTTGCAAGGTTCAAAATTAGCGCTCCACATGAGTATTGAATCTATTCTCACCCTATAATGTTCGAATTCTGATTAAAGTTAATATGTCCATCAAACGATTTAAATCGAATCCCTGCTGTTAATTGTTTTGCGGCTCTCGTAACACAAATCTACGTTTACCGATTTCAATTACTGTCAAATCCAGAGTTTAATTAAATCTTGTCTCTTTTGCACTTACACATTTTATTGTTCCATTTCAGAGAAATGTGAAGGTGGCTGTTTTCCTGGATTTTGACCTATAGTGCACTGGGTAAACTACGTCAACTGTCCATGGCAGCAATCTTTTATATCCAGTGGGAAATTCCAGGTTTAAGGGTGACGTGGTTATGTGGAGCTTCGACAAAATTGTTATTCTACAATATCCCGCAGCTAATAATAATGCCTGCCGTAATGGTACATGTATTACCCCTTAGACAATCCAAACATGGGTATTCTAGGACAATGGTATTGTTAATCAAATCAATTCAGGAACGATATCTTTGGAGGACTCACCGGGTTAAATCTCGCTAGTGACTAACGACAAGACGTTAAAATGGAATCTAGCTTATTAAGGGGCAAATTTCCGTATTAGTTTAGCTAACTAAAACTGCACCGGTAGTTAGAACTTATCCCTTTACAGAAACACTGAAGATAATTCTATTTAGTGCCATACCGCCTCGCAGAAATAGACATTTAAAATTAAATTTAAATGGGACGGTCCCAGGCTCCACTAAACTCGTTAAGAAACTTCACTGAGCGAAATTAGAAAGACATACAATTAATTTACAAGTTCGAGCTCGGAAACTTTTTCATCTAGTCGCGTATTCACTACATCCGCCTTGAAAAATATCGGGGAATTAAACAGAAAACTTCTTGATTTGGAAACGGTTTAAAATTTTAAACTCAAACAACGACAAATTGAGACATCTGCATGATTTCCTGGACGACGGAAGGTACTTTTTGATCGTGAATGTTAATTTTTATAAATAAGACTTATGGAAATCGGCGTTTCTTTTGAAGATGTTTTACTTGGATTTCAATACTTTTAGTTGGATGGAGTACACCACTTCTCTTTCTGTACAAAAGGAATTTTAAAGTGATACTTTTCAACCAGAAGTTGAAAATCAACATAAATATGAAGGGAGAGAATGTAGCCTGGGGAAAAATAATCGTCATATACAAGTGCTGAAATCCTATAGCAAGCTTTATTACCGTTATGTGCAGACAGTTTTTTACTGTTATTTGTTTAAGTCTGTCGAGTAGTAAAGCATTGATCCTTCAGACGAATCCACCACCAGTTATAACTTTTCAAGTATTATTTATCTAATTTATACCGTTATATTTATATACGTTTATGTATACGTATTATATACATATATAACGTATATACGTAATATATACATATATAACGTATATACGTAATATATACATATATAACGTATATACGTAATATATACGTCATATATACCGTTAAAACCATACCTCTATTAGTTAGTTATCTTTCATTCTTAATATTTCGACACAGTCTACGAATCTAGAAAAGTCACATTAAATGAGGCAAAAATGTATAAGCTCCTGGAGAGGTACTCAGATGAACCCAGACAAATTCGGGCGGATAAATCTCAATGCACCTGGCATTGGAATTCCAAGGTCACCTCATCCATCCTCCAGTACATTAATAGTCGCGAGTTTTCTTTCCTTAGTTACCTCCATGCCCGTTAAGCCTAAAAATGCTAAAAATGCTAATATTCGTTCCTATGGCTTATATGGGCGAATAAAAGTCAGGTTTAATCAAAAGTCCCGAGAATTCTCGTTATGAACGATGTGAGCTGGTCGAAAAAATACGTTAAATTGAGTATCCAGGAATTTTGCCCCTTCCATACCGGGTTAGGACTAAAAAATATCTCTAATTTTTGGAAACTCTTGTCTGTGGTTAATCAGCTTTAGAAGTCAAAAATTTCGGATATTCTCTTTATAAGACCATTAAAAATGACGCTTGGCTGTCCGAAAATTCCACTCCACCAAAATTTCCCCGGTAATGAAATATCCCAAATACATTCTATGGGGTGTTTATCGACAATCCTGAAATTTTCTCTTCACAATTAGCAAAAAATTAACCCCTCAAAATATGGGGTTCAGGAAAATTTCTCCATAATATTAGGGAAAAATTGCCTCAAGAAGGCAAATAGTTCATGCATTTTTCAGTTCTTTTTTTATAAATATATTACTTTACCTTCTGCGGTATGCACGTATATCGCTTTATATGTGCGTAGCGCCATCTATCCGCGCATCGTTATGTGAAGGTTCTTCATTATAGTACATCTCGAAAAATTCAAACTCTTGTAGTCGTTCCAGAACTATATTTCGCTGATACATAATATATTTCAAAAATATGATATTAGAAGGCTCATAATATATAAACATTTGTAACTTCGAAATGAAGGTTTTTTCCATGAAATACTGAATATTTGAGCTCAACTCGCGATTTTAGTTGGAAGTTATGAGCAGGAGTAACAGAGCAGCGCTTAAAATGTCTAGTCGAGACTTCAAGCGAATTTAAAAATGTGTAACTTTCAAATAAAAAGTTCCAGGAGATACCTTGTTGTAGATGCATTTTCTTTTAAAATTCTGAAAATATAAGCTCAATTGACAATTGCAGTTGGAAGTTATGGGAAGGAGCAACACAGCATCACTGAGACTCTAAATGTATACTCGAGGGTTCAAGTAAGTTTAAAAATTAGTATTTTATTATTAGTTTTATGGAATCCAATTCGCGATTTTGAGTTGGATGTTATGGATAAAACTAATAGGGCATCACTGGGACTAAAAATGCTACTCGAGACTTCCTGCAAGTTTCGCAATTTATAACTTCCAAATGAAAAGTTCCAGGAAGTTCTTAATAAAGTGAGTTGTCTACAGGATGTCCAAGATTTTGTAACCAAGGGTTCAATAATGTTTAAAAAACACATTTTAAAAGGGACTACTCATAGAAACGCAGGTCCTGACTTTCTGAGATACATCGTCAGGGTCGAACTGGACTGCGAGTAACTAGTCTACTCGTCTTCTACTAGTTGATTCCGCGCTCTCCTCATCTATCTTTGAGTTATTTCGGTCCTGTTGTACTTTTTTTTAGCTCCTCGTGTAATCCAGCGGACCTTCGTGATGGCTTTGCGTTTCCTTATGCTTGATTGTATTCTTTTAAGTTGCGGGGCAACGCTGTTCCTCTTCCTTCCAATCACTTTGTCTATGCCTTTCTGTTCCCGTATCACGTTGTTACCAACCCTGAAGTATACCTCTAGCAGAAATTTTTGCTATTTCCTTCGGCAATGGAAATTGAGCCTGCATGTTTCTGTTTTCTCCTGAGATGCTTCTCTTTGCGATTTGGCATCCATTCATGTATGGTGTTTGGTTTCTTCGTCTTGACCTCCTATGGCCAAGACCAAGAGAGGGTTTCTAACAATGCAATATATCGTTCCTTCCGCAAGCCGCGTCCAGGCACTTCTGGATTTTCCTATTGAACATTCATCCTTCTGCCTTCCTGTTACTTCTGTCTCCCTCTCCGAGGTTAGTTACCCTGACTTGGGGGAAGAGACCTCCAGGGGTCATCACGTGGAGATATGGATAGGCTTTTGAATCCCAAGGGCATTATATACTAATAAATCGATAGAAAAAAAATACGTACGGGAAAAAAATAAAGTAATCATGGGAAAATGCTTTTGTTCCTTGATATTTTCTCGCTCTGACACTATTTCGCCGTAAAGTTAATTTTTGTCATTTGCCTTTAAATTTTTCTCTCCGGAAAATGTCAATTTTTAAAGCATTGATCGTCTAAATTAAGAGATATAATGTTTAACAAAATGGCCGATTTTCTGTTTCCCTATATCAATTAAATGCAATTTTTCAGTAGTATTTAAAAACGTGAAAATATACTGGTTATTTGCTGCAACACAGAAAAATCTGCATATCACCAGTAAAAACGATTCAAAAACAACTGGATATTAACCCTTCGGGTGCAGTCAAAATTGATTAAAATGGATATAATGCAGAGATTTAATACGGATTTGGTGTAGTGTAAAAGGGCCATAAATTATTTGCGAAAATCGTAACGGATATTAATGTCTTTATAACGACACTATTCGGACTGCGATTTTAGTGAACAGGAAAATACTACCCCACATATTAGTCATTAAAAGATGGGATAACACATTTCTCATCTCTGGATATTTCCAAATTTAAGTCCTCAGTAGTTAACCAATGAAATTTCGCAAAGAAATAACAATCTAAATTAAAATTTGTATTGTACGAAAATTCCTCAAAGACGAAACAATAGTATACACCCTGGAGCTGGGAATCGAATTACCAGTTGTTTGATTAAAAACTTCCTTTTGAGTAGCCAACTCCAGAAAGGTTAAAGGCTTAATTACTGTAAGCAGAGAGAATTAATGCGGAACTCTCGTGGGAGGTAGTTACAAACCTTAATAGTATTTTCTTATTAGCAATTTGATTTAAAGAAACGTCCAATAGATTACCGGGAAAGGGCACATCCAATTCCACATAGTAATTTTCTTAGGTCGGGTCGGTGACGGTAGGGTCCGATAAAATGAAATAAATTGTCCAACGTGGACATTTTTCTGGACCGAAATGTGTTAATTGCCTCTGCGAATAGCTGTGGCAATCTGTGGACATATCTAGAGAGGATCTAACCAGAATTGGTCTGAAAAGAAAAATTCGATGGAGGGTTTCACTGAATAATTTTCTGGAAAATTTATCGAAAAATTCCAAGACCACAAATTCCATTTGGGCAAACAGACAATGCAAATATAAAATTCCTCATCTGAGCTGAAAAACTCCAGACTCGTTCTAACAAAAATGAAATGTGACGTGATATTACGCCTCGTTAGCTTCTTATTATACTGAGGAGAAATATTTTTATAAGAGCACATAAATTACGTAATTTCGACACCGAAAGAAACTTAATATAATAATACCATGACGCAATACGTAAAAAATTAGCGTATGAGAAATACGAGATAGAGGAGGTCTTTGATTTTCCGCATTCAGCGGCAGAGCAAAGAAATCGAAATAATTTGAATAAGGATATGTGAAATGTTTTCGTAGCATAGCGGACCCAGATTCAAACCCAGTCGAAGGTATATAAACATAGCAAGTAGCTGAATAGATTATATAACTTCAAGAACAACAACATCTAGTTTGATCGGAATTCTTATTCGAATTGCTACAAAGTTCACCGTTCCATCCCATGGGGCTATTAATAAATGCTCTCTGAAGACAATCCTCATGACTTCTACTATTACTTGGCTCCGTTAAAAGAAACTTCTTATAAACTATCGGCTTTCCGGTGGTGAAGAAAATGGTATTAAGGGATGTACAGCCCGCGCCAGAATTCTCTAAAGAATCTTTTCAGCGCAGAGCTGTTCGATTAAAAGAAAAACGAAATAAATTCTCTTATATCTCGGTTCCTCGTTATCAGTACTAAATGGTAATGCTAAAATTCATAAACTTTTATTATCATGATTAGTATCACCAAATAGTTTAGTCAACACTAAATCTGGGCATTGTACATGATTCCAAATTTTGGTACCAGGGTCAAAGACTAGCTGAAGGCAGTTCTCAACCCATATGCCAGACAACCAAGTTGTCCGGCCATTTGAAATAAATCTACTGTAAACTACGGGATGTCTTGTAGTGATGTAGTTGAAATCGCCAAGTCAGATAATCACCTTGAAAGTTTGGAGGCGATATCGGTTACTTAATTGCAATTATTTTTGGTTAATTAGGCCAAATAACTTCCTGGGCTAGTTTGGTTCCAGGTAGCTCCAAATACGAATTTGTCTTCAACTGACAAAAAAGTGGCAAATTCTATTCCGATTTAATTGCACAAAGTAACAGCAATTGTGAAATTCAATTTTTGCAATCCTATTACGTAAGACGTGCGACAAGTGTGCCTGTAATCACTGGTGGAAGTCCTCGTTACTAGAACAAGTAAAATAAAATAATAATTTCTTCCTATTTCGTGCAAGAAACTGGATTTGACATACGGCATAACTTTAAAAAGATGGTACTTGGATCCAAAAAGGCAAAAAGTTTCTTTAAACTTATGCCCGGATTCGGTTCATCTACGAAATACAAGGTATCAAAGCTAAAAAAAACCTTCAACCATTTTAATTAAAATTTTCTTTATTTAATAATAATATTGTGTGGTATTTTTTAGACATGCTCGTATCAGTGTTCATCCATAATTTGCAGGGAAGTGCTCGTGGGGCAGCAGCCTTGTGACGTGATTTTTAATCCTATAGAAATGTTTATTAATCAGGACACCGGTCATTGTGACTGTAGTGCTCGAGATTTACGATCTCTGACCATTGGTCCATATTCCTTACTTAAGTCCTGAAATGGTATAACGCTACTCTATTCATACGTATTATAATATCTGCAAGTTGTTGTGAGCTTCAGAATATATTTTCCATTTAATTTTCCATATTAGAGGAGTATTCTAGATTTTCTAATAAATTATAGCATCACATATACTTGGAGGATTTTCCACATGTTCAGATTATTTTAGAGAGTATTAGAGATTAATTGGTTTAAGGTTTCTGGTTCAGGATGAAAGGTTCGTAGAAACACCAACAGAAAGATGAGTTGTATTTTTAATATTCCGAAGAAACATGCGGAAGGGACAAATTAAATATACAAATAATAATTAGGCTTTATTTTCATAAAGAGATTAAGCATAAAATCCAAAACAAGTATGCACTTGGTCAGTTACAACATCTAGTTTGGCAGGCATACCAATTTGTGTGAGAGCACGCATAATCGTTCCATCCTTTTATACCATTGATATATGCTACCGTAAGGCAGTTCTCACCTTCTTTAATACCACTAGCATTGTCTGGATTAGGTGAAAATATACGTGCTATAAACTATAGGCTTTCCTGTGGTAATCCAGAAGAATTTGCTTAAGTAACTTATACCTGAACATGTGACTCTTATCCATATCGCGTCGACGTAAGTCACTTTAAAGATAAAAGAGATGCTATCATTACCTTTGCTTCATTTTCCAATATTTAAATGTAAAATTAGGCTTTATATTCTGCGAAACCGGTTTTAGTGTTTATTAGTCAGAATTTTCTTTGAGCCAAAATCTTACTTCCGGGATTTGCTTTGTCAAAAGTACGTTCAAGTGCTGCTTGCTGTTCAGGTGTTTTAGGAGTGGCAATTTCCATTCCAGATTAATAGCACAAAGTTATAGCAGTTTGGAAGAGCTTCTTCTCCTGTGCTATAAAATATGTCCTTTGGCAATTATTGCTGTAATCATGGGGAGCTTTCGTTGCTAGAATAAGAACGATAAAAAATAAATACTTTATGTTACAGCTGAATAGAATTGAAAAATGAAATATGTCATTAAATATCATAGGTACTCGCTTACGGCATCTTCCTGTAAGGAGTCGTGGATGTCTTTTAAAACACTCTGATTATTATCATAAACGAGCAAATTTACAAATCATTGTTGATTTGCTTTTTCAGCGGTTTTGATTACAATAAGATACCTATATTTTGAATTGTTATCAATAACTTCACCTTTTTCGTCAATATATGGTGAAGTACTCATGATAAACTTAAAAGCTACACAAACTAGTATGAAGAAATGCAAAATTTTCAATCTGAGTTGTGAGTTGACGCACTCTTCCGGCTCTGAAAACCTGCGTTCAGTCGTTTTAAATTCTAATTAAGAATTGCCAACCAATATAATAACATGAAAAATTTCTTATAGGCCTTGTTGACTATTTTCTTTTTAGTTACTCTTCTCATTTTCTTCAAACGCACTTGCAAATCCATGCATATACATATGTATATTTTGGTTAGCGGAGGAAAAATTGCAAATTTAAAATCGTTATTCTTCAAACTTATTTCTAAGGAAGTGGCTCCACTCTTCTATGCAGGTATCAGTCCTTTCACAGAAGTATCGCAAACTCAATAATTTCTCCCTAAGTTAAATTAATTAAAATGGCATTTAGCGGCAACATCGACTACACTATAAGCAGCACAAGACCATAAACTTTCAAGTCATGCAATATAAATAGCCCTGTTTCAGAATCTTTATATTAGAATAATCTGCATTTTTAGTTAATAATAAGCAAAGTTTATTTGAACGGCCATTCAACCTTGGAAGATCGCTGCAACATCAAAGAGTCGTTCAACTGAGGGGTACCAAATGGGTTTATAATTAAAGAAATTATATTATATGTATTATTACACTTGAAGCAACATTGAACGCTATACTAGTATAATCAATATAGATTATACAGGATGTAACACGTCATCATGGAGATACGCTAGAGAGCGATAGTACTCTGAAAAATAATAAAATAATATTAATAGACCTATAACACATCATTTTCGAAATACAGGGTGGTACATTTTCAGAAGTTTTTATAATTTTGTTTTCCTTTAGAGCTATTTTTATTGCAAGAAATTTAATTAAAAGTTAAGAATTGCTTCTGATAATTGATAACTGAGTCGGATGATTTTTTTCCTTACTTTCTTTTCATTCTTAATTTGCATCGATAGATATTTTTACAAATTCTACGAAAACGATGAAAGATCTGAAAATACTAGAAAAATTCAAAAAGCTAAAGAATTGACAAAGGAATTTAAATTTGATATCAGAATTCATACAGAGTGTTCCAAAAAAATATATAAAGCATAAAACAGTACATGACCCAAAAACATAACGCCCTGTATATGGATACTGACGATTTTAACATTTTGTTGTGGAGGGTCTTGAAAAAATAGATGTATGAAACTTCAAAAATTAAACTCAAAGCATACGTATATATTGTACTCAAGGTGAAAACCCTATGAGAAAACATGTTAATCTTGCCACCTTGTTAATTATTTTGTTTAGTAATATCGCCCCCTGAAATATGTCCATGATGATATGTTACACCTTATATAGGCAGCTCGACTGAAAGACATTTCAGTAATTTTCAAGAATTATAGTTAATGACTATTAGTAAAGATAAATTAACTGACTATGCCTCCTCTCAAAGAATTTTGATATGTCAAAGTAGCTTTGAACAGAAGGGGGAAATACATTATTTATTAAAAAAGAAATAATGAGCAATTTAGCATGCTTTTCATCTCTTAGTTTACCAAATTTGTTATGCATTGGATATTATCATGGTAAAAAGGTTGGGGTAAATAAATGTAATCTGAGAGAAATTTTAGGGAGAATTCTTATAAGAGTGATCATATCATCCTCTAAAAATGTGCCATCAAAATGTTATGGGTCTAGTAATTATAAGACCTACATACTAAATCTCTGTTTTTCTTCATATACTCGTAGTTCTGAGGCGAGTTTTGACGGTGTACGGTTAGCAGAAGATACAGTATTTTGCATTTTACTAAAGTAATTTTTGATCCTCCAAAAGTTGTAAAATTGAATACACTCTAATGAATTTTAAACTGCCTCACAGATATAAAACTCGCATATATTATACAGCCTTATTCGCAACCATAGCGTCGTAGATCATGATTCTGTCAACAGGCAAGTAGTAAAGAGGGTCGTTAAGACCCGTTAATAAATCACCAACAATACCACAGGTGCTCTCGCTTAAGATAAGTTTCCTTTAATGAGTTTTAAGTGTTTTCATTTTGGAAAGAACATTTTCCACAACAGAAAAAGGTTCCGGTGTTTCTTAATATATTAAAAATTCAATAAAACCGCTCTGATAGACCGCATAAATCCCTTCAAGCAACCCTTATTTATTGGGTCAAAATAATTCAGATATTCGCGTGAAAAACGCCATATGAATAAAACATAATGTAGTGTTTGAAATAACGCTAAACTCTTTGTCTTTGAAATGAAAAGAAAAGCTGTTAACCAAGTCTGACTATTTGCCTGTTTGATCCCCAAAGCACGTCTTCAATGCTTCACGCTATCGCACACAGCAACACTCAGGAATCATCGAAATCCTCGCGTGAAGTAGCCGAGTTAGAGTGCAAAGTACACAACAATAAAAAGCGGCAACTCAATTAGATTTTCATCAGGCGATCAGTAATTACTTTTTCCGTAAACATTGGAATTGGAAAGCAATAAAATTAGAAAACAACGGAAACCCTTCAACAGTACTAACAGTTATTTAAAAGCTTAATCACGAGAGCTAATTTGTTTTAGAAAATGGCTTTTTTCCCTGCAAAGGAGATTTTTGCGCATATACGCTCCAGTTAATCGTCTCTATCTAAAATCTGGAAGAGTTCATCAAGCGACAGCGGTGGCATTATGGCGCCAAAGCTAACTGCTTGAAGACAAATATAATATGGAGCGACGATGCGCTAGTGTAATGGTTTCAGCCATTAAGGCAGCTATATAGAAGCCGAAATGCGGAAATAACAGCAAATTACTGCTGGTCGACTGGCTCAGAAAAGCCACCCGTAAAAAGATGCCTTAAATTGTTTGTTAATGGATTAGAACTGTTGTTTTCTGAGGAGAAACGCTGCAAAAAGGGAGGGTCGGTATCGATGTTGCTGATCTTATAGAAATTGTTCCAATTAAAGAAATTCGGAAATCTTTTAAAGAGGTATTCTCGAAGCTGGATAAGTAAAGTGAACCGTGCTACGAGAATAACCGATTTTAAGCGGATGACCGGAAATGACGTGGTTTTTATCGCTCTTGACGTTTTAGCGACAGCGAATAAATGTATTTGTGACGTTACAAATAAGCACTTAGTAAATCAGCAAGTCAGCTGTCAAGTGTCAGAGCTATCTCCAAGATTGCAAACGACCATTTTGGAGAAAAACCCTTCCAAGTGGGTACCTATCCATCTTCCAGGAAATCTGTGTGATAGACATTCCTGTGCAACTCTAGCATTACGAGCGGATACGCCATCGTCTTGGAATAGTTATGTATTAAAGCCAACGGGAAATTATCCGAAGCTTTCTCTAAGGTATCATTTTGAGTTTTACGTAACTACATAAACTCAAAACAATGAATTTTACAGTTACGACTTTGATCACTGACCCAGAGTAGCGAAGGTAGTCTTAATCCTTACTTCAGTTGAACGTTCAAGATGTGGGTAAAGTGACATATTGTAACAGAGAAGGTGGTAAAGAAATGCAAACGAGAACAACTGGATAAGGGGAAGTGGAAAGTGTGTGAGTGTCAAAATGAAGAAATATGTGGAGCAAAAACTCAGATTGGAAAAGTGTGTTTAAGGCTGAAAAATCTTTTGATTGATTTCTCCCCAAATTGATCAAATCCCACCATGGTTGAAACGTAAAGCAATTCAATGGCCGATCCGATAATAATAATTGACGTAATGCAGATTTGGGGCGAGATCCATTTATCACTCGAATGTCAGGGCTAGCGCCGTCGGACAAAACAGACTTTGGTAATAAATATCTCACAACATCGACTATGAGGCCTCTGGATAGAGCGACTCTGCTTTTGGACATTAGTGAATAATAGAGTTGAAACTACTAATTAAGATGCTAAAGGGACGAATTTGGGACACCACTGCAATGCAGTTAATATTGTCCCTTATTCTTGGCCCTTTCAACCTTAATGTTCATCAGGTTGGATATAAATGTCCTGGGTGTATGGAAATCTCTATCATCCATGGAGTTTCTTTTGAATCTCCTAAAGATATGCACCATTATAAACACCGCTTTTCCATTTACTTAAATATGAAAACTTTAACAACAGTGGAAATTTATTACCCTTGAAAGTTCCTGTTCGCCGGAAACTCATCCAGCTTTATGTCTGTATTATAGAGAATGTTTACGATTAAATCTGAAATTATATCTGACTCTTTTCTGGTTTCCGCAGGGTGAAATATGATTTTTTAAAGCAGTAAACTAAAAGATTTTCATCTCAAGTTACGAAAAGTTTTCTCATAGAAATGCTCCATGTCTGACGAGTTTTAGCCGATGCAGCTCATTTGATGGTTCCGGCCGGGGTATTCCTTTCTAGCTTCAAAGGCAATTTAAGCTGGATTTATACCTAAAGCCATCGATAATGCAACGCTGGTTTATAATTATTAAGTGCCTATTTTGACGCTCCTAAATAATAAATGTCGGGTTTGGTAAATAAAGGTATTATCTTTTCCATTGATTATTTGGGCTTTTTAGTTATGATCCGGATATATCGGACTAATTTATATCAACGGAGGTGGTTTATTAACAGAGGAACAAGTCAAAATTTACACCCTGCATTTTTAAGCAACAAGTTCCACTTCACCACATGTTCTTTTCAAGGACTTGTCCTTTAATCTTCAAGGACGTGTCCTATTTCATGACAATCTGTCTTGCCGGAGCTTACATTGTGCATTTCGAAGAAATTCCAAGGAACAAAGGACAATAGAAGACACCCTCCGGTCCAGAATCGAATCCGGACCGGTTTGATTAAAAACTTCGTCCGTAGTTTGAAACTTTATTGCGGGGTTGCGATTTAATTACATAGCAATGGATTTAATTTCGGGAGATTTGGTGGAGGGAGAGGATTTCTGCTGAGAAATAACTCGATCAAACATTATTCCTTTGCATGCGAAAAAATATTTAATAAGTCGTATGAACGGGCTGACAATCAAGTCATTAATGTATGTATATCTATCCGCCTAAATCAATTCTGTAGTTTTGGCTTTGACTTTTCATTATGCATCCCAATTGTTTCCCTTTGTAAGCCACAATCAGACTGAAAATTTCGAATCCGCAATTAGATTTTCGTTGGATAAAGGGGCTATTTATTGCGTTTATTAGTCGACGTTTGACGACTATTTCATTACCAGCGGTGCAATATTTTACCGTTTTATCGTTTGTGTTTGTACGTACGCTTAATTTTAATAATAAATGGAGTCATGCTTCATTATTACGCGATCATAATTTACTACCGCTTGTCCTAGGCAAAGTTCGAATGATTAATGCCGAATGCGATTGTGTAATAGTTCCAAATTAATAACGTGGATTTTCATTCGATTTTGTCGCACCAGAATTTTGGGAGGCGAACGTTTTCCTGTGTGCTCCATCAGCAAATGGAACTAGACCGAGTAGACGTTAAGTTTATTTCATACCGGCCCTAGAGCATTTTTCAACTGAAATTTCCTTTACAGATACGAAAAACTTCTCCAGAAAAGAAAATTGCTTCTTGAGTTTCCATCTTTCAAGCAACATTTGTTTCTTTTATAAAATAATAGTCCTAGATGTTTGCTGATTATTGAAAAGTTAATGACTTAATTGCTCAATCTAGCTCAAAACTAGGACAGATGAAAGATTTTTAAGAAACGATTTGTGAGGTAAAGCGTGCACCGCCACTGGTTATCACAGGAAAGAACAGGTGACAGATATGAACCGAATTCAGTTAAATTAACATCTCGCCTGAATAATAACCAAAAACGTACCAGATAACATTAATAAAACATTATAAGCGCATTTCAACTCTTAAAATTAATCATATTTCAAAAATATTTTTAAGGTTGTTCCAGAAAAACATGTCCCGCCACTGCTCCTTATATGAAGTGAAAGACACAAATATCAAATAACTTCTGGAAATTTTACATCTCAATTCTCCGAAATCCAGGGGCGTATCAAAAAGATTTAACAAGCTATTACATATCAATTTGGTACTTTGCAAAAGTAGAGTTTAAGAACGTTAAAAAAAGAGTACTCCACCACTGACTATGAAAATGATTCCAAGAAGAGTCCCTGAAAATACTATATTATTTAATTTAAATCTCTCAATATTTCTTACCCACAGAGCCTCCATGTAATATTTTCGATCTATAGACATGGAGGGTCCCAATCTTATTCTGTTCTTTTCTATGCCTCACGGGCGTAACTCAATAACATAATTTTTTTAAGAACCAGACTTACAGCAGGTCTGTAAGATATCCACACCTTCTTCTAATCGGACTATGTTTCTTGATATCAGTAAGGAGTCTGATCAATATTTATCTAGCTAAAATTGAACAATTAAGGAAAGATTTTGAAGAGGAAAAGCGCCAGAAAATGGAATAAATTCTCCCTTTTTTAACGTTTCCTGCTGATATCTCATGAAATGGATGTCGAGATTAAGAAAATTCTTTAATGAAAAGAAGTTCCCCCTGATATTGCATTAGATTACCTACAAATGGTTTATTGTCGTAGATTTTTTGAATAAAACTCCCTGTAATAGGTGTTGAGACATCACAGATCATTCAAGAATCAAATGAACCCTAATCTAATCTAGTTGGACTGTGAGCTGAGTATGAATAAACATTTGTGCATGTGTTTAAGTGGCCTTAAACGCTTGATTTAAATTTAAGTAAAATTTCTTATAGAACGCACAGACCATTTTGCATTTCAAATGCCCCTTCGAAAGCAAATTGCCTCGAACAAAAACTTGCCTATCCTGTAGCCCATAATTTTCTCTAAGTGCTCCTTCTAAAATATCGTGCAGTTTTATTGATAATAAGAGCTCTTTTTAAATTTCCATGCATATATTCTGGTGAAACTTTTGACGTATTACCCCAAAACCCCAACGGCATATTTGATATTGGGGGAAACTTTTTAACGGGTAATTTTTATTTTCATGCAAATGTTGACAAAGCAGTTACACTGTAACCTATTTCCCGTCTAAACCAGGAAAATTATACGGCCACGACTTCGGCTTAAATAAAGGAAACAACCTCTTGAAAAACGAATTATCAGTTCCCTTCCATTGTAATCGAAATTCGAACCAAAAGGAAGAATTTCGGTTTGCATTATCTAAAAATCTGGAGATTGACTTTTTCGTCGGTCGGTAAACTCAGTTCCGATTCGCAATTATCGTTTATTTGAACTTTTCGCTTCAGGAGTGGAAAAGAATTAACATGCAAATAAAGGCAAATGAAGCGTCGATCAGGATTGGAATATTTCCGAAGCAATTTCCGAAACATTTGCCTATCGAGAGGGTCGATAATGATTTGCAGTGACGCTCCACTTGTCATGGAAAAAAATTATTCCATCAATCGGATTTTTAATTATCATTTAACCAAATTTTATTATCACTTCACCTCAGAAAAAACAAAAATTTACCCTGTTGAAGAACTACAATAAGACTCACTTAACTAATAGTTACTGATCCTCGGCAGAAGCATCTGCTACATCAAATCCCGGCCCTTCTTTATCAAAAAATTCCATTCCCTTCTTAATCCTCTCTTGGAACTTATCACAGGAAACTTTGTCTTTAATTTGATCAGCAGGGCAACTCAACTGCAGTTCTCTGAAGATACAGTGCTTCAGCGCAATTCCAGAAGGGTTGCAGGATTTTAGTCCTCCCGTGTAAAATTTAGCAGGATTTTCTGTGGCATTTTTAGCTGCTGCGACGCAAGTTAAAACAATCTTGTCAACTGCCTGATCGAACCAGGATTCATTAGCGAAGGATTGCTTGAGAGATTCGGTTAATTTCTCGGGGATTAGAGAGCCGTCCTCAGTAAGCTAGAATTGTGGAATTTTAGTTTGTTGGGTTTTGTTTACTAACTGAGAAGACTTACCACTCCCTTCTTTTGTCCGATACATTGGTGGATGCACTGGAAAAAATATCAAGGGATTAGTGCGTGATTGTAATATTAGTAGTTTTATTTCTGCAGGGAAGCAAAAAGGAAAAAATCAAAGAAATCAAATGAATTTCATGCTAGAATCAGACAATATTTTGAAAAATTCGAAAGCAGCAAGAAAAGAAGAAATTCGAACTTTGACAGTTCACTGTCGCCATTTTTTGGTAGATTTTTAAATAAGAAATTAAAATATGAACGAAAACATACACCAATAATCAAACCCAACTTACGATTATGTCGCTCTTCCTCTTCTCTACTTGTTCACAGCTGAAAAGGTCGAATTTCTTATAATGATGCCCAGAATCGTGTCTATCAGGCTTCTCCATTCCAGTCACCTCCTTGTAGCAAGCTCTACATAGCTCCTTTCCCTTGTCATGGAGGGCGTCGAGAGTTAATTCTGCGCAGCACAATTTGGGACGACGATGGCGTTTCTTGCATTTCTCCTCACTTGCCTTATGAAACCTCAAAATAACTGAATCAACCCATGAAAAAATCTCAAAAACTTACTGCTGCGGCCTCTTCATCGCGTCTGATACGTGGATGTGTGGGAATCTCATCAAGTGAATCATAAACCTCTTCTAATTCGACAGAAAGAAGCTGATCTAAGATTAAAACGAAGTTACAGTTATTTGCACACGAACATCGTTACGTATTCAATGAATAATAAGCACGATTAATTAACACACACGAAATCTATTTGAGTGTTAAGAGCAGTAACCCGAAGTGCCCCTGAAAAAGCTTCTTGACATTGATGGATATTTCGTTAAGAGATGCGAATGCTGATAAAAACTCCCCGAAACGATAACGTAACCATTGTGTAAGGTGATTTGCGAGATTAGAACCAGTTTCTACTCTTTAAATATTGACAGATGATTTAATAATGGCCTTAAGTCTCTCAATTCTTTTTTAAATTACTAATTTTTTTCTCACAGAGGTATGTGGCTGACATCGAATTGTTATCTGGTGGAAGATGGATGGTATGGAGTTGAACGTCTCAACACGACCGTGAATTTGGACGCGATTTGAGAGTGGCAATACAATAGTAATTTGCATCTTGCGAAGTCGTTAATTATGTATTTGAAATAAGCTTTGATTAAGTAATATTTCTGAGAATAATGATTTAAGGAAATCGGCTACTTAAAAAGCATGAAAGTGTTTCAGTCAATTCAATTCATCAATCAATGAGTTTGTACTTTTCAGGTTCGGTGAATTAAAATTCACTGGCGAGACGACATGAAACGACTACCACAATGGCTTAACAATTTTTTTCAAATGTTCTTCGAATAATGAGAAATAAACCAATAAATATTAAGGAAGCAAGAGAAGGAAAGTTTGTGGTAATTTCTAACAGCTTTTTTAATTTGGGCAAACTAGAGTTTATGATGATATAAGCTGAATAATATAAGATAAAAAGCCAAATTCCCACGTTGAAATGAACACCAAAATGACTCCATCAATTTATATCGAGTTATTCTTTCAATAATAAAACGTACATAAAATTACTCGTAAGACGGTGCTGGATTTAAATACGATTACAATTTTAAGCATTCTTTTCATTTTTGGAACAATGGAGTTTATGTTAGTCAAAGACTAGATATACATATAAGGAATAGGCAATTAAGGTTAATATGGCTTTGCCAATTAATCGATATCGAATTGATTTTTGAATAGTCATTTAGACAAGATATTCATCACGTCTGTAAGGTAGTTTTAAGCATAGTAAGTAGTTTAAGCATAGTTAAGCATATAGTTTTAAGCAACATGTTTAATTAAATAATTTTTGGGTTTAGATTCATCAAAGTACAAAGGTGTACAGGGTATAGACTGAGCATCTGTATAACTACAAATTTGTATTCATTTCTTATAATAATAATTATATTAAAAATTAGTGTTACACCAATAAGTTTCTCTAAGGAAGTAGTTTTAAGCATCTTGAATTAAGTATTAGGTCGTATAGTATGAAATGAGTAGATTCTCGAAATGCCACATTCAACTACGAATAACTTCACTCTAAATCTATATTTGGACTTGACTTTTTTATGTGGAAAAGGCACATTCTTCCTTTTTCGATTAGAGTTTAAAGTGTTAAAAATTATTGAAAACTTTTATTTTTATAAAAATTTTTGTGCAGCCATGCAAAATAGTGAAATTCGTGTGTTACTGAAATGTGAGTTCCACCGTGGAACCACAACAGCTCAGACGGCTCGCAATATTAATGATGTGTTTGGTACTGAAGTCACTTCACAGCGAACAGTATCTCCTTGGTTCATGAAATTTCGTTCTGGCAATTTTGACCTAACAAATGAACCACGTGGACGACCTGAAACTCAAGTGGATAACGATTATCTGAAAGCCGTGGTGGAAGCGAATCCACGTCAAAGTGCAAGTGAATTATCGTTAATATTCAGTGTAACCAAAAAAACAATATTGACTCATTTAGCTGAAATTGGTAAGGTGAAAAAGCTGGACAAGTGGGTACCGCATGAGTTGAGCGACATACAGAAAGAACGACGTCTCGAAGCTTGTGTTTCTTTGTTGTGCCGGTATAATAACGATCCATTTTTGAATCGGATTGTTACTTGTGATGAGAAATGGATCCTATATGACAATACCAGACGTTCATCGCAGTGGTTGGATCAAGATGAACCACCAAAACATTGTGCGAAAAAAAATCTTCATCAAAAGAAGCTTATGGTGTCCGTTTGGTGGTCCAACGCAGGGGTCATCCATCGCAGCTTCATGAAACCTGGTGAATCGATTACGGCTGATGTCTACTGCCGACAACTGACCGAAATGATGAGGCAACTGACGGTTAAGCAGCCAAGATTAGTCAATCGAAGCACACCGCTATTGTTGCATGACAATGCTCGGCCACACACCGCACAAGTCACCTTGGCCAAGCTACAAGAGTTGGAACTGGAAACTCTTCGTCATCCACCGTATTCACCCGACTTAGCACCCACTGATTATCACTTATTTTAAAATTTGGATAACTTCTTGGTAGGGAAAACATTCAACTCTGACGAGGCTGTCAAAGCTGCCTTCCAAGAGTTTATCGACTCCCGGCCTGCAGGCTTTTACAGCAGGGGAATCAATGAACTTCCCGTTAAATAGCAGAAGTGTATTGATAATGGTGGTGCATATTTCGATTGACAATAAAAACATTTCATATGAAAAAAAAAATTATTAAAATTTCAATTCAATTCTACTCATTTCATACTAGACGACCTAATATTTTGAAGTTTAAGATAATCAAAATCCAATAATAAGTGTGAAAATTATACAAAAACGACTTAACAATGTTTTTCTTCAAAATAATAAAAATCATAGAACAATGAATTTCTAAAATTCCCAATGTCAAAACTATTTGACATGAGTTGATGAAATAAATTTTAATTTGCTGAAAAATTAACACATTTTTATTAACAATTAAAATATTAAGAAAAATACTTCAAAAAGTCTTTGAAAAGGAACATTGAAATGTAAAATAGATACATCATCCCACTTGTCATTTTTATCTTTGGGATCGAATTAAAAATATTGTTTATGATACACCATTAACGACCAAGGAAGATTGTATTGCAAGGGTGCAAATTCGTGTACAGGTGCAATGATGTATCTATTATCTACACAAAATAAAGTAGTTTATAGTTTTTTTTTCAATTTACTCAAAAAGTATTAATTTTTTATACTTGTGATGTATATCGTATTTCTTCTTTTTTTGCCAATCTAATGGTGCAAAAATAATTACAGGGTGCTATTTGAAAAAAATGAGTTTTTTGAATTTAGACATTTTAAATTTCAAAGTTCTTTTTCAAAGATATGTTGAAGTATTTTTCTTAATATTTTAATTGTTAATAAAAATGTGTTAATTCTTCAACAAATTAAAATTTACTTCATCAACTTATGTCAAATAGTTTTGTAGATAACTGGATTTTAGAAAACCTCTACAAGTGTCGAAAAAGTCATAAAAGTGAAAATAAATCAAAAACAGTCGAGAATCGGTACTTTGTTGTATTATGAAACTTATGTTTATTTTCGACAACAAACCCATTTTCATTGAAGAAATAGCCACGTTCCATTAAAAAAAATTAAGTAAGGGTCAGTTTCTGGTGTAAGGGGAGCTCGTATCAGGTTGAAAATATTTTTAACATGTCGGGTTTTCTCCATAAAACAAAAGTAGAAACTTCAAAAATACATTAAACTTGTAATTTTCCATATACAGATGGTGTCAGCTCCCAAAGGCGGACCCTGTATTAGCCATTTCCTACATCTACAGTATCTCTCAACATTTTCAAATAAAAGAAACTTATTCACAATAAAAAAAATTTAACTTACTGAAATCGTCATCTTGAAAATCGTAAGCCACAGAGCAAACGACTCCCAGCAAAAATGCAACACATATACCCACTAACTTATTCATTTCGCTGACGATGTATTATGAAGATCGAAATTAATACTGAATATAACTGAGCTTCAGTAGTGCCGTTTATATATACAGTGAAGCCATCTTCTGCAAATTACTATACTTCCTACCTACGAACCTGATGGGCAGTCTCAAACGTGCTCGGTCAAGGATAAACTTGTTTTGCTGGCTATTAGATAATAATAGAACAAGTAGATTTAGTATGAAAGACCTTAGAGATAATCGAAAACGATTTATCTTTGTTTCAAACTTTGCATCATGCCTTTAAGACCTATTTTTTCAATAAATTCGTAGAAGTTCAGTGCTAACAGCAAATTAGGTATTTCCCTCGTTTGTTTTTAATTAATGTGCAAAGAAAGGAGCTTCCCAGTAATGTTTGTTTAGCATATCTGAACAGAGACTTAACGGTATTTTATAGAAGGTAAATATTGAGATCTTGTCTCTCTGTGTTTGGTTGAATCATATTTGCAAACGAGTCGACCAAACCTAAAGAAACATAAAGGAATATTATTTTGGTCACTTTTGATCAAATTGTTATTATTCAAATACACTGAGAAACAACATTAATTATCTTCTTGGGTGTTTCGGACAGATTTCTTTCTCTATGACTCATGATGGTTTCCTCAACTCTTCAATATCTCCGCCCGCAATTTCTGGCAAGACTCTTTGTCTTTTATTTGATCTTCAGGACAGTTGAACTGGATTTGCTGAAAGAGACAATGCATGAAAAACATAGCGAAGGGATTGCACTTTTTCAATCCTTCGGTATGGAATTTCATTGGGTACTCTGAGAAGCTATTAGCTTTGGCCATACATTTTTCCACCATATTTTCCGAGATTAAAGAATTCGCAGAATACTCTTTGAAGTATGTGGTCAAGTTCTCTTTAATAGGAGTACCATCTTCATTGAGCTGAAATGTTTGCTATTTAGCTGAAAGACAGTAAACGAAAAATTATAGTTACCAGCCCTAATTGTTGCCCTTTGCATTGCTCAATACACTAAAATAAAATGTTGTTAAATTTCTGTGAATAATAATGTTTTGATCATAAAGCCATACAATCATATCGCTCTTTCTCTTCTCCACTGCTTCACAGCTAAAGAGATCAAAATATTTTGTGCCTTTGGCAGAAAATTCATGTCCTGTTACGTCTTTGTAGCATTTCTTTGATATATCTTGAACACTCTCTTTTAATGACCGCAAAAAATCTTCACCACAGCACAGCTTAGGGCCTTGATGGTGATGCTCGGGGTGGCATTTTTCCTGCTCAGATGACTTTAATAGAATTTTGGATTGTGCGGTATGTGTAGTTAAATCTCCGAATGAATTGTATACCTTAACTGCTTCTTCATCTCGTCTTGAACGACCATGATCCTTCTGAGCAATTTCTAAAGTGTCGTCGATTTCATTCCAATAGGAAGACAATAAGTTATCTAAGAGAAAGTGAATGAATAATAAAAATATGAAAAAAACATCAAAGTTCACTTACTGAATAGAGAATCGTGAAAATCATATGAATTCACTGTATATCTGGTCACCACCATCACAAAAAGGCCAGAGAGCACTAATTTCATTTTGTAGCACTTTGAATTATACTCAATGACACGTTTGGTTTAGAATTGATTTATATATGTGCAGCTATATTCAAAAATACGGGAAACAGAGAATTATTCGCTAATGGTGAACATATTTAGTTTGATGAGCACAAATTTGGTAAATCCACAAAGTACGTTACGGTCCAGCACCTGATTTGATTGCTGGCTGATTTGAACGAGTTGAAATGCTTTCAGGAATTTTAATAATTTTGCTAAGGTCATTTATTTATTAAGACAGTTTTTAACGGACCCTGAAGTCCAATTTTGTTTAAATATTTTTAAATGCCCTTGTGAATTCAAAAAATTTCATAAAAATGCATTCATTTCTTTAGAGCCTGGTAGCCCTTTTCTCCTATTTTCAATATTTTTTTTATTTTTCATGAAATTTAAATTGTTTCTGGGAGTGACTAAGGCAAATTGACCGAATTCAGCGAAGTTCCTCTACTGAAAAACGGCTCAATGCCGTTATCAATTCAAAAATATTATGATAGTTTTCAGAGTTCTATCAATTTCAGTTCTTCTTCTTATTAAAGAATTTTTGTGGGACATTTCCTAAAGGAACTTTAATCTATTTTGGGAATATGTGAAATATCTGTTTTTTCATTAAATTTATTAATATTTGACGAAATTTCAATACATCTTCCAAGTCCATAAGTGAGAATTCTGGCGTGGAATTTAATAGAAAATCCTTTCTTCTTCGATTTTTCATTTCTTTGACTGAACTGAGGTCTCTGATTTCCAGGGAAATTTTAATATTTCTATGCAGTTTATTGACTCGCCCAGATCGATTGTCATAAGGTGGGACAAGGTGGAACACCATCAAAGTCAGTAAATTCAAGTTTTATAATTAGAAACTTGTGACCGTACCCAGCAAACAAATAATTACGTAAAATAGATAGTACTCATTAGTGAAAAATAACAAGTTCCCTACTGCTAATTTTTTATTTAATTTCACCATCTCTATATTATCACAAATCCTCTCTGAAGCATACATCAAGACTTTTGGCAAACTATTTAATTAAAACATATTTTTATGGCTCTCCAGGGCTATAAAAATCTGCGAGGCGAAGAATAAAGAATATCCGGAGTGAATGATTTAATATATCCAAGTTACGGAATATGGTCTTCATAAATTGCTTTTGTTATTAAAAATTTACGAGCAGCTTTCACGACAATGGAAAACGGTCGTGAAATAGTGCCTCAAGTATGTCTGTATTCAGTATGATGCTCGTGTGTAACAAAATTAACGCTCTAGTGACCCTATTTCTCCCCAACAACCCTCGATTTAGATTATAAACAGGAGTTGGCACAAAGCCCTGTTAATAGGGAGTATTGTTTAATATTCAGTAAATATGTGGAATTATTATGGCTCAATTGTAGCTCTATACTCGGAGCATTCCACCTCATGCATATTGATACGAGGTTGCAATTTCTCATTTCGCTGCTCTACTGTAATTCCAGGCCAGGTTGGTGCACAAACCTTATCTCTATGTATATTCTTAGTGTCTGACCCAATTAGTTTTCTGAGATTATTGCTCCTGTTGTCGCTCAGGGAGCTTGCGGTAATGCCAAAGCAATCAGTGCAATCCGTTTTAGAGAAAATATAAATTTGCTTCATTCCATCGGTCCACGACCACATGAAAAAGTTTAATTTGCGGCGACTGAGAGAATCCAAAAGTAGTGTAGGTATCTATTTACTTTGACACGACTCCATGTTCGTTTGAAACTTTAAACTTTCCTAATGATTACCCTAATACTACAAACAGTATTCCTCATTTAAGTACATTTATCTCACGGATAATTCCCGGGAAAGCTAGTAAAACTGAAACCCAAGTCCCTCTCTTGAGGTCACTGCAGCATTTTCTTAATGACTTGGAGGAAGTTTGTTAATTTCCAACTCGCTCCGTCAACAAAAACTCCTCAACTTCCACGGGGATTTGCATTTTACCTAAAGAAATTCCCGCTCTATGTTAATTACTTCCTTAAATGTTTTATGACTCTGCAATCTATCGCATATAAATCGGGGTCACAGAGTGCGGCGAGGCGAGTCAGCTTTGCAACTTAAAGGAAACTTTCCAGATTTAGTTCAGATGACTTAAGTGAAACTAGGGTGTTAACTAATTTTATACTTTATTTAATCATATTTTATAAATTATCTACTGTGTTTTGATTTAGATGATCCAGATTGCGACTTTACTTGTTTCATGGACGCATCTTCTGGGCCCAAAGTAGATCCCATCCTATTCAGAATGGAAGCACTGATGTTTAAAACCGAACCAGCCCCCAATAGAATCCCTTTGTTTGACTTTGCATCATCAGGGATGACTGATTTTGAAGATGAGGACTCTGAGAGTAGTGGTTTAGCTCGTTTTTTAGTTACAGTGATATTGCAGGCGAATTTCAGCTCCACTCTAAGAGCCTCAAAATACGAAATCTTGTGTTACAAAAATCCAAAATTATCTAGTTATATATTTAAGAGATGATTGACCTCTTACATGTTCCTCTACAGAGACATTGTGGACGTTCCATAGAAATTCCAGTATAGCAATCAAAAAAGCTATTCCAATTCCTGCTATTAGTACTATAAACACCCCTCCTACATTCTCTAGAGCCAAGGCATCTGAGTTACCTGGAACAATCTGTAAAATTACCACTAAAATATTTGTTCTTTGCTTAACTATAACATAATATTACAGTTGGACAAGGATCTCCTTCTCTCTCTTCCTTCCACCACTTCTCTTTCAATTTACCTAATTCTCCTTTTTCCTGTAGTTGCAAAAGTACCCTATTAATATCGTTTCTATATCCTGAATCTGCAAATACAAAATCATCTTGATCAGCCCTAACATTAGCTATTATAGCTCACTTAAAGGCATTCCAATCCCATACGACTTGGAGTCGAGCAAATCCCCAATCCTTCGCAAGTCACACTTCCTCTCCAACTCATAATCGATCCCGGTAGACTCAATGAAAAAGGCATAAAGCTCATTTTTAGTCGACATAACTCTTTCTACTCCCTTAACATTACTGTCTTCAAACACTGATGGTTTCTCATTGATCATTGTGTTCCACATTCGCTGGTATAGAGAGTTGTTGGAGTGCTCAAAGAAACTTGCAGTGGCACCATTCCTCAGGCAACCATATTTTACTTTGGACTGAGCTGCCAATTCTTCCACAGATTTTATAGAGTCATCCTTCTTGGACATAGTCAAGAAGGCTGCTAAATTGGCAGTGTATGTTGCTGTTATGATAAGAGAGAAGAACCACCAGCTGGCTGTGGCAATTCTTGAGCACACGCCCCTATAAAAAAATTGAAACACCTGGAATTGAAAGATTATATATTACGTACTTGGGCAGAATATCACATCCTTGAGTGGTGATTGAGCCCAGAGTAAGCCATAAACAGTTCTTGAAGTCCCATATATTCTCAAGTTCTGAAGGGTTCTCATCACATGGATGAGGGTTTTCCCAGTCTTCTCCAGACATCCTATTTATAAAAACATCAAATAGGTGTAAAAGGTCTTCGTTTATTAAATACCTAACGATGATTACTAGAATGAGGGACATGAAAAGGTACAATGCACCTATGTACATCCACACAGTTGCGGATAGTGGGCCCAAGAAACCATAGAGATTGGCCTCTTGCTCTACTTGCTCTGCCTTGTGTAGTATACCAATACCTAAAGTA
The DNA here is from genome assembly GCF_039881205.1 of Euwallacea similis. Taxonomy (NCBI): domain Eukaryota; kingdom Metazoa; phylum Arthropoda; class Insecta; order Coleoptera; family Curculionidae; genus Euwallacea; species Euwallacea similis. The sequence continues at coordinate 2,008,822 of NC_089610.1, forward strand.
TATTTTACACCATTAAGAAAATCATTCTTGTGCATTTTACCTAAACTCATGAAGGGAAGACTAAAGTCAATTGCTTCTTGCCTCTGAGGTGTAATTGTGTAGTCGCATATGGCCAAATCAGCTTTCTAAATACATATCGCAAAGGAAAAATTGAGTTTTAAAGACAGAAATTATTAAAAGACTTACACGCGACATGAGATCTTTCTGAAGATTTGGATACAAGTTATCTTCGGTTATTTGAAATTCATAAGTTATTCCCAGTTCTTTTGCAATTGTATCAATAAGGTCCATAGAGAAACCTTCATATCTGGCATTGCCCTCAGCATCTGGATTTTTACTGAGACGTAAGTAGGGTTCACCGATTCTAAATTTGAGGTATTTATAGGTGCGAATAAAGATTTATGAAATACTTGAATGCTTTTCGAAAAGGTCCAAGTCTTGTCAGGAAATCTTGGGAATGTATACCTTGAGCCAGTACCAAGCTTACCTTGAGGTCACGATGAACTTTTTCATTGACAATCTATCTCTCCATTCTCTTTCTCTTTCCGTGGCACTTCGGGTTCTCTCCACTTGGTTTGGTTCACTGGCATACCACAATCCTATTATGACGGGCTCTTGTATCATGGATAGCTCAACAATTTGCAGGTCAAAGTTCTCTCTTTTTCCAGCTCTTAAAGTGACCTCTCCAGTTATTCCTGTTAGGGTAACCTTGAATCAAAGATCTTCCTTACTTTTATCCTTATTTTATGTTATTGAAACTTCGAAAAAGTGTCTTTCCAAGGCTCCGCAATCTCAAGTGAGGTATCCACGGGTAACATAAGACCTATATGAGTCCATTGGATCGATAAACAGCTCATCAAAAATTTCGAATGTTTTTCGAAAAATGTCAAAGAGGGATGTTATTGAAACTGGTAATAATAAAAGAAAAGAAAAGTGATATGGGAAATATGAGAGTATGACTGTATCTGAACAGTGAAAAGGGTAGCGAAGCCCACATGATCAAGCTTATAGAGCTCGTCGAGACAAATCGAAGGTCAAAATTTAAAAAACAGTAAAAAATTGGTATCTCCCCCTCCCCTATTTTTAAGTATTTCGAAAAATTTAAATTTTTTTGAATTGTGATTTTTCATTGCAACGAATGATTTGGCCTCTCTATTAGCCCTAAAAACTTCAATTGAAAAGTAAAAATAATAAAAATTATTTTTCTAGTATTTAGAATGGCTCGCTATCTCGGGAACTGGAAGAGATAACAACATCACAGAAAATCATCTGACTGGTCGTTGTAGCAGCATGGTCTTTTGGTTCCGGTTCGATTTCGTCTTTGATATATCGAGGTTATTTAAGGTCAAGAAGCAAAAGTTTACTTAATTACGTTAGCAATCAAAATTAGGATTTAATCTTTTCAAGACTAAAAAGAACCCAAATTGTTTCCTGTGATTGCTCTACTTGCAAAACAGCATAGACAAACTACGGTGCCATTTTAAGCAGCGGTAATGAATTATTAAAAGCTTACCTCCTGCATGGCTGACACTAAGCCATATTTATCGCTATATTTTTCAGAAGCGTTACAAAATAATGGCTCGTAAACAATTTCGCCGTCAGCATGTGCTGATTTAATGGCATTAAGCGATTCTGCCAACAGAAGCATTGCGTCGTGCACAAGAGCCATTTTCACCTGAAAAACATTTCCAAAATTAACATCTTTCAGTTGCTATTTGCAGGTAGTAAGTTACTTACGGTAAGTTGGTTTGCGCTATTATCTGGATATGTCTTGCTGACGTAATCTTCCACTATTCGGGAGGAGGGGTCGAACAAACGAACTGTAGTAATATTGGTGAGGGTGTCGAGTATTGTGTAATCCAACGTATGAGCATCCTTGAGGATATTTTTCCATCAAATTTAGAAAGAAACATTTTAAAGAACTTACGAAGGAAGTTAGGAAGATGTTAGTATTGAGATCGTCCAACAACATCACGTCTTTGGCCTGCAAGAGCACATCTATAATCTTGTCAGTGCTGCAATCCAGCACGATACTGAACACTGGGGTGCTTCGAATTTCTTTAAAAATGCGCCTAAAAAGGTCTTTATTAAATTACTCAAATTGACAATAAAACTACTTACCTACTATCACCACTCTCGTCCAGTTTCTTCAAAATGATTGAATTCTTCTTGGAATCAGCTTGAAATTCCTGAAGCTTAAGCACGTCCTGCATTTTCACCAACGATTCTTCATTCTCGTAAACAACAGCAAAAGTTTTCAAATCCAAACTTTCCACTATAGCTCCGTAGGCCTGGAAATGTCTTCATGTTGATCTGGTCTGAAAGACTTGTTGAAATTTACCTGAGATAGGAGAGACGCTTCTGGATAGATGCTAAAGGAAGTTTCAAATTGTTTACTACCCCTTGGGGACCAAACGGTTTCTATGTAGGGAACTCCTAAGAAATCTGAAACTGATTTAAGGGTATCATCGGAAGTTTCAGTCCCTAAAATGGCGGTTAATCCGTTGTCTTGGCTGGCAGCTTTACATACTAAAAATGTGCCTTTAATATGAATTTGAGAGTAATTAATGGATCCTTACAAGCATTTGCTGAGGTGAAGCAATCATTTTCTGGCATTTTTAAAGTCTGGATTGTGACGTCTGATTTGGTAGAGATATGGTTGTTTAGAATTTCCAAATTTAGTTCAGCCACCTCTTCCTCATTAGATGTAACAATTCCTAATTTTTATATAATATAAATAGTTGTTTATCGTGTTTTTGACTTACCAATGTTTATCTTCGCCTCATCTTCAGCACAGAGTAACCAAGAGAGCAATAGCCAACACAAAACATGCAGGAAGATACGGCTGCAGGTCATTATAAATAGATTCTACTTGAGGTTGCTGTTTCAATGGATCATGGTGCGCACTTAATGTAATGCACTAAATCCAGACCAAATACTTGTGTTGTTTTTGTAAAGTCTCGGTTATTAAAAATGCGGCATATTTTTAAGTTTCTGACCCTGGTGCCCGGCCAATCGTTTTCTAAAGGATACGAAAATAGCCCTAGACATCCTCACTAATGAGTGCGGCCTTAATTATAGCGAGACGCACCTGAGATCCTGAATATTTGGCTTGGGAAATATGGGTTTTATTGATAGAAATTATTATGAAATATTATGCAGTTTGAAAGCACCAAATGTCTAATAGAGAAATTTGCAATTTGAGAGGTTTGCTTTTGCTTATGGATGAGAGTTGGGTAATCTTTAAGGAATTCTACGACTATTTATTATTAAAGATAATTATGTTTTTTTGATGTTTGTTCTATTATATTTATTTATTCAGGAATCGCGTCTCGTTACGGCCTACATTCTTCCTAAAAATAATTGATTTCGAGCGTCATGCTATAGTCGAACGTGGCCGTCAAAACAACGCTTTTGGAACGTCTTTCCTTATTTATGTCATTGGTCGTTACACTGAATTATATTTCACCTCGCAAATAAATAAGCCTGTATGTGGGAGATGTATCGATTATTATATCAGCTGTAATTTGCTACACCCCAATTATTTATGAGAACAAAAACAGCAGATTTCCTTCAATTACGACTTTATTATCGTGCAAACAAGTTTTCGCCCTACAGCGAAACATCTAATCACGTCTAAGTATCGCAAACTACCCCAGAACCAGCAAGCCGCTATCTACAAAGCACTATTTTTAGATCTTGTCGTGCTCTTCGATTTTGATTGCTGTTCGTCCAGATTAACTGCTGATCCAATTCTATTCAGAATTGCAGCATTAACATTCAAAACTGCACCAGCTCCTGCAACAATTCCCTTGCCGGACAAATGCTCTTCATCAAATTTGGAAGAAGACGACTCTGAGATAACTGGTTTTGGTCGTTTCCTGGTTACAAAAATATTGCACGCGAATTTAAATTCAGCTTTCAGAGCTTGAAAATATGAAATCTGAAATTTTCCATGCAATTTCTATGGAGTTCAGGGAATGTTTATATTTCATACATGTTCTTCGATGGTAATGTTGTACACGTTCCATAGAAATTGTACAATGGCAACCACGAAGGACAATCCGATACCTGCGATAAGGACTATGAAGACTCCTCCTACGTTTTCTAAGGCCAGGGCAAGGCTGTTTACGGGAATTTTCTGAAAAATAGTGGTTAATAAGTTAAAGGGGATCTGGAGATTATTTGCTCCAGGTGTCAATGTCTGAAGATACAGGATTATGAAGAATTTCAGGATTCTTAATAAAGGTATATGGAAAGGCAAAATTGGCTAAGAACCAGAAGATCAATGATGGACATACGAAAAGCATGTGAGAAATTAATGAGCAACATTGTAAATTATCTAAATATACAGGAAAAGCGCACAAAGAATAATAGTTTATAGAATTGGGAATACAGTTATATCAAAAATCTCTCTGGATTATTAGTAAATTGATGATTGGAAGTCGAGGAAAAACATTCTCCTGAGGATTGTTCAATACTATAATGATTATTTAATATTATAAGTATATTCATTTACTGAATCTGAAATCTAACCTGAACTAAAAAGGAATTTAGTACAAAGTAAATTTATAATTTTTTTAAGCAGAATATCAAAGAATATACTAAGAGACTCTGAGGATGCCTGATGATAATTACCTATAAGAAGACAATGAGGAATTGATATAGAAGAAAATTGAACCAAAACTGGAGAAAAACTATAAAGGATTCTAATCCAGATGTCTAGAAGATAATAAAGTGTTTTTATGTGAAAGTGCAATGTATACTTTTTGCAAAATATACATAACTGAATGAATTATTTCCTTCATTAGATATTTACTCACAGTTGGGCATGGCGGTCCATCTCGTTCTCGCACCCACCATTTCTCTCTTAATTCTGCCAATTTTCCTGTCTCACTAAGTCGCAGAATAGCTGAGTTTACTGAACCACGATAATCCGCATCTTAAGCACAATATTTTCTCGCCAGGTCTCAGACGACTCGAACACACTTGCTTAACTTACTTAAAGGCATTCCAATCGCATAAGTCTTGGAATCCAGTAAATCCCCAATCCGCCTCAAGTCACACTTCCTCTTCATCTCATAATCAATTCCAGTTGACTCCATAAAAAATGCATATAGGCCATTTTTAGTGGAAAGGACTCTTTCTACGCCATTCATATTGCTGTCTTCAAATAAAGAAGGCTTTTCATTTATCATTGTATTCCACATTCTTTGGTACAGAGTGTCATTGGAGTACTGAAAGAAGCTTGCTGTTGCTCCATTTTTCAGGCAACCTAATAACAGAAATTTTGTTTAATAAATTAAATTAAATTTTAGATATTCTGATTTACCATATTTCACTTTAGATTGTTGAGCCAGCTCTTCCACAGTATCAATAGTGGTCACCTTCTTACTGCTAGTGAGGAAAGCTGCCAAATTTGCAATATAGGAATTTGTTATTATAAGTGAGAAGATCCACCAGCTGGCTGTTGCAATTCTAGTATATTTCCCTCTGGAAACAGAATATAAGTCAGCGGCTATACGTAAGTTGGCAGAATCTTCTGACTTAGGTAGAATGTCGCAACCCTGAGCTGTGATAGACCCTAAAGTTAGCCAACAGCAGTTATTGAAGTCCCATATATTTTCCAGTTCGTCTGGGTTTTGATTACAGGGATGAGGATTCTCCCAATCTTCCTTGGAAAGCCTGGAAATGAATCCTAAAAAACATATCACCATTAATTTTAAAATTTTACCTGGCAATAACCACCAAAATGAAAGACATAAACAGACAAAAAGCTCCTATATAAAACCAGACAACCTTTGAAAATGGGTCCATGAAAGCGTATAAATGACTATCATCTTCCACTTCCTCTGTCTTATGAACAATTCCAATTCCTTAAAAAAGTTTTAGAGTTCAATATTGATTAATATCACTATGATTCTGTGTCATCTCACCTAAAGTCATAAACGGAAGACTGAAATCTATGACCTCCTGTCTTTGAGGGGTGACTGTGAAGTCACATATTGCTAGATCAGCCCTCTGGAACAAAAAATAATTTCGCCTACATAAATGACATTCGATAAGATTTATACTCGTTCAATTAAGTCCTTCTGCAAATTTGGATAAGCATTGTCTTGCGTTATCTGGAATTTGAAAGATATATTCAGGAGCTTTGCAATCTCCCCAATGAGATCCATAGAATATCCGTAATATCTGGCATTACCTATCAGGTCTGGATCGTCGTTTTTGTACAGATATGGAGCACCAATTCTATAGATAAACATGTAAATACGTTTAATTAAAAATTGGTAAAGCCTTAAACCTTGAGGTCACAATAAAATTGTGCTGACTCAATCTCTGCAACAACTCTGTCTCTCTTTCAGTGGCGTTTCTAGTTCGAACAACTTTGCCTGGATCGTTTGAGTTCCAGAGACCAATAGGTTTATCCCGCTTATTAATCTCAATTACATTTAGTTCAAAATAGTTTCTATGTCCATTTCGAAGGTTTATTTCTCCTGTTATCCCTGATATTGAAACCTAAAATCCAATTATCACGAGATCTTTGATTAAAACACGATTATTACCTCCTGCATGGCTGAGATTATTGCTTCTTTGCTTTGATACTTTTCTGAAGCATTGCAATATAGGGGATTGAAAGTTGTCTCATCATGGAAGTCTGATATAATGCTGTTCAGGGATTCTGCCAAGAGAAGCATGGCATCATACATAAGGGCCATTTTAATCTGCAACAATCGAAGTAGATTTAATTTTTTAAAATTCTTTTAATACTCACAGTGACTTTCTCAGGAGTAACATCTGGGTAGGCTTTCTTTATATTCTCTGTTGCTAAGGCTGAGTTAGGGTCGAATAAGCGAATTGTGGTGATGTTTGAGCGGGTCTCTAGAGAACTGTAATCAAGGATATGAGCATCCTGAAATATGTTTTGTAAAAAGCTATTTAGTACAATTTTTCAAAATACATACAAGGGAGGTTATAAAAATGTGAGTATTAACATCATCCAAAAGTTTTACTTCTTTGGCCTGCTGGAGAATTTCCAGGATTTTATCTGTGCCGCAATCTAGGACTATGTGACTAAACCCTGTTGCTCTGACTTCCTTCAGAATGTGCCTAAAAACAAGTTTAGAGTTCCAATTTCATAGTAAAAATAGAACCGGTTACCTGTTATCATTATTATCATCAATCTTCTTCAATATCAATAAATTCTTAGTCGCCTCAACATTATGTTGCTGAATTTTCAATACGTCCTGCATTTTTATAATCGATTCTTCATTTTCGTATAAAACAGCAAAAGAGTCCCAATTGAGACTCTGGATTATAACTCCAAAAGCCTGGAAAGCTAATTCCTATGAGTCATTTCTTTTGTAGTGTAGAAGTTCCAACCTGTGACAATAACGAGGCCTCAGGATAGACACTAAAAGAAGTGTCCAAACGCTCCTTTTCTCTTGCAGTCCATTCAGTGTTGATATAGGGTATTCCTAAATAATTGGAGAGAGATTTGATGGTGCCTGCAAGATCGTTTCGCTGAAGCCCAACTACAGCAATAAGACCATGGTCTTGGCTTGTGAAGTTGCAATCTACTAGAGGTTGTTAAAGTTGTTATAAGTGGCATATAAGAGTGCTTACAAATATTTGTAGAAGCTAGAAGTTCTTTTTCTTGGAGAATAATTCTGTGCAGGGAAACATTGAATGTTTCATCTAAGTTTTGGGATAAGATGTTGGTGTCGATGTAATCGATTTCTTCGCTGCTTGTTGTTATTAATCCTTTCAATTATAATTTTAGATTATTATGAATAAAACAAAGTTGTGAGAGTCTGTGCTTACCAACATTTATTGTCACTTTCGATAATCCTACACCCATTCTAAATGCAAAACTTAGTATCCATAAAAGAACTAGTTCAAAATCCATAGCGATAGAAAAACAGATTTCAAAAGTTTCTTTGCAAAACTACTTTCGGTTCATTGCAAAAACTTCTAACGAAATACTTGTAACCCTGTTCCATTAAACTTAATATATAAATCATTGCATTTCCTGGTCCTGGGCCAATAGTATTCAATGTGTGGTATATTTAAATATTTTTAAAACGTCAAGCTGTTAATGAGTATCAATCTTAATTATAACTAAATGCATGTTGGTTGGATGTTTTTAGAAAGATACGAGGGGATTTTGGTAGGTAGGATCAGAACTGAGGCAATTTTCATTAACCTAGTTAAGTATTGTATATTCAATGCTGCTGCTACTGTGCATCAGATGTACTGGCGTTCTGCTCCACTTACCTCCGTATCAGTATTAAAATCTGCAGATGTGATTGATTGATGAAATTATTTTATTAACGCTTAATTTTATTTGATTCGTATTCTTGTGTTTAATGGGGGTTTGGAACAATCGGAAGTTAATTGATTTTTGTAGTCAATTCTCCATCATAATTTCTAGATATTTTAGATCTCAGGTACTGAATCCAACATTCTTTATAGTTTGATAGTGCCCTGTAAAACTAATGTTATGTCTATTCACCATCTTCCTCCTACTGCACATCTAAATATACTTTGTCTCCAATATATTACAATTTTATGTGAAATGGAGCAATTTATTTATGCTTTCAAAATATCAAGTCCTGAGTTTATTTCTGGTATTTAAGTGGTACATATACTTTTTTGAGATGACGCTAATTACAATTTTCCATTTCGATGTGTGCAACTCTGTAGGGATACAAGTTATCTGTATCTAACCTAAAGAACGATCTAATCAAAAAAACGATACAGCTGAAGTAATAGTAAGTCGATCAAAACTCAATGACTTTACTGGTGATCCTGCAACCTCTTCAAGTTAGACTCTAAAATAGTATTAAAGCACATAAAAATATACTACGAATACGTGAAAAATAATTTGGAGCCACGTAAAAAATACTGGCTTCATGTTCAGTCCTTAACTGCAGAAATTTTTAATTGAATTGCCTTTTTCTCCGTACCTGAAGCAAATTCCAGTGCCGTCTTCTTCAGTGTAATACTTGGGGACTTATCCATTATCATACTTTATAAAATCTGTCCTTTTCTTAGCATCTCACCATATTCAGATTCTTACTATGTTCCCTTTTTTTGTAGAGGAGGAAAACTTTTATAGGTACCCGACCTGTAACCGGGCGTTCGGTTTATGTAGGATTCATCCCCCACGAGGGGCGCCACCCCTTCTAAAACCCTCCCCTCTTCACTATAATCCCCTCCCCTCCCCCCCGATTCACTGACCAGCGTTACTTTAGGGGGGGGGAGTAGCTTTAGCATCTCCCACGCCACTCTTCTTCCTCACTTGTTTTTTTTATTCTCTTTGGATACCTTACTTGTCTTGGTCTTCGTAGTATTATTATTTTTTTAAATTTAATCATCCTCCCCACCATACATTCCTCACTTTCTATCTCTTTCCTTGCAACTCTTCTCTTTTTCCACCTTATATTCCTCCACATGCGTCATCACTCTCCAAGACTTAGCATCTCTCATTATTAGCTCTACCACGCTCTCCTTCGTCACACTCATCCCTTCCAGCTTCCCCTCAGCCACTCTCCTCTCCTCGCTATGTTCCACACAGTTAAAGACCGTATGTTCCGGTGAGTCCTTGCGCCCGAAAAACCAGTATTCATTCTTTTCCTGTTTTCCTATCCTTCTCAGGTAGGTTCCAAACACTCCATGACCCGTTATCGGCTGCAACCCCCAAACTTCCTATTCATCCATCCTTCCACATCTCTAACAAATACCTTCATCCACCTTTCATACTCATTCTCCTTTTCTGCCACTTCCTAAACAACTTTTTCCTCATCACCTTTCTATATCCCCCACCTCTCTCATATACACTGTTCCTCTCCTCCAGAGCTAAGTCCATCGGTACCATTCTCGCAATGGTCAAGATTGACACCGTCCTGTAGGCATCACTATCTCGACCGACACTCGTCTATTCAGTCTCTCCAGCTTCTCTAGATGTATTCTCCTCTTACATACTTCCTCCCACACCGGCGCCACGTACAGCACTATGGAGCTGGCCACCATCGCTAATAGTCTCCTTTTACTTATTGAACATCCTTCCTTTTTGGGCATTAGTCTCATCAATACATTCAACGCCTCGTTCACCCTTAGACACACTCTCTCTACATGCTCTCCGTACCTAAGATTCCTTCCCAGTTTCACTCCCAAATATCTCACCGACTTCTTGGACATCATCCTTACCTCCTCCACATCTATTCCCACACTCATGAACTTTCTTCTTCGTTCCGAATTATCATCTCCGTTTTCCCTGCTGCTATCTTTAGACCAATTTTTTTCAACTCGTACCTCACTCTCCCCACCGTGTATTCCGTCTTTTCGTTCAGCTTCCTCCCAGTTCTTGCTCTCACAATCACTGCCCGATCATTCGTGTACGCGATCAGCTCCACGCCCTTCTCCATCTGCAGCCTAAGAATCCGGTCGTAGAATATGGTTCATAGGATGGGACCCAGCACTAGGGACACTCCGTACATAATTTGTTTTTCCTCCCCCCTTCCATCAGTAACTTCCTCTCCATCAAATGCGCCTTCGTCACGTCCATTAGGTACTCGCTTACTCTTTTCGCTTCGAGCGTGCCAACGACCCCGCCCCACGGGGCACGATGGTTCCTACCTATGATGATTGTTTTGGCTTGGGTATTTTTAGCATTAGGTCTCATTTTGCTTATGTTGAGTGCTCTTCACTTCCTCCAATTTTAGCTTCAATTATATTTCTTGTTTCCTCTTTTTTTTTGATAGTGACAAACTTAAATTAATCTGAACTTTCTCCAGTCTATCCAACCCTACGATGAATACTTTCGAAGATTTGTCAGATATATCTTAGCTTAAGAGAATGGCAACATTTTTCTTAATGCCTCATAAAATAACAAGACTATACCTAAAGTTGGTTTAAGAGTAGATAGCAGTATTGCATAGGTAAAACCATTAGAAATCTGCGAACTTAATTTGAAAGCAGAACTAGACTGAATAGACGTTGTAACGTTTCAGCGTCACGTTCGGGAATCAGAGATCCTCAATTCTAATTTCAAGTTTATGATATATCGTTACAAACACCAAACAGTTGTTGACGAGACGAATGTAAAATTGGAGAATTTTAGCGTTTTTTAACGAGGCAAACTTGACTGCAGCTATAGAAGAATTAAAGCTTTGCTATTCTGTTCCTACATAAAAATACCTATTAAAGTTAGGCTTTAAATTCTGGAAACGATAAGATACCACGAAAGTTATTTATTACTTGGCTTATTTGATTCCCAATTTTCCTTAAATAACAATAAATATTAACCCTTCCTTCGATAAGCATTTATTGGAATTCGCAAAAACACAACATAATCACAACTAATCGCTGCTATGAACTCTGAATCTGGTACCATTTGAGCTTTCAGTCCTCGTAGGACTTTTGTGACCCCCAAACCTTTCGTTTCCAGAGCCACTGTTGTAGTTTAAAAGTACTGCAGATTTAGTAAACAGATCTCTAGCTACGCTCAATTTATCCAGATTCCTATCCGACCTGGATTTCGAGAACGACGCCGATTCCGACGCCAGTGGCTTAGCTCTTTTCTTCCTCGTGTATATTTTACAAGCGAATTTCAGTTCGCATTTCAATGTTTCAAAATAGGACATCTAAAAAACTCCTGCTAAAATCCGGGTAACTTCGGCTAATAACCTTTGAGGTACTTACGTGCTCTTCTATTGAGAATTGTCTGACGTTCCACAAAAATTCAATTATGGCTATTACATAGGCCAGTCCTATGCCCACGGCCAGTACTATAAAGATTCCTCCAACGTTTGAAAGGGCTAAAGCATCCGACTGTTCCTCTTGGTTCTGTTAAGATACCAGTTAGAAGTTTGCTTTTGAGTTATTCAATTTGTACCCTATTGCAAGGAGGCCCATCTGTTTGGTTCTTCCACCAAAGTTCCTTCAACTCCATCAACTTGCCACTCTCTTGAAGCTTCAATATTGCATTATTTATCGCGAGGCGATATTCTGCATCTGCAAACACCTATTCCTCATTAAATTTCCTAGTTAAATATAACTTGCCTACTCAAGGGCATCCCAATTCCGTACGATTTAGAATCTAACAGACCCCCGATCTTCCTCAAGTTGCATTCTCTCTCCATCTGATACTCAATCCCAGTTGATTCCATGAAATAGGCATAGAGGCCATTTTTAGTGGACAAAACCCTTTCAACCCCTGAAGGGTTGTCTTTTTCAAACACCGAAGGTTTTTCATTGATTATTGTGTTCCACATCTTTTGATACAGGGAATTATTGGAAGTGGAAAAAAATAGTTCTGTAGAGCCTTTTGACATTAGACCTGAAATATATTGGAACTTTCTCGGAATATCCAGAAATTTATGGAAAAAGTTACCATATTTTACTTTGGATTGGGCAGCAAGTTCCTCTACCGAATCAATTGTAACATCCCTTTTTTGCATTGTGAGGAAGGCTGCCAGGTTCGCAGTGTAGGAGCTCATGATAATCAAAGAGAAGAACCACCATGAGGCCGATATTACTCGAGTTGGAACGCCCCTTAAAGAAAATTACATTAGATTTTGTACTTCAATGAAAATGTTATAATACTTGGGCAGAATATCGCATCCTTGAGCGGTAATCGAGCCCAAACTGAGCCAAAGGAAGTTTTTGACGTTCCAGATATTTTCTCTTTCTTTCGATTGTGGGTCCCAAGGTTTAGGATCTTCCCATTCCTGAGGTGATAACCTAAGGCAAAACAACACAGCTGAGAAGTCAGTTAGGAAAAGAGGTGAAAATCACCTTGCAACGAAGAACATTGTGATTGAACTGACTAAGCTTAAAGTCCACATGTAGTACCACACAGTCCAAGAAATTGGTCTCATGAAGGCGTACATATTGTCCACTTCTTCTTGGGTAGCTTCTTTGTGCAGGATTCCTATACCTAGAAAATTTCCTTCAAGCAGCCGTCTAAATAAGGACATTTCTGTTTACCTAAATTCATAAATGGCATGCTAAAATCTATTTTCTCCTGTCTCTGTGGGGTTATCGTAAAATCGCATATTCCCAAATCTGCTCTCTAAAACCAGCGACAATAAATCCTCTTCCATTTGCATATTTTAAACTTACCCTCTCCTGTAAATCAGTCACTAAATTAGTATAAGAGTTATCCTTCGTAATAACAAACTGAAAAGTTATTTTTGCTTCTCTGGCTACTTCCTTTATCAAATCCACAGAGTATCCCTTGTACATACCTGGAATTTTCTCGTCTTCCATTAAATAAGGAGGACCAATTCTGTAAGAAACAACTAAAATGACCAATTCCTGGATTTTTTGATGGGTTTACCTGGAAGTAACTATAAAATTGCGACTGATCATCCTGCGCTGCAGTTCAGCCTCTCTTTCGCTGATGCTTAAGGTCAAATGAATCTGGTCCGGATTTTCTGAATTCCAATTAGCTATTGAATTATGTGGAGTATCAATGTCAATGACTTGTAAGGTAAATCTATCCCTTTTGCGATTTTGGAACGAAATTGGACCTGTTAAAGTGTTACTAATTAATGCCTAAAAAATACATATTATATAGAATTGCTGAGGCTGGACCAGCAATGCTATGTACTTTTTCAAGTGAATTAATTAAACCTATACCATCCTCATATGGTTCTTGTGAATCACAACTCAACTCTTGGGCAACAAACTCAACATTTTCTTCTTTCAGTTGATTGATCGTCTCGAAAATCAGAGTCAAAGCATCAAACACAAGAGCTGTTTCCACCTAAATTACCATTTTGTACACACTCCTTCTATCCACCAAAATATCTTACTTTAATTTTCTCCGGAAGAATATCAGGAAAATATTCCGTGGCAATTTTTTGGAACGTTGGAGAATAAGGGTCTAGAAGTCTGACTGCGGTTATATTGGCCTGTGTTTTAATCTTGCTGAAATCCAGAGTATGGGCATCCTGCAAATTTCCAAGTTATTTTGGAGCTACTATTAACCTTATTCTTACCAGGGAAGTAAGAAAAATGCCAGTAGAAAAATCTGAAAGCAATCCCACACTTTCGGCTTGATCCAGAATATCCATAATCCGATCCACGTGACAATCCAAGACAATTTTGTTAGTGCTTGACACTCGAATCGCCTTTAAAATCTGCCTGAAATGCAGAAAGAATATATTTTTGGACACCTTTCAGATTGAATAATATTACCTGTTATCACCTCCGTTCAATCTCTTTATGCTGATATCATTCCTTGTAGTCCCTTCCGTGTATTCTTGCAGTTTCAGAGCTTCTTGGAGACGCAGCAATCCATCTTCATCTTCATACAGAATCATGAATCCAGAAGTCCAGTCCAAGGATTCGATGATTTTCGAGTAACCCTGAAAAAAAATGGCTTCAAAATTTCCTCTTAAAAGAGCTTTCTACTGGTTACCGTGGACAGCAGTTCTGCATCTGGATAGACATTAAATACGTTAGGAGGATATTCAGTTTTGGGTCTCCATGCAGTTATTATGTATGGAAACGCTAGATAGGAACTTACAGATTCTAATATAGGGGAGACAAATTGCGATTTTGGGGCCAAAGCTGCAACAAGTCTTTCATCTTTGATCGAATCAAAGAAATTGCAGGCTATAATATACGAAAAATGTTATTTGTAATTTCATTTGTCTCTTCATTTACCTTTGTTTTTTGTTTCAATTATGTCATGTTCAGATACTCGCTGAACAGCACCTTCAGCTTCTATCACTAATTCCACATTTTCGTGAAGATTTAACTTCAGTGTTTCCCAAAAGGTTATTTCGTCCTGATCTTCATTGAAAAATGCTCCTGCAGAAATACCAATTAGGTAACCAGACTTTATGTTTTGTTCGTTTTACTTGCCAATTCGGATATTGTCCTTTGCGAAGCTGAACTGACAATAAAATAGCCAAATGACCAAGATCGAAACGTTCCGGAAAGCCATCTCCCTTCACGACATATGCACCGTTATTTTATAGACTTCCGAAGTAATAAAAGCAACACTAAACCTACGACATAGACGTAAACCTAATAAACTGATCTAGTTATATCTCTTCGGTCTTTTTCACTATACGAAGTGTTGGTAGAGCGCCAAACTAAATGCTTAACCGTCTGTTTAAAAATAAATGTGTAGGCTGACGCGTCTCTGATTAGGTTCGACTTAGTTCAAAAATATTGAGTTTTGCCGGAAAATTTTCATAATTGGGGCTTAATTTTTGAATGGTTCAAGGTAGCAATATGTTTGAAAAAAATTTGGGCTCAAATTATTTAGACGGTTCATTACGATATCCCTCTATGATGATATTAAAACACATCTTTAACAAGCTTGTTATAGATAAACTTACCAGGAATTATGTATAATGTACCAGAAATATGACTTTTAATTTAATATGAATATTCCATTAATATGTACCTATTTAGGGTACTTACTATTATCACCTACTCCAATGAAATCAAAATTATTAAACTGGTATGTCGCCTAACTAATCTGAACTACATTAATAATAATAGATAATTGCACTAGCACAAATTACCGCTGTGCAACTAACCTGAATTAACCTAAACTACAGAGATAATTACACTAGTGCAAATTACCGTTATAGTGCTCAATTAAGTGGTTCAGCGTAGCAACTAGAAACCCGCATCGCATTGTTAAAATATCAATTTTGATAAATGAATGAAACTCTAAAAAAAGCGATTCTTTCTTAGATGCTCGTAAATACACTGATTTAGATATCATATCGACCATGGAAATGAAAGTTTTCTACTTCTAAACTTACAATTCGGTATTCCTATGAGCGAGTGATAAAATTATTTTTATTACGAGTGTGCGGTAAAGTGGCTTTACCGCATACATTTGTGAACCAAAAGTAGCACTTTACAGCATTTTATTACAATGTTTCATTGATTTATCATAGTGATCACAAAGTGTCTAATTTGTCCAGAGAAACCTTGTGACTCCGGCGATATTTCCTTGTTTAATTGACAAAATGTTCCTTATGTTAGTTTCAGCCTTTCTTTTATCGAGAGGAAAAAGTAGTACATTCAAAAGTAAAATAAGCCTGTCACCCATTATGCAGTTGAATAATATTTAGCTCACCATCAGCATACTTGCAAAAATTACAATAAAACCATGGGTGGTTCATTGTGATTTGACAACCATGGTTTATTGGTGGATGCCGGTTTACTTCTGGCACGCCTCACTGATGCCGTACTGGCGTTTCACAGCACGGCAATTTAACGACCGCCTGAAGGGCATGTTGGAAACGACCCTTTTCAAGCTTAGTGCAGCTGTACCTTTAATACATAGAATCAACTTATTTATGTTTGCTGGGTAATATGAAAGTTACCTATCTCAGAAACTAAATGAAATATTACAACTGGCTAGCTGGTAAAAGATAAGTTTGATTTTAGGTATTTTCTAGGGTGGTTGGCCCATAAATTTCTTTAAATCAAAAAATTTAAGCCCTATGTTGGTCTGGAACGCTTCACTTTTGGTCGTCTAGGTGTCTTGAGAATGCAGTTTCAGACCAGTTCATTTGAAGCCAGACCTGTGTCTATTTTGGGCCTTAAAGGAATACGAGGACTGTCTTAGGGCCTCAGGGAAATATTACCAAATTATATACGAGTTAAAAACTGGCATACTGTCTGTAAAATACTATACAGGGTGTTTCTTAATTGATGGTAAAAAATGAAATGGGTGAATCGTAAGCTTATACTTCATATAAAAGCATGCCTTAAATTGTTTCCATTTTTATTTACAGGGTGTTGAAGTTTCATTTTTTTTAATTTTCATTAATTTCTCTATTAGTTGTAAAGATAATTAACTCAAAACTGGTAATAACAGTAAATTTAGCATTAAGAATAAACTGAAATAACAATTATTTAAAATACTCAACAGGGCGTTACTTTTCTCGTGACCGCACTCAATATTTTACATCAGAATTTTTTTATGGCATTTTTAGATTTTATTTATTATGTTTTATATTTTTATTATGTTTTTGTAGGAATTTATGATTACATGTAAAAATTCCGCAGCTTACTATATTTAATTACAGCATTCTCTACCTTGCCGTTTTATCATATTCTTAGGTCAGTCAGGGCGAATATGGTTAGATATTTTTGCAAATATCTCTTAAACTATTGTTCCTAATAAAAAAAACTGAAGAGGTAAAAAAGTTAACAAAATACATAAGGGATTAAATTAATTTAATGAATAAAATCTAAAAATGCCATAAAAAAATTCTGATGGAAAATATTGAGTGCGGTCACGAGAAAAGTAACGCCCTGTGGAGTATTTTAAATAATTGTTATTCCAGTTTGTTCGTAATGCTAAATTTACTGTTATTACCAGTTTTGAGTTAATTACTTTTACAGCTAATAGAGAAAATAATGAAAAAAGAAAAAAAATGAAAGCTATTTAGGGCATGCCTTTATATGAAGTTTTTATCTTAAAATAAGCTCATGATTAACCCATTTCATTTTTTACCATCAATTAAGAAATACTCTGTATATTAAAAATAGTTAAAACTGGTTAAACAAGGATTTTATAGAACTTACAGTATAATTGCGTAACAACTTTGCTAATTCGGTACTTGATCCTATCATTGTCATATTTCATTTTTTCCCTTGCTCCTTTCAAAGAGAATCGTCGCTTTCGTATTGCTTTCACGTTTGGGTCGCAGACTGTCATGAATCAAATATATCACCACCAAAAATAATTATCATGATCGGATTATTAAAAGCACAATCAAACCGGATGAAGCTTTGATTAAGATAATAGCATTACGCGGTATATATCCATCTAGTAATCAGTTTGTAGTCTTTGTCGACCGCAAATCCATTAATTGTGTGTCACATTTCGCGTGATGGGGTTGTTTCTGTTTATAAGGAACGATTTTGTCGTTTCATGGACGTCCATTGGGAAAATCGCGTGCAGTACCCCAAATATGATTAAATAACTCATACGCGAGAAATTTTTGTTCGTTTCTTGCTTAAATTGCATGTTTGACTATTTCCTACTTTAAGTAACGTCCCACTTCCTTTTCAGGCAAATCCACTATCGAATTGTAATCACACGTCAAGGAGGTATCCCCTAATCGTTAATATGTGCTTTTAAATACCAAACAAACTCCGTTCTGTTGTGTAAATATAGCTCTGCTGCTACAATTTAGTCGAATTTTGATTAGCAAGGATTCAACAGTTCATGCAGGAAATTCTTAATTGATGATTAGCGATTAGATGGACGGCAATTAAATGCATATATCAGTTGTTTTTTTTTTAGTTACATCTTACTTTAGCCCGATTTTAATTACTTGAAGCTGTGGCTTTTGACGATGACTATCGCGTTATCGAGCATGATGAAACCTATCCTATTTTGCATATGTGCATTTTTAATGTTTGAGCCTACAGCACCAAGGGTGAGAAGTAAATTATCAATTGGATTTTTTTAATCCCTTATTGCAGATGACGGAAAAGCAGCTGGTGGCTGCAGTTAAGTTGGTAAGGAACATGTGCACTGCAAAGGAAAAGCCTAATATAGGTAAGCAATGGTGAAGTGAGAGCATTAAATTCTCCATTTTCTGCATCATTTAGCTGATATTGATAAGATGCATCAAGGAGACTGGGATGTAGGCTACAAGGCTCAGGTAAATGAAATCAAATTTTGCAAACAATTTCCTTACCGCCTTCCTTCATAGTGCTACATGTCGTGCGCCCTGAACTCCTACAAATTGGTAAAATTTCCAAAGCATAATTTGATATTGAAATTAAATTTTGTACATTTTAAGATAAATAAAGATAACCGGCTTGACCGAGAAGCAATTAACGTGCAAATAGAAACTTTGTTGCCAGAAAACTTGCGCGATTATGTGGTTGGATGCATGGACCAATGCGAAAATACAGGCAAGAAGTTAGGAATGTACACATTTTTATTTTTAGCATTTTTTGCTTTGCAGCAACAAATCTGACCGACAGATGCGTGGCAGCCTACCAATATTCCAAATGTGTCTATTTTTGCGATCCAGAGGTAAGAAACACGGTCCTCAAATACCAACTTCCTTATATAAATATTTATTTTTCAGAAATACTTCCTGCCTTAGATAATCAACTTATCAGCCCTTCAATAGAATACAAATATTCGTGAAATAAACGCAATGTGAAGTAGTTTTGTATTTCAAATATTGACCCACGTCTCGATAAGCGAATTAGCAATCCCTCGCCCTTGGAGGGACCACTGATTGTGTCACTTCTTCGCATTAAGGCAGCACGAATCAGCAGAATTCCCTTCATATTTCCAACTTGAAAACTGGCCGACGTTGGCATATTTTCGCAGAAAAACTATTTTCTAAGAATTTTTAATCAAAACAACAATCAATTTCCCCATCTAGAGTTCTGGATTTGATTTCGGTTGCGTGCAAAACCTTCCTCGCCCTTAATTCTTAAAACGAGCTTCCTTTTGCGTGTTGTTAAATAGAAAGGAGAAATTTATTATTCTTGTTTGATTGCCCAGAAAGGCGTGAAACTTTTAATTTAGCAAATTGCAGAAATCCCTCCTCAACCCCTTACTGAACTAGATTATTTGCAATTGTATCGAATTTCATTAATTCCAAAATTAGCCCCTCAAAAGAATAAATGTTTAAACCCCAATTAGATAAATGAAAAGTTTGTTGGAAGTATCGGAAAGGAGAATTGGAGTTTCAAAGTTTCAAATACCTAAGCCATTTTGTAATTTCAGTTGCAGGCAAGGGCACTTTGCATAAGTACTACAATGAATATTAAGTGGATTACTTTTATAAGTCTATCGAGCAAAATTGGAAAATCCGTGTCCCTTTTTAATGCTACTTTGCAACAGAGAAAGATTGGAAATTCCTGGTATTCGCAGACTCTCGTTTACTCTCAGTGTGTAGTTATGTTGATCAACACAGGCAGTTTCATACTATAGTGATACTGACGCTTCACACAAAAAAGCTCACAATTTAATACATTGAAAGAGTAACTGCAAACTAAAGTGACCGCCATGCTGGTATGCATTTGAGTGCGAGCGCGACCATCACTGGACTCACTCTACGAAACCGGCTCTTTCCAGGTCAGATTGAGAAAATGAGATTTTAGAAGAAAAATTATTAAATAACCTAGAAACTTAATGAGGATTATTTCTAACATTTGAATAATTTTGGAAACTGCAGTGACACCCTTAAATTCGAATTTGCTGCCGGGAAAACTAACGCCTGTGTTGGAAATGTTACTATGGCGCCTCACTTACTGAAGGTGGGTGGCGGTCAATCATTCTCCTCTCTTAAGTGCAAAATGGAAAAATGATATTTTAGGAAAATAATTGAAGAAACAACCTACGATTGATGAACATCACTTTCAGAATATGGAGAAACTGGGACGCAATTGTGACAATCTTAGATTATACTTTGCTCTAGACAAAAGTAACACCTGATTTTTAAAAGCATCGTTCCTAGAAACTCACTTCTAAGTACTGATGATGTTGATTAATTAGACTGCCTGCTAGTCCAGAACGAAAAACTGAAAGAAGATACATTGTGCGCTGAATAGACATTAAGAGACAAAATATAACACGCGATTAAGGGCTGTTTGGAGTTGTAGGTTTTTCTCTAATAGCTACAACACGCACTAATGTGCAGCCGCACATTTATTCCTCAAGGCAAAAAGCCTAGCAGCAAAACTTCCATGAAAAAAAATCAGTCGTCCATTCACTATCATGAAGACAAATACGAAACCATAAAAAGCAAACAATCCGCGTCGTGTAACATCACGTAGGCCATAAAATAACTGCAAATCCCTTCATTTGTCTTTATGAGAGAACAAAGGACTTAACTAACCTCCAAAAAAGGGCCCACACTGACCCCTACATTTGTCCCTACACTGGACGTGATCGCTGATTGGAAGCCTCTTAGAGATACGTCGTCATTTTTCGTCAACAATTTGGTGTGGATTTGTTGACTTTGCCTTCTAATGTATCAAGAGTAAAGGCACACGATGAATTTTTTAATTGATTTGTGTGGTTCTAAGATTGGGAAAATGGAAATTGCGACATTCAACTTAAAAAGGTTTATGAGATTTTTCTACTAAAGCTGGTGTTAAAGAAGAAACTCTCTTATCTGCCCTAGTCAGTTGGGGATTAATGCCATAAGGGAAGCAGTAAACTTAAGTGGTTGACTTAGAGATAATATGGGACCATATCAGTGAAGTACAGCAATCCTTATTTCTGTAAACAATAATTGATAAGGTTTTCCACATTTTCACTAGATCATTAAAATTCGTCCATTGGTGTCTTGCTATCTGCCTATGCTGCGGAATTGCTGATTGAAGACAACTGTTGGAGCTGAAATTTCTCTCCTGTTCGTTTCTAGCTTTCTTAAGGGTTTTCCCGAATTTCTCCAAAACAAGCTTCAATATTCTCTTGTGAGTTTCATTAGCTGTTGGTTAGCTGCTCAAGTTCTTTTCTATTAAAAGAGATCTTTAAAAAGTTAATTGTGTCTCGTATTTTGCGACTGATGCTGAACAGCGATTGATCTTTTTCAGATTCAGAGAGAGATATTGCTATGAATCCGAAACATCGCCGATAAAGTTAAAAAAATTACCAAGAATTTCTCTCTCTCTCTCGCTCTCGCGCTCACTCTCTCTCTCTCTCTCTATTACTACTACTAGTTTCGGCCTTAAACAAAATTATTATATTAAGGCTCAAAAGTTATCAAAATTGTTCAAGTTAGTTCAGGTATTTTCCCAAAAATTCCTATACTCTAAGAAACTTAACTACCCCTGTTTACCAATGCATTTTTAATCCACACAACTTCAAACACCGAAATATCGCTGCAGACTAATCGACTCCACTTTAAACTTTTTATATGAATAGAGGAGCATATTATCAAAATTTCCTTCCCATCTTTCTTCATCACAAAAACCTTGCATCCATATATTTTCGCAAAAACTACTATTATTTTCTACACTCCCCTAAAACGTGAAAACGTCCCTCAAGCTGTGCATGTGTATATAAAAGACCATATATTTCCAACAGCAATTCCACACATTAACCCAGTTTTGCAACGGTCACGTCCGGTGAACGCGCTCCCGAACATGTTGGGCTCAAGGGGGTAAAGAAGTATAAAATATTAGGGGCTGGCTCGTTTAAGACCAGACATAAAAGACGTACGAATAGCAAAGCTACCTAACGAAAGAAATTATTTTCGGTTCCCGAAATGCAGGCGGTAAAAGCTTGGAAAACATCCCTTAATTTCCTTAACTATGCATTTAACCCTTAGTAGCTGCAGAGTAATTATCAATAACGTGCAGGTATCAGGTGTGTAAGCAAGGCCATTATTATCCATTAGCTTTTTTATGAGGGCATAAAGTCTCCTTGACTTTTATGTACGTTACTACACAATAATTAATTTATCTAATGACTTAAAGCAGGAATTTGCAATTTATTACTTATTCCTTAAATTAATCTATAAATGAGGCATTTATATTCAACGGTGAATTATGCACAACATAAAATTATTAGTCCCTTACGAATCGACCCTTATAATCCGGGAATTAGGGCGGAATCCTTGATTTGAGTTTCGTCAACATTGGAAGGATTTGAGCTATGATTACCCTCATTTCCTAATCAGATTGCGCTTTACTTACTAGAGAATTCTTACCAGATAATTTTTAAACCCATAGGGTCTATTAAATGTTCTCTACTTTCTGGATGTTGATATTATAAATTTCGCATATTCTGCGTTTTCATCAATAATAACTTCCGAACGGTTTGTGGTACATTGAAATTCACATCTTTAGACCATCTTTTAAAGTTTGGTCTAAAAATGCCTGTTGGTGCAAATCAAAATTTCATTTAGTTTTGAAAAAATTATCAGAAAACTATTTGGACCTAACTAAAATAGTTCGGAAGTTACGATGAGTGTCACATCCTTTAGAAATCCAGCAATTTTCTAAGTTTGATTTTATTGGAAATTGTGTTCTGTGTGTCCCTGTTATTATTAGTTTCAAGTACTCATTTTGTAAACTGCAGAGAGCCCTAATGGCGCTCAATAAGCAATTTGTCAAAAAAAACACAGTGACGCATTCGGTTTCTCCAGGTTTCCAAAAAATTTCAAAATTTAGAGTGATAAACAACAACTCCCCTTTTGACTTTTTCACAATTTTTAAGTCTGTATAGGCACGGCTTAGAACTAATAATACTACTGTTTATCCTTTATATTAACGAAACTATAAATCCATTTTACATATATTCAAAGTTTTGCAGCCTCCAATTGATTGTAGTCTTTCATTACTTACTACACTCAAAAGTACACAAAATGCAAAATTTCATTATCTCGAAAAGAGTGGAAAATCAGAATATGGTATGTTACACAAAAATGTGCTTAGAAGTTCAAAGCGATTTCAAAAATGTTTAAATTCACCGACTGACTCATTTGAACTTTAGATTGCCATTGAGTCCATTTACGACTGATAGCTCTACACTCATGAAAGTTTTCATAAAACACATAAAAAATATATATAATTTTTGATATGAGTTTTTTATTTCATTATATTGAATGTTGTTTGATTAAACCACAATTCGTTTATCCTCAACACTGCTGAGCCTTTCACCGGAGAAATTTTTAATTAAATTATTTCCCGAACGCAAAATACTTCATCCTAACCTCTCTCCTGTATATGCTTAATTACTTAACGTTTTAATTGGCCACTAAATTAGCTTTCATGTCGGAAACTGCGCCTCGGGCTACACATCAAAGTTTCTTTTGGAATTTTCAAAACGAGCTGGGTTACACGTCAGGAACAGCGTGTTTTTAATGTTCATCAAGCCTTTAGTTTCTGCTAAACTGTGTTCAATGAAGAATTTAAAGAACGCAGTAATAGTGTAAAAATACCAACTAAAGAGTTGCTCTTCCAGGCTCTCAAGACAACTTACCCATTAGAATTCCTCCTTCAACTAACCACTCTGCAAGCAGTATATAAAAGAATATCTTTACACGGAAAACCTCAAAAGACACGTTAGAGCCAGATTTTACAGCTAGGAACATTGTAAAATAAATGGCCTCTGGTAAGTACAGTTAAGTCGTAACAATAATTTGACCTCTGATGCCCGGTTCTAAAGTTCCATCAGAGACGCCCAATTTTCTCGCTCTAAAGAAGCTTAGAGGCGCATCCTTGGAGAATGCTCTTTGGACATTTTTGATGGAATTTAGTCATTAATCAATGTGACGCCAAGTTGTATACGTATGACTTTCATCAATCAAGATTCATGCAGCTCTAAAGCAGGTTAACTGATTACATGAGCGTTGGACATCCATGACATGCCCAACGCTTTATCAAGATTCCAATTTATCACTGAATTTTAGAGGACTCAGTTTATGTTGTGTTGGTCTGTAAATTATGTTTTCGTTCCAAAAAGTCAGTCAGAGATTGTTGGACAAAGAATAATCCCGCAAAAAAATCGTCACTAGACCAACTTTGACCAGTACCACTTCGACAGATAATGGATTGAGCTAAAGTTTCTCATAGGGTTTGAGCACACGTAGATTTTTCTACATAAAGTGATTGATCTAGTTACAAACTTTGTTATCTTAAGGCAGTTAATTGAGTTTCTTGACAGATAGAGCCAAACTTTGAGTTTACCAGAATAGTTAATTAAGACCCTAGGGATAATATTTTTTCCCAAAATTAAAGTGTACATGGAAGCTTGATTTAGCTCAAAGTAATTTGTTTTGGCCAGTTATTCCCTTAATATACTGCAGTTTTTCAATTCGTATGAAATTTCTATCAGGTTTGAAAAGATCTTGACAGTCACTGATACATGGAATCAGTAAATATCATACTTACGTGATTGTATCAAAAATGTGGTAGAAGTTAAGGAAGGCAAGTATTTCAATCATGCAGATTAAAATCAATGCAGATTTCAATCATGTATCTCATCTTGTTTGGTCATTAAACATTAGTATGTAGCCATAGTAAATCGTGGTCTATATTTTGCAAACATACGTTACACGAGGATAGAGTTCCAGCTGAAACCTATATGGAATGAAATTGAAACTATTTTCAAAAATATCAAAATGTTTCGAAATTTTCTTTTGAAATTATCACGTAGATATTGGCCCCGATCAAAACTGGCAATTCTGCTGACTTTAGTAAATATTTATGAAATATAGACAATACATCATCTACTATGGCTTTTAGCCAAGCAGCTCCGTTAAATCTGTGTATTTGATTGAGATACTGCACAGTTTGATGTAACTCATCAATCGCAATAGAAATTTTAACGAAACAAAAAAAGTGCAACTATAATTATTACTATAGCAATGAACAAAATTAACAAATGCATGGAAAATTTATCTTAATTATTTTTTAAATTAATATTAACCTGAACTAACCAGTAACCATAATTATTGTGTAAATTACAGTTTTCTAAAGTTTGAAATTTTTGGCGTTTAAGCAAGAGTAGATACAATGAATATGAGGAAAATAATAAACTTACAAAATGGAAATTTGTAAGGAAATTTGCTTTGCGACCATTCCTCTAATTGCAGTTAATTATTACAGGTAAATACAAATTGAAATTGAATTTGGTTATAAAAAAAATTCTCCTGAAATACGCATACTTATGTACCTCCACAAAGTGACCGTGACTCTGTCCATGTTTGAATGAAACTCATTAGGAAATGCTGTCTTGTATAACTCGTGTCGCATTATCCCGCCGAAGCCCACTGTTGCATAAAGCTATGCATTATGCATTTTCTAAGTGATTACATAAATAGCTATTTACTGAGTAGTTATTTTAATAATTTATGAAGATATTCTTAATATAGAACTGTTTGTGACATCTAAACGCCTCACCATTAAGTAATCCATAGGTAGAGTAACGCATTGATAACCATATGATACAATGCCATCGTCTTTATCGATATTTACTAGTTCCTCGACACTAGATGGAGTCACAATTGAAAACTGTAGCTGCGCATTAATTAGTTCGTTGAACTTTCCCACTCAGAGATGGCGCTAGATGCAAATAATAACAAACAGTTTTTTAAGGTTTAGCATGCATTCTAGTTACTGTAAACGTGTAACGAATTTACTTCAATACGCACTTAGTGCTTTGAATATTTCGAATATGAAATCCACCTTTAGTTTGAAGTTTTGAACTAAAATAACATCCATAATGGGCACCATTTTAGAATAAGCAGAGGCACCTTTCGTAACTTTTAAGTTGTGAAAATCATTTGAGCTTAACAAAACTTGTCCTTAATAAGAAAAGTAATTAATTTTTAATTGAAAAGTGAGAATAGAAATTATTACATAACTCAAACGCGTAATGAATTTGTTAAAATAGGCTTAAAAATTCTTAAACTGTTTGGATCTAAGGAACCAAAAATTAAACAAAATTATTAATTTTAAAAAATAAAAATATAACAATATGAAAAAAAAATCTCACGACCGTGACAGGACTCGAACCTGCAATCTTCGGATCCGAAGTCCGACGCCTTATCCATTAGGCCACACGGTCTTGAAGATAAGGGTCAGCTATTGTCTAGAAACTCTACGTAACTATAAAAGAAAATTTTTAATTTTTTCTAACTATAGTTATATTTCTATAAAGATCATTTCCACATAAAACCAAAAACTCATAATATAAATTAACTGACGATTAACTGTATAGTCCATCAATTCGCAAGAAACTTTGATCATCTCATCTGGCACCATCTACATCTAGCACTGCCAACTATTTCAATTCTTTGACACATTCACATCTAAATCAATACTTTTCTTTTCATAAATGAGTAGAATTAAAAAGGTGTGGTAATGTCACTTAAAACTCTTATGACGAAATATAGTAAGGAGTGTGACAAATAATAGGGTTGTTTGCCTTTAAAATAAGCTGAAACGATTGCAGAGTATAATTTATATGGTTGTAGCTGTTGGTTTGCTGGTTGTGAGAAATTTAAAGTTTAGTATTTTGTCGAAAGATGGCGCTAGATATGTTGATGTGAGGCTACGAGAATACCTGGTATTGGAATTTTTGATTAACTGCTCAAATTACCAGAAAAATATAATAAAAACGTAGCTTCTGTAATCTCATGTCGGAGAACGCACTTTCCATTCATTTAGGTACAGAGAGTTGTATTTTCTTGTACTAGTGCTAGTAGCAAAACTACGCTCTAGTATTGAAGGGGTGCTATTTTCCCACAAAATGTTAACAGTTACTTTTCCACACTGATTAACTAGAGCCTGATTCAATAGTGTGAGGTCAACATGTGAGGTAAGAATGATATTTTTAGCGAAATTAATTGGTCAAAACATCTTATTCTCACTCCTACATATTTCTACAAATTCAAGGCCCTGAAACTGAGCTTTACATCTGTTCATCAAAGGGTTTAAGATCACAAGCTGGTAGCAAAAAAATTACCTAATTTCTTGCCGAGTGTCTTTCAGCGCTTGTTAGGAAAATAATTACACAAATTTGCTTTAATAAGTGCTGAAAAATTAAAGTTTAGGTAACTTTGTCAAGAAAATAATTTTCATAGAAACAATGGAATAAAGACCCATCATTGATTAATTTCTTTATGTCCATGGAAATTATCTTTTAGATAAAATTGACAGACAGTACATCAATAATCTGCTATTACAATACATATTTCATTGTTTCGGTAGATGTTATCCTCCTGATAAAATAAGTGCAGGCATTGATATTTCGGCACCTGATGCCACTAATTTTCTGGCAAATGTTGCATAGTAGATCCTAGTTTTTATCAAGGTTCTGCTAGTACGTGAAAATTTCATTATAATGAAATAATTATGTCCATAATTATAATAAATATTGTATTGTGATACCTCAGCAACAATCAAAATGGTGTTACCACAGAACGTGTCAATAGAACTAAACAAACCGTCACAATTCAAATACAACAATAAATTATCTTATAATTTTTAAATCTGACAATAAAAGCTTTTGATTGCTTTCTACATCCGGGATTAATAAGGCAGTTTGACAACAAAAATATGTATTCTATTTTTCAGGTAAATCACAATGTTTTTTATTTATTACCACAGAAGCTTCCTTTTCTAATATAATATTAGAGATTACATATACAGTGGTATATTTAGCTAAGGAAAATGCATGTTCAAAACATTATGTAAATTACTATGATGTAGTACATCAATTGTGTGGTACATCAATCAATTTGTAATAAAAAGTTGCTTAAATTCGACAAAAACTTATCAGAACCGGACAAAGGTTCCGTAATAAGGTTCGTTCTATTTGATAATGTGACCATTTTCAAAGGCCTTCTGACACATACCGTGCGTTAAAAAAAATCCAGTCAAGTAGGCTTTAAAGTTATTCCACGCCGAGCCCGTATGTCGTTGATACGTTTTTTTACGTAATCTCGAACATAGTCAAATAAACCTAACCTCACTTAAATGACTCCGTTTACCTTTATTATTTATTAAATTTTATTAATAATAGTTTTTTTTAAGACTCTACGGACTTCTGTGTTGATTAGTTCAAATTTTCTGAGTGTTAAAAGTGGTGCGTACATTCGAACAAATAGTCTTTATGATTATGAAATCATTCAGAATTCTATAAATGTTAATTAACTTAATTAGTTTTCGTTCATTTAATAGAATGTAATTCATTTTAATCTTTACTTTTACTAGCGGTCAAAAGAAAATAAAACAAATTAATCTAATTATTATTTATTTATTTACTCCATTTACAACAAATGCTGAAAAAATAGTTCATTATTTTCTAAACACAAATTAACTTTACGTTTCATATTATCTAAGACTCTAATGAGAGCTTGTGGAGAAACACTTTCACATTCTTGTCGAATTCTGTTTTTAAAATCACCAATTGTGTGTACCAGAGTTTTAAAAGTTGTATTTTTTAGCGTCAGGAACGGAAAAAGTGAAATGGGGTTAAATCTGGAGATCGTTGCGAATATGAACCAATTGAAATATTTTAATCTCTTTTGATAACCCGCGGACTGCAGTTCCTAAAACACTTATACCTCGAACGGATACAACTCCAGATTTCTTTTGATTAATTATTTAAATAAAATAAAAATTTAATTACTTTAAATAAAATTAAAATAATTTAATTAATGTCGTTGAATCTCAGAATTAAACGACAAGTACTAGGCGATACATCCATTTGTTGAAAAAGTGTTCTTGAAGATGTGCTGGGATTGTCATCCATTACTCGCCTTGCATTTTCAACAAGTTTTAGGGTTCATTTAGTTGATCTACCACATCTCGGTTTCTTTCAAACACTGCCCGTTTAACGAAACAATTTCACAACATAATTCAAAGTGTCGCGAAATTATGATTTCAGCACTGCAATGTAGGGAAATTTTTCACGAAACTTTTGAAGATAGGGTTGAATTTCAAAGGCCCATTCTCCGTTTATGAACTGTCTATTCTGAAAATAAGACTCACTCATAAAGCCTTTTTGTCTGAATATAAACACCATTTTTAGCACTCAGAAAACTTTAACTAACCAACATACAAGTCCGTGAAGCCTTGAAGAAGATTAGTTTTAATAAAATTCAACAAGTACTAAAGGTAAACGGTGTAGTATTTAAATAATGTTAGGTTTATTTGTTTTTGTTCGAGATAATACAGAAGAACATATCAACGACATACGGGGTCGGTATCGAATAATTCCAAAGCCTACTTGATCAACATTTTTTTAAAACACACGGTGTTTTATTTACAAAATTCTCTGTTTTTAGCGCAGTTTTGACATGTTTTTATTCTGAGTTTCAAGGAGGTAGTTTAATGTAACAACACAAAAAAATTGATTTTTTTTGTATTTTTGCGTTTTTTGAATTGTATTTTTCGATAGTTTATTGTCTTAAAATTAATACTCCACAGTTGGTTTAAGGAATTCCTTTCTTTTTGACTAATAATAATGCTTTAAAGCAAGGGCACTAAAAGCGTGCACTAGGGGTTGAAATAGGTAAATAAAGTATACGTTGAGGTTTTTCGTGCACATGTCTATTTAGATGTTCTCCTACAGTGTGATCATATAGAAAATTATTTTTCAATTTTTCGATCAAAATTATTATCAATCAGTTATCAAGTTTCTGTCGTGCATGCCATGTATGGAATGGCAAAGAAGGTGCAGAAGAGTATGATGCTTGATACGACACTCACGAGGAAAATGGTCAAGCAAATCAACATAGTAGTGCTGGAAAATGGAAGAAAATGACATTACTGAAATGTTTTAGCGATCACTGCAAAATCATAATGTAAAATATGTCTTTTACATCGATGATGGAGACGCAAAAACTTTCAAAAATCTACTCAAAATTGCTCTTCGCGGTGATGACTTTGTTGGGAAAAAAGAAAATGTGTGTTATATGTAAAAAAAGATGTATAGGAAAGAAAAAGTAGTTAAAGAATAGCTTTTGCTACTGGCAAAGACACAGAGACAGTCTGAAAATAATGATCAGAAAGCAAAGCAAACGAAAAAGGTCCAATCGAAATCTAAACTAAAAACTGCGAATTTAACCAATAAAGTAATGCAAGATTTGTCGTTGTATTACGGACTAGTGATTCGACGACATCCTGATTTAGTGGAGGACATGCGCAAAGCAATATGGGCTACTTATTATCACAACATTTCTACGGTTAAAAAGCCTCTACATCACTTTTATTCTGAAGATGAAAACTCGTGGCATAAGTGACAACAGCATAAAGCCAAGGGAACTGCGTATTCTCATCCACCTGCTTTCGATGAAGAAACTCAACAGGTTTTAATGCCAATATATCAAGATTTAAGCCAATACGATTTTTTCGAGAAATGCTTAGGTTCCAACACGGAAAAGAGTAACGAGAGCTTTAACTCTTGCGTTTGATGTTTAGCACTTAAATATATATTTTGCGGCAAGAAAATCTTAGAAATTGCCACTCGTACTGCTGCCTGTGGTACGAAAATTATGCATCTATTTTGAATATTTTTGATACAATAAGATGCGTACTTGATTTCAAAAGCTTACGTTATGTTCGGGAATTTGATGATGAGTGCGTTTACCGAACAAACCAACTAAGCTCCGATGCCTCGAAGAGTTCGCATCGCCAGAAAAGAGGCCGGAGCAGCTGAAGATGCAGAGGAGGGACTTGTACATGATTCTGGCATTGCTGATTAATAGTAAAAGTTACATTTTTTGTGAATTTTTCATTTGAAAACGTTTTTCTCAAAATGACATTTTTACACCTGGCGCAGGTGATTACTCAAAAACGGCTGAATATATTGGCTTCAAAACTTAACAAAATATTCAGCACATTTATGGCTATCGTTCATACCTCAATCATGTTAAAATTTTAATTTTAGCACATAATTTTACTTCATATAGAGCGCAAGAAAATGTACCTTTCTTTTGACTTTTGCAAAAAACACCGCCATTTTGTTAATTTACAGTGAAATTTAAAATTTTTGGTACGGACGATTGCGACAGTCAATCAGTTTAAACATCTCTTTCGATTTTCTATTTCAAATATTTAGGACCGGAATTACTTGCGCCAGCAGAACTAATATTCTTTTGATCGATGTAAAAGCAGCTTATAAATAAATAAATACATATTTTTCAATTTAAAAAAAATTTCTGTCCTAACTAATACCTTTCCAACAAAAAAAAAATTGCCAAATTATATGCAATACTTTTTGAAAAAAAATGTTGAAAACGTACTTATTTTTAGACGTGTACTCTAGAATACCGCCCTAAAAGTCTAAAGATTTATTTTGATTTTGCCTCGTTTTAAGTTATTCGAATATTGTGAAAAGGTTTGTATATAAAATTAGTACGACGATTGTGTAAATATCGATTTCCAACGGATTAGAAGAGAAATTCGAAGACCCTTGTTCTCGTTATTTCACGTCGTTTAGTAAAATATTCAATATTCAATCCTGTTTTAATATGACTCAAAGACACCTCAGAAAATGAACTGTATCCGCTCTTCAGGAAAATTTATCGTTTGTGATTGTGCGAGAACCGTGGCCAATCCGTATAGCGAAGCTGCTTTCCGCCACAGTAATTGTTTTATGCGCAACACAATAGGAACAGCTTCCATCTTTCAGCCCTCCTCCTTCATCCACCCCGCTAACCCCAAACATCTGACCAACCCTCTAGCATTCGGCAGGTGCAACAATGTGGGAAAAAGATCGTTTTCAATTACTGATGATGGGTGATTTTCTTCCCCCTTTATATTACTAGTAATTAAAGAGATATTTCCAAAGCCTTAGAAATAACACTTGAAAACTCCGGACTGAAAAGTCCTCTCGAGTCATAAGCAATTTGTCAACCCCCGGCTCATACAAACTGAAAACCACTTTGGGGACGACAAATCAAGTCATATCCACTAATTGATTGCCGGAAATAAATTAAATCTCGAGATCTCTTTTAACAAGTTTCAATTTCAGCCTGATGCGAATCTGAAGCCTTTCAGGTAATCGTGGAAAATTCGAGATCAAACAAGGTGGATTAAGGCTGTCCATACAGTGCTGAACTCGCCCTTTATTTTTTTAATTGCATGGCAGCCAATTGCAGGAATGGGAATCTTAAAAAGCTTTTTAATTAAACTGTATGATCGATATTTCACCTTTCCAGTTAAGGAGCATGTGGCTTAAAATTAGTTCTTCAAAAGCATTCCATATTGGGGCTTTAAGCGATTAATGCGCTTGCTGGTTTCCTATTAATCCTTTGGAAAAATGGGGAATTCGAAAATTAGCGGAACAATATATCCTTAGGAAACCCGTCGACCTAAACAATTGCATAGAAATGAGGGTTAATTAAGATATCTCGATAATTGAAGAGTCATCTGCAGGGCCAGGTTAGCGGTTTCATTGGCGGAGTTTTTAAGCTCAGCAAAGGCAATAAGCTGATTGGCCAGTGAGTATCACAAAAACAGGAAAAAATTGTGACAGTGTTTAACATCAAACAAACAAATCTTAAGTACGCGAATTTAACACTAACGGATATACAGGGTGTTCCAGAATTATAAGACGCTCTCTATAACGATGCAATGAAGGCGGAAAGCTCATTTGCCGTCTTGGAATTTTAAGTTTATTATTTATACATGAATTTATGTGAAAGATTCTTTCAGAAAGTGAGAAATGAACTTATTAAATCAGGTCGATTTCTGCCAAGTCTAAAGTTAAAAGGGATTCCAACAAAACAATTCTTGGAATCAGTGTCTTCAGTACCCCCTTGTCTTCCGTCTGCCGTAATTCGTCTATAGTTTTTGAATAAATGTATGATAAGAAAAATAACTAACAGAGAAGAGATTTGGAAAATTAAGTCTAACAAGGAACAATAAAGAGATATGAGAACCTTCTTTGACGTTTAAGAAACTGGTAACACAAAACCAACAAAGTCTTGATGATCACTATTGAAGCTAAACTAGATGAAGAATTAAATTAGGAAAATATGAATGAACAAAATGCAAATAGATGAGAAGCACTGGATATATCACATACGTGTGACACTATTTCAATATACAGAAAAAAGTTACGAATTGATAGTTGAAATACGTCTACCTAAGATAGAATTTTGTGAGGAATCTTTAATGAAATTTGGTATGGAGGCCCTCAACTTTTTCTCAAAATCTCAATTTTGAGAAAAACCCTTCAACTCGAATCAAACCCGAGCAATTTTAAGTTTTTTTGTTGCAGGGAAATCAACATGGAAGAACTTGATCAGTTTCCAATTTCCATTTAACTTTATATATACATTTTAACGTGGAGGTCCAGTCATCCAAAGGTCAGCGGATTTTGGACAGAACATTAAAAATTCAGAAAAAGACCAACAAATTTACCAATTCAGTTACACATTGTCCTTTAAAACTCATTGTCAATCCCGGGCAATTTTTTACATAACATCGACAATGCACCTGACATAACAATGCAAACAGGGCGCAAACGTATTTATCCCATCGAATAATACCCATTTACTGGCGCAATTATTTTGATTGTGAACAAATAATTTTTTCCTCTAAATAAAGTTAGTTGACAATGCAGACATTGTCGATAAACTACAATGCAATGTGTACTGAGCGTTAAACACAAGCGGTGCGCCTTTTATTGTGGTCAGTCTTTTTGTAGGCCTCTGTCATTCAGTATAAAGAGGTGAACATTGTGTAATGTCTTGTGGTGATTGTGATGTTAGTGTTACTTTTATGAGGTTACTATATTTTTATAACTAGTAATTTTAGAATCAGATTCTTAAACTGCATCAAGGAGACTCACGCTATTACTGTCGTCCTCGGAGAAGGTTCAAGAATTGAGTTCCTAAGTAAAACACCAACAATGTAGTATGCCCTCTTCCTTACCATCTATCACCAATCTGTAATTTTTTAGCGACGTTACTCAGAAACCAGACCACGTGAAACGCCCCATGAACGCCTTCATGGTCTGGTCCAGGCTCCGGAGAAAACAACTTGCCAGCGGAAACCCTGGATTACACAACTCGGAAATCTCGAAAAGGCTAGGAACTGAATGGAAACTTCTACCTGGTAGGTTCATACGTCTTCTCTGTGACTTTTTCATTTTATGAACTGCTTCTAGAAAACGAGAAAACACCTTTCATTGATGAAGCCAAACGACTTAGAGCTCAGCACATGCGAGATCATCCTAACTACAAATACAAGCCTAGAAGGAAGCCGAATCAGGGCAAACAAGGAGATGAACCCCACAAAAGGAAGAAAGGTTATTGCGGTCCTCTGCAAATGGCCATTAATCGCACGTTTTTTGCCACATGTATGATATTGATTCGGATAATTGTAATAATTATAATTGAGTTGATTATAATTTAGCAGCCAAACTCCCTTCAGTAATGAAATTTGGATCCATGAACATGGATATAGGGCAGCAATATGGGGCAGACGTAAATCCAGCTCCTGGCTACTCCATGGCTTATAGTCCTACAGCCCTAAATCCACCCTGTCAGTCTCAACAGCAATATATCAAATACGTAAGTAAAGTACCTATTTACCAATAAATTTCCCATATTTTATAATATGCAGGATTACTCAAATCAACTCGCCCCAGTATATAAGGAAAACGAAGGGCTCCTAACGGATTTCGGCACGAATCAACACCCTTTGCCTCCATGCGACTCGTTGCCAGGGAGTCTCCACCACAGAGCCCTTTTAAGGGCAGCCTCGTTTTATACTTACCATGATTTGGCTTCTAATGCTATACCCACTTACATGCCCTAAAACTGAATATTTCCGTTGGACTTTATGTAAAAGTTTAGTAACCAATTTATTTGTTAAGAACCTCCATAATCCATTATACATGATCGGAGAATACGTATTAACGTCACGAGCAAATAATTCGTAATTCTGCTTGAGCTTTGCCAATTCATCAAAACACCATTATACCGAGCACAATCTCGCAGAACGGGTAATGAGTTCCATCAGGGGCCGGATTTGTACGCATCAGACTCCTCAAGAAAATCTTAATATGTGCATTAATATGTCACCAGAAACGCGAAATCAATTTATTTTCACCTTTCACCGAGCAAATCGTATTATCACTCCGAGTCTTAGTGGAAATTTATCATGTAAATGAAACGTGGAATGACGTCTTGTGTGATTTACCGCACAGTGGGCTGGGAGCATGTTTTCATGGGGGTGAAATCAATTTAAGGGTTAAAACTAGAGTTGAAAAGCTGGGACTGTACGGAGAAGATATTAGTGAAAGTCTATAATTAAACGATATGTTTCATTAGTCCTGAAGGGATTGTGTCCCCAAATTCTCAATTGCCAGTGCAAAATGGATTGATCAAGAATCCTCCTCCTTCGTACAATTTTCAACTTGAAGCAATCAGGGAGATACAGGCTCTTTCAGTTTTAACCCGTATAACTTTAATAATTTAATAATAATTGAACGTCAAAAAATAATGTCGATTTCTTATATAAACCAACGTCCAATAAGGTTTCGTTTAACAGATACAGAGAGTTCACATTTAATTTAAAAAATGGAAAATATTAAATATCTTCAAAAAGAATTATATTCTTTAACGAAATTTTGGAGGTGTTAAAGACTATAATCATATGCATATGTTTTACCGGAAAAAATATTTTTTAGCTTTTCTAGTGGCGTACCTACCTCCATGTTAAAGGATATTTTTTCAGAAAAAGTGGTAAATTACTGGCTTTCCTTCATAATTATTCTTGAATTCCTCGTTTAATTGTAGAGAAATAGTCCCTCTTGAAATTTTTTCATTCGACCCACCATTTCCAAGTAAAAAAATTAAAATAATTTTAAAGCACGTCCTAAATTAATAATTATAACGTAATGGTACCAACACTTTACTGGAAATTTTAAAAGAAAAGGAAAACAATTGACCACTTTTTTTTAAAGATAAGTCTTGAATATTTTTACATCAAAAGTTATAATATTATTTCGTATGTATCAATTTATGTAGGTATCAAATTAATATTAATATACAGGATGTATCAAATTTATTCTGCCAACTGTTTACTGTAGGTTCCTTCGGTCGAAATAAGAAATAAAATTTATATAAACAAACGTTTAATTGTCCTATAGTTTCGAGATACAGGGTGTTAAAGTTTAAGAAAAAAAGTTTTTATCTTCTAACTTCTAAACGGCTTAAATTTTTTAAATCAAATATGGTACATGAATTTAGCATATCGGTAGACATGATTCAAAAAATTATCAACTTTAACCATTCATGTGTCCTTTTTAGTTATAAAAAATTGGAACGCTCGGTATATTTCGTTTAAAGTAGTTCATGATATGTGCCAATGTGTTCAGCAAATCTTTTGCCTCTTCATAATTTATGGTATTTCAAGCTGTTTAGTCATAATTTTTTTTTTTTTTTGATTAAGTACATTTTAAAAACTCAAGTAAAAAAAAGGAGTTTTTAATTTTTTCATTTCATAAGCTCTTGAGATATTTGAAACACAATTTGAATGCATGTTCAGTATATCGACTGGCGTAAAACCAAAAACTCCTAGCGTTTATAAATCAGTCAGTGGCGGAGGTTTTTTTTTCTTAAATTTTAACGCCCTGTATCTTGAAACTAAAGGGCAAACATTTGTTTATAAAAGTTTTATTTCTTATTTTATAGAACCACCACACAAGAACCTACAGTAAACAGTTGGCAGAACAATTCTGATACACCCTGTATAAGCAAATTAAATCTTAAATTAAGTTTTCAAAATATCTGCCATCCACTTCAATGCACTTTCGACTTCTTTTTATCAATAAGTTAATGGCAGCCCCTATTTGGTTGGGTTGTCTTTTCAGTGCATCACACCCTTACACAATTCGATGTCGTAATTCATCCAATTTATAAAAAATTAAAAAGTAAGTAAGAATTTCATAATGAGATATTAATTATAATTAAGATGTCCCTAAAAATTAACAATCTAACGGATTGAGGTCGGGAGAACGAGCTAGCCAAGCTCCTGGCCCTAACAGAGGAACCAACTTTTGATTTTGGTCCCTTCGATATCTACCAATCGACATAATTGATATCTAACCATTTTGACACATCACGACTAGAATAACAGAAACATCGACCATCTGTATCCAACTTTCGATCTATTGATTAAAGGGATGTCTTCCAAAAGTTCATGCAGATCTTCATTCAAAAAGTTTCGAAATAAAATAAAATAAATAAATAATAGAATTAAATCGGTGTGGTGAAAAATGTGATCTACAGATGATGCGTCCTATTAGTCCTAGTCACACATTCGAACCAAACTCATTTTGAAATGTGGATGGCCTAATCGTGTGGGGATTTTCATGTACCCAGACATGTAAATTATGATAATTTACCACAACTTTTCTGTTGAAACATGCTTCACCAGTCCACAAAACTTTCCGGAGTAATTTAAGATTTAAAGCAGTTGAGTCCAGGAACCATTCGCAGAATTGAACCCGTTTATTGTAGTCACCTGGGAGCAAGCCTTGTAAGGGTTGTAAGTGAAATTGCTTTCTGTGATAATTTTTAAGTGATGTCTAAACTTTTACGTATGATCCAAGATTTAATGTGCAGATGCTTTTCTAGTGCTCAAAACTGAGTCAGTATCGAACAGCTCTAACACTTGAGGATTTATCCTCGATTGTCTTTCAATTACAGGCCTGTCAAGTCACAGTTCTTGAAATTTTCGATGGGTTTCAATAAAAATTTCTTTGTCGAAAATTACTCATCTTGGATACCTCCTCCGATATTTTCTTATCACTGCACTACTATTTCCATTACAAAATCCATAAATTAAATGGATATCTGCATATTCCACGTTGGGAAAAACGTTTAGGCATGATTAAGAGTAGAATATTAAATTATTACTAATCAAGTGTTAATTAAAAATTTCCACTTGATGCTTAATTAGCAGCCTAACATCTTTTTTTTGACACACTCCAAATCCACTGCCATTAACTCATTGGTAAAAAGAAGTCGAAAGTACATTGAACTAGACTTTTTTTTACTTTTAAAAAAATTTGGTGAATTGTTTTTCTTTTCTTTTAAAATTTCCAGTAAAGTTTTAAAGCACATTCTAATTATTAATTTCAGACGTGCTTTAAAATTATTTTAATTTTTTTACTTGGAAATGGTGATTCGAATGAAAAAATTTCAAGGGGGACTATTTCTCTACAATTGAACAAGGAATCCAAAAATAATTATGAAGGAAAGCCAGTAGCGTACCATTTTTTCTGAAAAAATATCCTCTATCATGGAGATAGGCACGCCAGTGGAAAAGCTAACAAATATTTTTTCCCAATTAAACATATTCATCGTTTATAGCCGTCAACACCTCCAAAATTTCATTAAAGAATCTCTACCCCTTTTTGAACAAATTTAATATTTTCCATTTGTTAAATTCAATTTGAAACCCCTGTATCTGCTGAAGAAAGTCTTATTGACAGTTGGTGTATATAGCAAACTGACATTATTTTCAATACACTATTAAAGTTATACGTGTTAAGACTGAAACACGCTGTATATTTGAGGATTAAGTTGTTACTGATATGATGATCTGTTAACGATTAATTTAGTGCTGCCAAATCTTTTTCGCCCTTTCTTTTGGCACCACATGCATGATGATATATTGAGTATTGTATTAGCAATAGTAAAAAAGTGCGATGAAAATTTGTCAAATTCCTGTATTTTTGAATCCACATGTTGGTTCGAGGTTCCTACATGATGTTGTTATACTATGCATATGCAGAAAAAAATTCTGAAAGGTGGTGTCAGGTTGCTCAGTCTTTATGAATTTAAAGTATCTAAACATGTCCCAGATGAATTGCAAATCGGGGTCGTGAGAGTGTATGCAATGAAACGAAAGCAAGAAGGGGAAGTCGGAATGATTCGATTCATAAAATATTTTTGATTTCATTTGAAGAACTAAAACTTTGATAAAGACCGCACCTTCAATGGTCACTAATGATCGGCCATCAATACCTGTACCAGCAGCAAGGTGATCTGATCCAGAAAAAACATAGCTTTGAGTAACAATCAATGTGTTTGTTAACTTTTTCATCTATTCTTTTTCATCTGCAGCTCGGAGTATTTTCTTCTTAACCTATGATCCTTCTCCATGAATTTTAGTCCTCTCGATTTATGCGAACAACAGAGAATCCATCAAATTTCTTTTTCTTAGGAGCGTGCGCAAAAGTAGCTAAAAGCATTTTACTGCACGTGTACGACAAAAAAAAGTATTGTATTGTGTTTGTGCAACTTGGGTTAGAGCTGGTAGATCTCGTTGGTAGATCTCGATCTACCAGCTCTCAGATCTACCCAGAGCGTCGAAGATCTTGCATTGATTTTGATTGAGAATCTTTCACGCTTGAGTTTATATTTCAAAAGCTGAATAAGTTAATAAATGACCTGAATCTCGACAACAATAACAAATTTATCACGAAAATCGCTTTGTACTGAAAATCTCTCCCTTTATGTGATTATGCCAACACTGTGGTCTAATTTGTAAATTTTACCGAAACAAAACCGACGTTCTCCATTAGCGACATAGAAAAAAGGTTTGTTTCACAAGAATAATGACATAAATAACTTTGCGTGCTGTTAGGGCGACTTTACGGCCCAAAACTCTTCAGTTTGTTTTAATTAATTGGAAGGCTGCGTGTTGAAGGCCCATTTAATCTCATATGCAAATCGCGATGCTCAGCACGGCGAAAGGCACCTACTTTGGATGTCAATGTTTAGTATTGATTAACAGCCTGCGTCTGTTTTATGAAAATATCTCCATAATAATGATTTATAATTTTTGGAAATTTTTGAGGATTAACACACTGAGAAGTGCCAAGGGAGAGCTTGCCTTCTATGTCACGCAAATACGCCATTAAAACCCTTATCTTCAAAGTACATATTTGTCCTTTGATTAAGTACAAACATGAATTTATGGCTCGCCTTTTATGGCTTTTAATGCCTGAGCTGTAATTAACAGTTCAAACTCTATAGGATCCAATAACGTCCATTGAGGCAATAAAATAGGGCATATTTAGAGGATATTTTCTGTTCATGTTATGCACGACTTTCAGTTCAGTTAAATCTCAATTGTGGGATCAGTCACAATGTTATTGGTTAGTTTGCACTCACAATGCAGACAAAGCTATTGTATACACTGGTAAACTATGCTGTGTGTCAGCTATAATGCTGTGAAATGTCCATTTGAGACGCACACAAAACGGAGCCACTGAAACTCAAATATCAGATGCATACACTGCGGTTAAACTAGGAAACTATTAGCTATGTGCATTATATGTTGGGATACCTATGGGGCTACTGATTCAGCTGGTCAATAGCTTCCCTGAGAGTATCAATTTCGAGCAAATTGGTAACCACATACAAAGACTGGTCCTTGTACACTGACTAGAACGCTGAGTTCAATAAGAATTTATTTAAATGTATAGGGTGGATCAAAAGTGTATTTTTTAACACGAACTTAATTTTTTTAGCGAAACACACTGTATTTTGGTCGACATTTGGATTCATTCTCAATCACTAATGGTCAGACTTTTCTTCTCATTTCAGCAGGATATGCAGGATGTTAAACTTCAAATTGTTTCCTCATAGCTCCTAGAGTTTTTGAAATATTTAGTTGGAATTTGGAGAATATACGACTCATTAGAGCCTTCGTAGATGCACTTCTCAATTTGTGACTAAATATATACGGAATATTTTTAAATTTATTCAGATCCTGGTTTTCCATATCAACTTTTTGCTTGAAACTGAGGATGTGCTAGGCTGAAACCTGGGATATCCTGTATACAGAGTAGCTCTGCCCAATTTTTAAGTGCGGGTTAGTATAGTTTCTAAGATATTGCAGATATTTGTTTAGAATAAAAACGATGTAATGTAAGAAGATCTTAGACTACATATTAACAACAATGACTATTATACAAAATGTTTCTCAATGAAATTATCATTCCAATCTCATTCACGGTCCCAAGTTGTAACACTAAAATTTGCAAATTCTTTATCATATTTATTATAGTACAACATCTCCATGCTTTATTAAAATACCACCTTTTTTAAATGTTATTGAAATATCGTTTTTCTAATGAATGTACCAATGACCCAAACTAGCCTGAACTAATTTGAGAGTATCAATTTCCAGCAAATTGGGAATTGCACACAAAGACTGGTCCTTATACATCAACGGTGCAATGAAATGAAATGGGTCAGAAACAAGCCCTTTATTGTTTCTCTTTTCATTACTTTTATCGGGTAAAAAGGGACTGAAAAGCAATTCGGAGACAGCGCTGAATTTCCAATAGTAGGAGGAAACAATCCGTACTAAAAGGAAAAATAAAACGTCATTGTCGACAGTACATCGAAACTGAATAAAGTAAAAGCTTCTAGAATAAGCTTTGTTCTTTATACATCCCGTTGAATGCGACGTAAAAGTCATACAACGGCGAGCTTTTCGGTAGAAAAGCTCTATTGTAGAGCAGCGAGCTCTCTTAGGGATTCAGCGCAAGAAAGAAATGTGGCTGCTATTTTGTGAAAAGAACGTTGGCGCATTCCGATTCGAGCTTTGTCTCCTTTCTAATGGAAAATTATTTTCGACTGGTATACGTTTTGTGTGCTAGAAAGGTTGATTTTAATCACTCTCTATTCCTTGTTTCCACTTTTTGTCTCTAGGGAGGATTTTAATTAAAACTGTTTCTTTTTTTGGTAAGAAAAAATGCGATTTTCGTACCTACAACACAGCCTACATGTAAAATCATAACTGTGTATTAAACCAAACGATTTTTTTTCCTCGGCAATTGCTCTACAGTTTTCCGAGATATCGGCATACAGAGATTGAAAATACAAACATTGTATAGAAAAAAATGTATGCAATTTCCCGCTTGAGTAATTTTCAGGAAAATATTAAAATTTACGAGGAGTTATTTCTCGATCTAATGGACTGATAATGACTTTACGATCAACATAGTAGGTACCTCAATTGAAGTTCAAAAATACTGAAAATACAGTTTGAGACATTCATTTGGTAGCTCTTTTTAAATCGAAAAAGACCGCTTATTTCAGAAACTACAAACGATATTACATCCCGATCTGAGCAAATTTACAGAGGTCATAAGGAAAATTAATTTGAAATCTTCCAGGTAGAAATACCAGTGTATTGATCTAGTGCCCTGAGTATGATTAGATCAAAGTCCTGGCAACTAAGCCATGGAAACGATGAAATAAAGAAATGGTATTGAGCATTTTCGTGGTTCCAATGAAATTATGTTTCAATAGAAATATCAGTTTATTTAAGTATGAATTCAGGATTCGGGGGTGCCAATCTGACGAAAAAATATCATAGCGAGCTCCGCAACCATTGATAAATGGTATCAACTATCGTGTTTACTAATCAACATGCTTTTTGAAGATAAGTACTTACCTCTATCTCTTATGTAAGAAGAAAAGGAGACGATACGTCTGCAGAAGGAATTGAACGTTCAAGTAGAAATGGAAAGAGGGTGTTGGGCACCTCCACAACACGTGTTGCTGTGTATACATATATATAAAACGTATGTGCATTAAAGTAGATACACACACATTAAGTTGCGCCTGTCCGAAAGCATACAGAGAGGTAACGCAGGCATCCACGGGCAGAACTACCAGGAGGTATCAATTCTGCCTCTTCTGATTCCTTTCTAGGTTACACTCGCATGTGCGTGTGCGTCTTCGGATATGCACAGTTTGAAAATACTTTATACATACATATGTCTAATGAAGCTAATAAATAAAAACACACATCTCTGCGCTACCTAACATTTTGTTTCTTTTTCAATTTTTACTGGGACGTTCGATTCCTTTGCGGAGATGCGAGGAACTTTTCCTTACACTTACATTCATTCACACGAAACTTTTCATGACATCTATTATTGTAAATACTTCTTACCGTGGAATCGATTAAATCTCTACAAAGCGATTCCATATCTCAGAAACTTAAAGAGATATTACAACTCTCAATGTGTAGGTTTATATAAAGAGCCGATCTTTATCAGAGACGTATAATTTTAGCTAATTTTTTCAAGCAATCGCTCCATGGTTTTCAGTTATACGAGGATAGTCCCAGAAGTACCCGACTTAACAATTAAAGAAATTGGAAAATGTTATCTTATTTCTTAAAATAGTCTCCTTTGAGATTGACACACTTTTCCTAGCGATGTTTTACGTCTTCTATACCCTGTTTATATGATAGTGAGAAGTTTCGAATGTTTCAAAATGGCCATTAACCTCGGACTCCATCTCTTTATTGTTAGCCAATCTATTTCCACTGAGGTATTTTTTCAAGTTTCGAAATAGAAAATAATCTGAGGGAGCGAAATCTGGCGAATAGAATAGATGAGGAAAAAGATCGAAACCGTGGTGATTCATTTTGGCCATCGCAATAACGGAAATGTGGACTGATGCGTAGTCTTAATAAAACAAGACTTTCTTTTTCACCAAATGCGGTCGATTTTTTATAATTTCTTTGTTCAAACGCTGCAATAAATTTGTATAATATTCTTCGTTTAGGGAGATATTCAATAAAAAGTATCCCATGTGTATCTCAAAAACTGACGTCATCACCTTCCCTGATAATGGAACGGTTTTCGCCTTCTTTGGAACCGATCCTCCCCTTTGAGTGCATTGTTTTGACTACTCTTTCGTTTCAAGTGTGAAATGATGAATCCATGTTTCATTCATGGTTATGAATTAACGCAAAGATTCGGCTTTATTACTGTGAAACTTCGCCAAACACTCTCTTGAAATATCCTCACGGAGGTGTTTTTGTTCAATTGTGAGTAATCATGGCTTTCATCGTAGGCACAGCTTTCTCATATACAATTGTTTGGTCAAAATGTGATGTACGTTACTTTTTGAAATGCCTATCATGTCTGTTAACTCGTTCAATTTTATCCGACGGTCTTCCAGTACAGTTTTGTGAATTTTCATCATAATTTTTAGAGTGGTCACCTCATTGTGTCGACCACTATGGAGTTCGTCTTG
Organism: Euwallacea similis; assembly: GCF_039881205.1. Taxonomy (NCBI): domain Eukaryota; kingdom Metazoa; phylum Arthropoda; class Insecta; order Coleoptera; family Curculionidae; genus Euwallacea; species Euwallacea similis. The sequence continues at coordinate 2,053,350 of NC_089610.1, forward strand.
ATACCTCGTACGACCGTGTTTAAACTCTGCAACTCCAATATCTTAAAGTTGTTATGAAGGACTAGATTCGCCAAGAGTAGAATCTAACTTTTTTTTTATATTGAATGGACTAAAACCTTTCAAATGAAAGTGTTGAATCACGTATCTATGACCAATTTTTTCCATCTTCACAAAATCTCTAAAAGCGTTAATTAAAAACGACTCTAAAACAAACATAAATAAACGTAACACCGTCAAACTCTGTAATATAGGCAAATTTTTAACGAAAAAATCGCTATTTGTGTCAGGTCGAGTATTTTTGACACTGTCCTCGTATCAAGTTTTGAAGTGATGAGTTTGGAACTCGATTTTGCTTGATAAGTACGTCTCGTTCTGCTAGCAAATTCACTTCTTGCCAAATTCACATTACAAATGAAGGATTTCAATTATTATTAACGATCAATTAACATCTACGATTTCACTTCCAAGCCCGTCGTAAATTATGAAATAGGTACACAATGCAGCATTTTGCCTCATTCTTTTTATTTTCCTACAACAATAGGACCTATTCATCTCCATCCCCTGCACAAGGGTTAAGTCTTCGATTAAACTGGAGCGAGGCGTCAAATATCGGAAGGAGTGAGTCCTCCCTCTTCTATTGTTGAACCAGATCGCGCGAAGCCTTCATTTGCTCAAATTCCCATTCAGACGTTATTTTGCATGTGTTTGTTTTCTTGAGATCGTTTTGCTGCTGGTGCTTGCCGTACAGATGGTTTTAATTAACAATTTGGAAATGTGGGGCTAAACATTCAGAATTGGGATGTATGCTTTGGCGTATGAGGGGGAGATAATTATTGTTATCTGGTGTAAGCCCTAAAGTCTGCCTTATCTCGGTATTTTTAATATAACAGACGTACGCCTCTGGGATGCCAGAATTTTCAATCAATTTAAAGCGTCAAAAGAAGCTTATGCCAGACACAAGGGCAGTGGACAAAATCGGCAAATGACATTCTTGCGGCTGAATAGATATTAAAACAAGAATGAAAAGAAAATCCGGCGGGTTTAAATCGAGTGTCAATCAGGTACGGTGCGATACATAACATTGTGTCGTTTTGAAAAGGAAATTGTGCGGGACGCTTTGTGGGGACATTTTTAAATGGGGTTTATTGAGTGGAAAAGTGGTGGGGAGGACCCTTGTTCAAAAATTCAAAACGGTGTACATGTACCTAAAAAAAAACTTTCAGCCTGATGAAGGACACTCCCCTAATATATTCAGAACTCATCATACGTCTCTTCATTTTTCAGCAGTTTTCTTCTCATCGGTACTTAAAAATCGAAATAAAACCCGTCAAGTGCATCACTTAAGTGAAAGGGTGTGCCGAGAATAAAAAATATGAAAAGTACACAATTCAATCTGCATACATTTTATTAATAGAAGTGCAGAAAGTGATAAACAAACAGTTGAGGGTTGCGCCTCGAGAGACGTTCTCAGCGCTAATCCGGATGAAAGCCCTTTTGTGCCCTTCTAATGGATGCAGTGCCATCTCTGATTACGTCGTAAAATAGGGAACAATTCCCGTAAAGAAGATTGGAGGAGGATGGTTCGTTTTTACGTGAAAGTCAATGTATTTGGCTGAGATATCAATATTATTTCATTTTCCATGTGTTAAATTCCATGTGTTCAATCTTCCACAGCGAGGCCTGGAAACCCCAGTGAAACAGCAGGCTCTTTCTGCCCCCTGAAACCCACAGGAAGGCTGCCAGCTGAAACCCAGCAATGATTAGATTTCATACTTTTTCTTAATTAATTCAGCCTGCTTAAACTAATACGAACTGCACCAACATGATCCCGTCATGTCGTCATGCTCTACATACTTTTTAAAGCTTACTTGCGACGCAAGCGCAGTTATTGGGTGGTAACATGCCAGCTATGTACAAAACAAAACACACTGTTGTCCTCAATAGTTTCATTGAGCTGCATTTGAAGGAATCTCCATCAAAACCAAGACCACTTGGAACTGAAAATTTTTCCATTACGCGACTCGACAATGGAACAATCAATACACAACGGGGCTGCCGTTGTCAAATTGAAAAAGCTATTGCATTTAAAATCACAAAACTCGAAAGCGACGAAATCCATTACCAATATCTGCATTATTTTGTCAAGCTTCTTCAGCGCTTCAACTTTTAGATAATGAAGGCTCGAATAGGCGATCACAATGACGCTGGCGAGACGCCTGACAAAGCCGCATTGCTTCTGACAGTTTTCAAAAAGAATGCGATCAATGATACCGGTTCTCGCCTCTAGTTTTTTTGATGGAATATTTGATTTTTCCTGTTATCTGCAATGGGGAATTTATTGGAATGAGAGGGATTTGTAAAGCAGGTTTATAGAGCAAAGGGGCAAATATTGGTCAAGCAGCGTATACTCCATCCGGGAAATTTTGAAATTTAAGGTACTATCCACATGTCGCTTCATTTCAGAATTGATCCCAGTGTTGATAGACGAAAGTATTACCCAATCCCAATGTTCAGGAGGCTATTTGCTTTGCAGTGGATACTGTGAATTTCAGTATGTTTTACGTTAGAAGAAACTTTCCTTGATATGGAACAATTTTCCTGGAATTGTATTATACTTTTCCAGAAAATACTTTTTTGTCAAATAACACTCAGACACAACATTAAAACTAACGTGAAATTATAAAGAAAGCTGTAACTGTATATTGGGGAGTTTTCCGTTTTTTTAAAGCTTCACAACGCTTAAAACTAAACAGGGTGTTTCAGTAACAAATGTTGAGCTTTGTTACTTTTTCCTCACTAGATATGCGATTCTCACTTTTGAACAGTAAGGGGCCGAGCAGCTATGAGATTTTCGGATGCCATACTTTTCTTTCTTGAACGGCTATATTTGGAATTAATAAAGTCGAGTCATCTCTGCCGTTCTTTGTGACTTATCAACGGCATTCGACTGCGTTAGCCACGATACTCCGATACAAAAGATGGAGCAGCTGATAAGAGATTGGTTTCGAAGTTATCTTGTTGATAGGGTTCAAATAGTACAGTTCAATGGATGTCCGCCTGCGTCATTAAAGCCGAGAACTGATGTCCCGAGGGTTCCGAGTTCGGTTCTTTATTGTTCTTTTTGTAGTTCTTTCCTAGGCTTCAAATACCTGGTATATTTACTCTTTTTGCCAATGATGCGCCTATCATGTGGTTCTGACGACGATGCCACATGTTACTCGCATCGTCATTTTTCAGCTTTAAAATATAACTAATGAGGATCTCTTTGAGATTAATGAGAAGTACAGCACTAATTGCTGATATCTCAATGTCTCGAAGGCAAATGTTTTAAATTTTAAATGCATTCTTAATGTTCAAATTGGTATCAATGTGCTTTCAAATTTTCAGGAATCAAAGTTCTTGATACCATATAGATGGTTTTCATGTGAACAGGTCCTGCTAAGACCCAAGGATGGAGATACTGATATGACATTTGAAATTGAATTCGATTAATTCAAGTCAAACTAAAAAAAGATATGGGTATCTAGAAGCTATAGAATAACTCTCCATAGCTGAATGAAATTTGCTTAATTGGGGTCATCAAGTGAGATGAAAAATATAATAAACGAAGTAAATGAAAACAAAAAATACCATTGATAATGTTTATAAAGTGAAACTATTTATTAAATGTTTTCCTTTATTAAGCTTGAAATATCAAGAAGCTTCCTATAACAGCTTTCCCAATAACTCGAATGCCCCGCCCTTTTCTAATAGCTCTAATGCCCACCGGAATAGGGTGGCTCTGTATACGGCTTTTTCTTGGTGGCTATTTAGAGAGCTTCCTTAATATCCGGAAACATTAGCTGCATGATCTTTTGAGGTTGTTCTTTCCCATTAATCATAGCAAGTTTGGATATATGCTACTTTCCAGTGGCGTCGCAGCGTACACATATATTTTACTAGTAAGCCTCTCTAAATTGATAAAGAACCCCCAATATAGGCCCCTAGTGTTGCGGATACCTTGATGGTCAGTATCAGCCCGACTCTGTCTCAACTCATATGCTTACCGGTATTCAAATAATATTTTATGTTACTACACCACTGTAAGTTATAGCGACCAAGAGGAAAATTTTCCCCATTGTCAACGTCATTATTGATACTCTTGTTTGGCGTTTTCAGTATTTTCTCCTCTTTTCCTTATAATAAATGATATTTGTTGGCACGATACAGAGGGACATGTTTCTTTTAAGGGTTTTGTGTATTCTTCTTCGGCTAAACTTTTACCATAATGTGTCCTTTTGTCGTCCCGAATTGCGTTATTTATGAGATTCTATGTCTGCGCTGGAGGGCTTTTGTATATAGACGTCATATTATACCGCTCTATTGTGGCTTTGCATGAAATAATCATTTGTAATCCTGATAGCGGTATTTTTAATCTAGGAAATTACTATATGAGCCGCATTAAGGGAGTGATGAAATATAAAATTGCCAAGCTCTTGGGCATGTAAAATGGTCTAGCAGTAGTGCTCCAAAAGGACAATAACCCTCCAGGGGACCCATAGCGCCAACAAAGGAATCTTTGACACCAGTTTTGAAAGGGCCGTCGAACGGTGCCTTTAATTGATTAAAAAAGGATTACGAAACTTAAAAAAATAATTAATCATTAACCCTTAACAAAACCGGGAAAGATTTCGCCTCGACGGGACTGACAATGGGCTCTAATGACTCGAACAGGCCGCAATGATATTAGAGGATGTAAACTAACGATCCGTTTCATCGCTTATCTTATAGCAGATTGTTATCAGTAGGTACACAGTGACGGATCACAAAGGAAGAAAACAGGTATAGGATATAAAATTTATCTAGTTTAAATTGTAGCTAGGTGTTTGGTCCAGCGCAAAAGGGCGTATTTAAAGGGACGGAGATGTGACCGTGTGGCCTAATGGATAAGGCGTCGGACTTCGGATCCGAAGATTGCAGGTTCGAGTCCTGTCACGGTCGTTGGTTTTTTTCTTTTTAAATAGAACAAACTTTTTTATATTAAAGATTTTAACGCTTATGTTAAAATTGTCAGGCAGATATCATCCATTAGATATTCTCTACAAGAATTAATATTTTTATATTTGCAAATATAAATTTTCAGGTGAGACGAACCTGAATTTACTTCTGAAGAACTAAAAAAAAAATATATATATATATATATATGTATATAAATAACCTAAATCCTGCGGATTTGACTTCTACGGCAACGCCTCCAAAAATCAGAAAAAAGCACCAATTTGCTCCAATTTAGCTTCACTTATATAACCCCATTCATTCATTATCACTAAAAATTCGATTGCTCCTCCCTAAGACACGCCATCTTGTATACCTGCACGAAACGCATTAATCTAGTTGATAAGAATCATTATTCATTTAAGACATCTGTTGTCCGCCGATTCTCTTCAATAGTCAATCAAATATTTGGTATAATGGCGGCTCATTCTGGTTCCATTTATTAAAAATTATTACGAAGCTTTTTTACCACCGTCCTGATTATCGATGCCTGAGCAATGAGATGTGTTTTCTTTCATTCAGTAGAAAGGAAGCGATCGTCTTATCAAGTGTATATCTCGCTGTGGTAAATAGCTGACTACCTAATTGGATTAATTAATTAGATGAGGATGAATGTAATTTGCGAGATATGTATGAAATTTTGTGACGACATCATTGAATTAAATTTTGCAAAAATCCGAATTTTACTCTTAGACCACGACACTTCCGGAAGAGTATACTGCTTTCTTCTAATCTTCTGATTCAAACCTTGAATTTGGGACTTGAACCTGATCTTCAGGCTTAATTAACAATTGGAATCAAAATTCATTTTTCTACAAGAACACACAATTTCTTTCGAAGAATGATGTGAAAGGAAACCCAAATAGACCATTTTTATTTCCAATACTTTTATGTTTAGGCATTCTAATTGATATTTTATTCCCACGAGCCCAAATAAAACGTTTGTCGAGATCGATAAATTTGACACCTAAATTATACAGGGTGTCAAAGACAAGGGCGGTGCTGTGGGTGTCTGTTTGGTGGCCGCAGGGGGCACAATTAGTTCGATGGGAGTGCCCCCGAAAGTGGGACCGCATGTGTCCGCTTTTATCGTTGCCAACGTATCTTATAACGCCCCCTAAATTAATGGCCACGGTTTTCACACCCTTGTCAATGAGTTTGCTGTTTCAGGTTTAAAACCACTAATCATTATTATTATGTGTCAATATGTGGGTATTTTCTTGAGGCCATCCAGTTTAGTTTTGGTGGGTAGAAGTGAAAAGTTTTACAAGACAAGATGGAAATCCGCCTAACAATCGATATCCTAAAGGAATAAGGGAAGAGGAGTGAACTATTTAAATTGGTATTCAAGTATGAGGAAAATATGAAAATTTCTATAAAAAAACATAATGAGAATAGAGAAGAAGTGAAATGGGCAAAGAAATTTTTGCATTGTGCAGGCTTTCACTGGGCTCGGATGTTCGATGAATATCTTCAAGTTAAGGGAAAACCAAAGTGGTGGTACTACAATTTGATGCACCACTCTGTGCACAATCTTCGGGGGTCTGACATACATATTACCACAAACGTCTCCCAATTAGTACTTCGGAACGAGGAAATAACCAGAGACGGAACGAGGGAAACTAGAAAAAAAAACCGATAAACTATAATAGCGTTAACAATAAGTTTCTAGTCCATAAACTAATGTGTTTCAAGAGGGTCACGAAGGTAGTTTATAGTGGGTGTTTCCTTATAGTTCTTGAGTCTAGCCCAAAATATTTGTCGTGAGTTTTACCTGGTATCGTGAATAACCTCTGGTTAGTGGTTAACCTACTCCTCTATAAAAAAAAACAGTGCATTCGAGTTAGCAGTAATATGTCCAAGTTACTAACTGATTATACTGGTTGTAGAAATTTAAGATGAATGGAGTATGGGCAAAGTTATTTCATGTTACATAGCCACAGGATACTAATGTGATTATAGGTGTTCTTGAATACCCTAATCATTCAGAGCAATTTTAACCAAATTAGTATAGCTAAAGCACTAGTATTTTCTTTGCCTTAATTGAAAAGTCTGAAGTATCATGAATGATTGTTTAACCATTAATCAACTTTCAGTTCGCCCACGGTTACCAAGCATTTTTCCTTTGTTTATTTTCGGTTGTTCAGCAAGAAAATTCTCTAATTGATTATCTTTGGTTACAACTGAACAAAATTGCCTGCTATAAAACCGTAATTAACTTTTCAAATCTTAGGTTTCTTCCTCAAAACTGAACCTTTGTCCTTCAATGGCTCTGAAAGCTAGAGCCCCCCATGTATACTGTTTGTCTATGTCACAATGAGAAACTATAGCCAGTGCCCAAACAATTGTCTCTTTTACGACCGTTGTACCAACACAAACGGTTTATAAGGGACAAAAATAACCACCCTTAAGCTAATTCGCAACACTTGGTCGTTTTAGTACGTCATGGTTTAAAACTAAATATAATGGCACAGATTTTAGTGTTGAAAGCAAATAATACCTTTTCAGAGGGCCTGTGGCACTGCTTTTGGAGGAAAACCAGCCTGAATCTGACATAATAAATCAGTAGATGGCCGACCATATATTACAATTTTTTTAAATAAGCGAAAGAAGGTCTTTCCTTTTTGGAGAGGTGGCTTTTCAGCATCCAGACCGCCAAAAACGAATTAAATTCAGTTTGCGAGGCAGAAAGGAAAAGTTCCGACTTAACACAACATTTCCAACAGAAGCATGTGCCTTGGAGTGCACAAGTGTAAATTTTCATCACAATGGCGAATCGGGGAGCCTTTCAATCGAATTCTGTACACACAAATATCTGCAACATACAGCGCTTACACCGATATTGAAATCTTTTCAATTGCTTTGTAAATTCAGACCACATAAAGCGCCATTTGTGTATTTTATTTGTAGCGGTCCACGATTCTTGCCAGAGAAGGAAATGGGTTACGTTTTTGGCGGATTAGGGATTTTTGAACAGAGAAAATCCTTCTCTTATTTGATTTCAAATGGAGTCTATACAACATTCGCATTCATCTGTGAAACTGGAAATCTCAAAATTAATAAAAGAAATATGGGACACACACTCGACAAAATTGTCATACAACAAAACCGATTTCTGCTTGCTTGAACACAAGGCCTTTCTTCGTACTTTGCTAGCGAATAATAAGCTTTTCACTGCGACAAAATCCAGTGTATGTAATGAAAGCTAATAAGATAAATTACTTAAAGGACATTTTGAACCGACGCTGCTTCACCATTATGTTATGATGCCCATTATCAGATGGGGCAAAAAACCATTAGGGCACATTGTGCGGAACACAGCCGAAACGGTTGTTGTTGAGCCAACGTTTTTTGTTGCATCAGGGATTATGAGCGCTATTATCAGCTAGATTGTCTGAAAAGCTGACTGGGTTTGTAATGGGTTGTTTACGTGTGTAATTAGCGGAAATACCATAGATCTTAAGTGCCTCATGTGTCATAAGCCACTTTTAGTCTGTTTCCTGACGAGACAAATGTTTATGTTCCTATAAGAACGTATGGAAAAATTGCTTTAGTGATGTGGAGAGGATATAACTTTGCACGTATGGTAAAGTCATCTGCATGTTGAAGCAAATCACGAGATAACAGAAAAAAGGTTGTCGGTGACCGATGAAATAGAATTGTAACCGACCTCGAGAGAAAGTACTAAGGAGGCATTATCAGCCAAAATACTTTGTTCCAACCAAAAGACGCCGAGTAATATGGTTATTGTTGCTTCTTGTGTTACCCCTCTGCATAAAATCTATGATTCTATAACAATAAATTTTACGACATTCATAAAACAATAAAATAGTGAACAGTTTTTGTCATTCTACCGTTAAGGACTCGAACCTTCCTAGAAAAAAAGAAAGTTAAAGACAGGGTTTGTTGCTTTTCAAAGACTTTTAGATAACAAATAGCTGAAATGCATGAGTGAGTTGATAAATCCTATTTCAAGGTTCAAAGCAAAATTTTTTTAATTATCCTGAAATAGTAACATTTTGTGGTGGACTAAGGTACCCACGTCATGACTTAAAATAAATCAACCCCTATTTTATTTATCCAGAGATAATCGTTAGTGAGGGGGCTTTGCCAAAACCGCCTTAGCCTGCTTTATTAATACCTATATATAGGTTATTAAGGGGCTATTAGGGAGCATATTACTGAATTGGAATAAGTGGCCAGACGTCAAAGAAAGCTGGATCTCGAGTGTAGGCCGGGGGCCCTCGAGAGAAGTGGACGGTGGTTTGTCTCTGTGGGAACCCCGGGGACTTGGCTGGTTTTGTGTGAAAGCTAACTCTCTGTTAGTCGGCACTTAAGATGAGGTGTTTTTGATTTGCCATGAGTGCATGGCTCGATTTGTCGGTCTAACTTATTATGTGGACTGGATTAATATATTTGTGCTAAGAAGAATTCAAATTCCAGAAAGAAAAGTGAATTTTAGAACATTGTGTTATGATTAAGGTAGACAACTGATTTAATAATTATTATTTTATATCAACTAAATATAAAAAGCATAAGAAGAAACTTATTCCTTTAACAATCTAAAACGAACGAACACCCTTGTTCACGTCTCAGTGACAAATTTGCCGTGGTAATCAGAAGCTAGGAAAAAAAGTAGAAAAACGAAAATAAAGGGTAAACTGAAATATATGAGAGCTGAGTATTTAAAATGTGTGAATTAGTCAGAAATTCCTCCTCTCAATTGTTAAAGAATAAGAGTTTTTTTACATGACTCATATCATTATTCCAAAAGGTTGATTTGAGTTAAGTGAATGGTGTTTGATCTTTGTGGCTAATTAAATATATCTTTAATTTTTATTTTCATTCTCTGTGTTTTGCTGTAATTGTAAGTGGTATTAATTAGTGTTTAGTTTCGTTTTATATGTCCAAGGTTAACTTCTTCCTAGAGCATAGATAATCAACTGTTATTTACGCCTACTTAACAAGAAGCCACAGATCGATTTTTATTAAGTAAAATATATCCACTTTTTTTTATTTTCCATTTTTTTGATAATGCTTTCTTAGTAATTAGGCAAAAAGTTTCATAAAATTCTGTGATTTTTATTAAAAACATGTTAACACACATTAAGCTATGACATCTATTTTTAATGTAGTTTTAGTGTTTTTTAAGGTTCATCCCTCGATCTGGACACATTGAACAACATTGGGACTAGTTTCATGGTTTCGCAAAGCTTTATCCTGACGCCAAATCCCCAAAAATGTATTAATATTGAACGTGTTACCATAGTCAAGACCATGTGGAAAACCTAATATTTGAGAACGTGGCCTACAAATGCTTATTTATTTTTACAAAATATCCCAAGTAATCTTTACTATTATTTCTTTTATTTATAAATTAAATTTTTTGTTCCCCTATGGCGGAGCCCAAACAAATACACTTTAAACCTAATTGCTCCTAACAGCTTAACAATTCAGACATAGCCTGAAATGGAACTAAAAAATCGTAACAACAAAACTACAAAGAATTTATTACAGGCTCTATATTACAAAATGAACCCGAATAATGTAACATTCACAAACACATTAATTCAGAGATTATAAGAGCCACAATGGCCATATTTCATGTTTGGGTGCAAGAAAACATGAACAGGTACACGTTCTGTAAGAATATTATTACGCGTACGGCTATAACAAAACGATAAAGAGAGTGGTTAAATAATGTGCGGTTAACGGAGAGAGTCGGAGTGATTGAAAAGTGGGGAAGAATCGACCAATGGTGAAAAAAATAGGCGGGGCACGCCATTCCGTCATTCTCTTACATTTCTCTTACCGTTACGCCCCGCCTATTTGTGTACAAAATACCTTTTGCTCTACGTTAAGAGCACAGTTGTTAGTTCGATTTAGTATTAGTCGGTTCATTTCGTTACTCACGTCGAACGTTGTCAAGTGTATCTGGAATGATGTACGGTTTCCCATCGGCAAATCCCATCATGGAAGAATATGCGGCGGCGGCTCATCAACTACCACCACCTCCAACCCAGCCCAACGAACCTGTGAGTCCTGGAGGTGAGAGCCACATTAAGCGTCCAATGAACGCCTTCATGGTTTGGTCTCGCATCCAGAGAAGAAAAATATCCTTGGAGAATCCCAAAATGCACAATTCCGAGATATCAAAGCGGCTAGGAGCCGAGTGGAAGTTGCTCAGTGAAAGTGAAAAACGGCCCTTTATTGATGAGGCCAAGAGGCTAAGGGCTTTGCACATGAAGGAACATCCAGACTACAAGTACAGACCAAGGAGGAAACCTAAGACTCCAATGACCTCAGGGTTTAAACATGGAATGGGCTTTCCAAGTCTGCAACTCCCATACTTTAACCCTTTAGACAGTTTAAGTGCGCCCTATCCATATTTCAACCCATCAGCGTTTGATATCTCCAGAATGCCCCATCAACCAGAGAAAATGCCTCAACCGGCACCCTCTCTGCACTCATCACTGTACAGTTCGCTGTACCAGCAGCCTACAGCCAAGTCTTTCGCACCCATGCACGGGATGTTTTCTTCGATGGCCACGTCATTGCCTACGACATCATTGATGTACTCTGCATCATCGAGTCCAGCGTCTAGTACTGGGAGTACAGATTTGGAAATCAGAAGGCCTGTGCCTGTTATGTATTAGTGACTGTTAATAGTGCTTTAAGAGTGAATTAGTGATATGCTTTTGAATGGGGTAAGGCATATATCCATGTCTTGTTTCCTGGGGAATTGTTTTATATTTCTCGGCTATGACAATTAAATTTGGTCTCAGTGATGATGAATCTCTTATCAATTCAAAAGTGTATTATAGACTATATATTTAATTATTATTGTTATTTTTATCTATGCAATTATTGTAAATATTTTTCTTGGAGCACCTATATGAATTTCAGAATTCCTATGCCCGGTTTGGAGGTCGAAATCAATCCTTTCAAATCTAAAGTAATGTTTTGAGGTCTGGATAGTACTGAATATGTTTTTATTACGTTAGTATGTAGGTTTTTGTTCTGTGATCATTTCGACTGAACTCTTAATGTGAAAATGTAAATATAAGGTATTTGTATTTAATTTCTTGTATAGCTGACGTAGATAAAGCTGTATCGATTGTTGATATTTTGTTAAACCGAAATATTTATATTGAAAAAATGAATAAAAATTACATAATGGGAGTGTATAGCCTGCTTTACCCATCAATTGTGTATCATAACCGTCAGTATTAGAAATCACTTTTGGCAGCATTGAATATGGATAGATATGAACATGGCAAGGATATGAAGGTGACGCAGACGTGAATATGGCATGCACGTGATTAAATAATGAAATTTCAAATTCAGTTTCTGCATAAATTCACTGTAAAATTAAGTTCAGATTAATTCACATGACAAACCCCAAGGAAATAGTCGCATTTTGGGTAATTTTGGTGAATTTTACACACAGCTCGACACAGTCGGTTTATACCTGCCATGGTGAAACGAGTTCTTTGTATTGGTACGCTTTAAACTTCTATTACGAAAATGAAGCGATTTCGGCCATATACATTTATAGGAACTATTTTTCTTATTTTGACCTAAGGAGTATCCCCTTGCGCCGAATATTTTGGAGACATCCTGTATACATACGTACATTATTTCTACACGCACGTTTGAGATCTATTAATTTTTACAGAAATAAAACGGTTCTTGACTTAGAGATTTTCGTAATCGTGGTTCATCATTCGGTTGAAAAATGTATGTTCTTTTCCCCAATATTGGAAAAATATCATGTAAAGTTTCTATAAGTCTGCAATCTTATTTCCACAGAAATAAAAACTTCCACATGACTGGTTCTCTATATTATAGTTTTCGATCCAAATTTTATTTCCTCTCTGATGCTGCGATGGGAGTTTTCGTGTGTTCAAAATAATGGAAAAACTTGCAGAAATATGAAAAGCTGTTTCCTCGGAAATGATAACTAAATTAGACAAACATTTGAGTTTTACGAATTACAAAATATTTGTATAGAAACCAGTTTGGTACTTCATTTTTGTCTTGTCGTCTCTGTCATTTCTCTGGATATTTCGATGAACGGCTCTGGTAAAAAACAAAGATAATAAGATGATCCTAGATCTTGGAAAGTGGAAAAGATTTAACTTCACCTAATGCAGGCTTATAGAAGGGTCATCAAGCAGAACCTTTTGAACACATACTTACATATCGACCGATAGCTAGATTGCTCATTAAAGTCTCGTGATATTGGTAGTCAATGTTTCAGTATATTAACCGTTGCTTAACAGTAACACTAGTGGTACTTACTGTATATAATTTTTTTAATGATTTTAATTGAGAGATTTGAATTCTATTTTAATACTATAAGCTCCAAATGGGAACTAGCGGTTTTTAATATGTACAGAATGTCCCATTTTCATCTCCTCCCCAGGAGTTTCACTGATTAATGAATATACATAGGAAGAAACGTTTTCACTAACGTTGATGCTTACTTTTTTATAAAACCAACTAAGGTATAAAGGATTTGTCATGGTTGTTCTGATTTTGATCATACGATAATGTGATTTCGACAAATTGGCGGTTTTTGAAACCTTCTCCTAAGTGGATTGTCTTTTCAGGTTTCGGTATAAACAGTATCTCACAGATTCTATGAGGCAAAAAACGGATCATGTCACTTCGGTAGCGTGGTTCGTTTTTGCTGCAACATATGGTAAAATCGCAATTAACGTTAATTGAAATAACGATTAGTTTGAGGAGCTTTAAAAATTTGGATTAAACTGAATTCAACGACGGAACTGAATAGTATTTTAGAAGTTTAAAGAATGATCCATGTTTATATTCAGTTTTAACTTCAAAAGTGAACACGTTATTTCAAAAACTACTAAAAAGACTATTGTCTTGCAAGTATCAATTTCTTATTAATGTGCGTCGTTAACGTAACAAACACCTAAAGTCCATTTATGACGACTTAATGGGTAATGAACCCTGATGATGATTTGACGAAGTATTTAATGATTAAAGAGAACAAAACTTATCTACTGCTTGAAATAGCGGTACCGAGGGGGGAATTTCCATTCCCTGAACATGAAAGGTTTCCAAGAGAACTCTTTCCTCTCCTATGCAGTTGGCATTTAAAATTCACAGCTTCGGTGTTAATTGCCGATGGCAATTACATAATTAGAGGTTTATCAACATCAAAGGGGCCCATTAATTAACGTGAATTAAAGCGAGACGTGGAAAAGCGGTGGTTTGCGAGTTCCTCTGCTTTCAAACAGAACTTTGGACAGGTTTCCTTCTTTGAGGCTCGTATCACTATCATTTACCTAAAACTAATTAATTTTAGAAAAAAACTGAATAAAATTCCGCTTTTTCTAACTGTATTACAGATAAATTTCTCTGGATTATAAAAGGAGCTTATCCAATTTAAAGGTCGAACCAGGAAGTCTAGACACGGGGAACTATGCAGCTACGTCGTCGAGTTTCCCGGGAAATTGATCACATACGGAGGGAAGTATATTCTAAAGGCAACGTTATCAAGTAATGAACTCATGTTTATCGGACATTGAATCAATTGTTGTCCATTGTTGCCGTCCCAATCCCAAAGATTCGGCCCTTTGTCCGGACGGGGCACTGTAAGGGAAATGAAAATAGCTTGTTTTCCTGCTTACGATATCGGATTTTGGATCAGGAAATCACCTATATCGGCTATAGGTTACCCTTTTGAATAGGCACACAACTTCGTTAAATATTCAAACAGATTGGAAAAATTCCAGAACAAAAACCTGTTCAGGATGTTTATTGTAAATCCGGTTCTCAAATATCTGTTTATTTTTTTTAGCGATTCTCTACTAACATGCTAACAAAACTATATTCTATAAGGTCAGGCACAATAATGATTGTTAAGCCTATGTTGTTTGCGCTCGGCGATGCCGTTATTCAACCATCTAACACGTTTCGAAAACAAGATGTTAAAACAAAGGTCAAATTACATTCACAATCATAATGATCTGTTGTAGATATATTCGTACAACGTGTAGGTGTATGTACTCAGCATCAAGTCTCTAATGACGTTCATTTTATATTTGTGCCACCAATTATCAAGCCAGTGTCAAAAGGAATACCTTGTTCACGGGGTACAAGTTGTTTAGATTGAGCTTATGGATATATTAATTTTTTTCTTTTAGACCAGTCATTTATTGATTTTTTAATAAATAAATATAAAATACCATGAAGCAACATAGCAAAACTACCAAAAAAATGTGTACAATAAGTGTTTATTCTTGAGGAGAATGGATATTTCCAATTCAATTTGCCTATTATAGCTTTCAAGGGGTTAAAACCTGAAGTGCCCGAAGAAGATTAATTTGTTTGCAGTCTACTTAACTTAAGGCGCCAAGAAGGGCGGATGATGAGACTAGTAATCTTGAGTGTGAACCTGTGATTAACACATCTGTCGTAATATAATATACATGTAACAGTGAACCGACTTAAATCAATACCCTCTATTAAATCTGAACCACACGGAGCTTCCTGTGGACATTTACATTCATTTTCAGGATTATGAAAAACTGAATAAAAACATCATTGATTATCTGTATCAGACGTGAAATCATGTCACGATTGTTAAAATTGCCTAGTAAAAAAATTTCAGAGAGGCAAAAATCTTCAAATTTGTGGTGTTTCAGTTGGTACTGAAAATCTATAGTGTTTCACCACATATTTTTCAAATTTATGAAAAATTAGCAAAATAAAATATTGAGAGCTATTTTGAAACTTGAGCCTCCTGTATCTCGGTAACGAAGCATTTGCGCATCTATATTTATGTAGTTTGCTTCATGTTTTTGAATATCGAATGTGCTATAGAATTAGCCAAACATCAGTTGCATTATCCTGTGTTATTATATGAGAGATAGAAATTCAGAGAGGTATAAGATTACTGCGAGAAAATAATTGAGAACAAGTGTCCTCGATTTACTTCCCTCTGAGAATTGTCCTCAGCGATAAACCAATAATAAGACGAGAATTAAGAATTGAGAGAAAATTGTTGAAGTTAGTCAAATTTTTCAATAGACGTATTCGAAAAATGAGGCGAGCTCTTAATTTTTTTATTTAGCATTGAATAACTTGAGGTATATATTTTGAAAATTTGGTTTGAATGCAAATACTTTCGAAAAAGAGTTGCAAATTCTCAAACTTCGAGGCTGTAGTGTTGCTTCTAAATTGGGTGGCAACGACGGCAGAAAGACAAAGGTGAAAGTTTCTCTTAAGATTTTTTTCTGAGTTGAAAGTGAGTAAGCGGGAGATGACTGGGTCAAAGGAGGTATGAAGCGACATAAGAGAATGGCATAACAGTAACGTAAGAGTTTGATGCAAAAAAACTCGCAAAGACTGAGCTTGAAAGACTACGAGTCAGACGTCATGCGCCCAAAAAATTACACTTCTTCAGCACTTTTGTTAACGACATATAGACGTTATTTTTAGTGATGCATCAGGAAATATAATAGTTAAAATTTTTATTAACGTTTTAATCAGTGTCAGACATTACAGATTTTTCAAGAACCCACGCACGCTATAGAAATTTTCAAGATTTGTTTCTCATATTCCTTAGTTACGTGGAAAGCTAATTTAAATAATGGAACCAGGTGTAATTGATATATCAACATAGAATAATGATTGTAGCTTTAATTACCTGTAGATCACAAGTCATGAAAAAATTTAATTAAAGTGCTAACTGTATAATTTGATGCAATGCGGTTTAAAAATAATTTGATGCAATGCGGCTTAAAAGTAGGGGGAAGACATAAAATATGATATTTTTAAATAAGCCTTGTAGGAATATCGAATATCACAGTTAGCATAAGTTGTGTCAACGTCAATCGTATTAAAAATGGAATAATTTCCCACTTTCTTTGACGAGGGCTCATAATCGAATGTGAGGCTACATTCATATGAACATATGACGCGGTGAGTTTGCGACTTTTCGCCACTTGTACGTGAGTTAATATCACATTACTACCTGCGATCTCCAGCAATGCAGACAGCCTGACGAAAACTTCCTTGTAAATGAATTTCCAAGTAAATGAACATGATTTGCATTCCAATAATACCGGAGCACTAAACTCCACACCAGACAAAATCCCTTTGTCCGGTAAACATTTTCCTCTCGCGTTTTCACATACAATTAAAACCTGGAGTGCGCACCCTCTTATTTCAGCTTAATATGATTAAAACGTGAATGTGAATTGATTAAACTCGACGGACCGGCTCAAGTGGGGTTCAATCACCGGCTTTGTCGCTTTAATTGCTGCGCCCAAGATTCGTGGTCGATCCAGATTTATGGCCCTGGCACAGCCTCAACGACGAATTAAACGACACTTTATGTGGGTGCCCCTTAATAAAATGGAAGTTTTATGACGCCTTGTTAAAATGGTTGGTGCAGAGTACAGGCTGGATGTCTCTTACTCAATTGTTCTGATGGAAACCCATGCCCGATTCTTTTGGCGGTGACCGAAAAAGCAATGAAAGGCGTGAACAGACTTGTTCGAAACATAAATGTCATCTTATTAATTGAAACTCGAAAGCGGGATAATTAGTAGCGAGATGGTATCTAGTTCGAAGAACGATAGACAAAAGAAGCCCCATGCGGTGATGGTGATTGCTACCGTGTGTTATGGCTACCATGGGGCGCTTCATCTGAAATTGCCGGCATGATTAGGCGTTAAACCTAACACTGTGGGCGATTGTCGATTGTTACTTTTGTCCATCTGGGCAAATTAGTAACGAATTACTAAACGTTTTGTTTAGCATCGGGATGCGAGATGAAATTCTCCTCGGCAGGAGCGGAGTCATATCTAGTGGCTTTTAAAGAAACAAAAGAGCACAATAATACATCACTGATTAGCTTAGGTGCTTCTCATTACGATTTTGCACAAGAATAGGTAAAGTGATGGAATTTTTGGTTTATCATTTCAATGGCTCAAGAAGTTTTCAGAAGAGCAAAGAAAAATGGGAATAAATCTGGAGTAGTCCCATGCTGTGGAATCCTGCAAGACACGCACCCCTAAACATGACTCTCCCACTAACCTTGATTCAATCAAGTCCTAATTCACATTCCACGCTTATGAGGGTATATCCAAAAGAGAAAATTATACAATAGCATATTACTTAATGCGTGCTAATAGCCTTGAATGTAAATCAAAGTTCCAGTATTGAAATCCTTTACTTACGCTTCATTAGCCATTATTTTCACACAAACAACACAATAGCTTACCCCTTGTCTGTTGAATGGTTCAATCAGCTGTTTACAGAGCTCCCTACCAGCTACCAGGAGCAGGATGTACCCCTCGATACCCAATCTATAAATTATGTTTGGCAAACTACCAAAATAATACAGAATTTTAGATATAATTCTTATTGTGCTTTATAATCGGAAGTGTCCATTATCCGAAAGTGTGTGAAAAAAGCCCGATTCAATGGAAAATGTTATAGGGTCCATTGTCCGGGGGAATAATACAGCCACTTATATTTTGGGTGTAGTATTGTTAGGAGAAAAATGGCGTCCCTATTCGTTTATGGTAATGTAGGTAATAACGTCTTACGCCTGATTTGTTTTTAGTTCTGAGCCAAAGGAAGTATGCTTCACTGTAAACATATGTATGTAATTTTCTAAACTTGTGTAAAGAAATAACGTGCTTCAGCATAACAAATAGCGTATGAGTAATTAGCGTCTTCTGCTAATATCCATAAATTTCATCTCTATTGCTCCCATGTTAAGTATTATGTAAACGTGGGAGTTAAGCCTGATTAGCATTTATTACATGCTCATTCAATCATAAGAATTTGTTTGATGAAGTTTCGTTTAAAAACTGAATATACTTAAAATGCAAACTGTTCGCTCAACGTGTGAAATGTCGCCAGATCTGCTAAAGATGTAAGCAACGATGACGTCTTAAGATGAGACAATAAGTAACATATTTGTCCCACACTTCCATGATTTGCAGACATGTGATCAATTACGGAACGTTGATTTGCATTTTTTTAAATATTGGCACTCCTTTTTAGCGGGATATTAGATACACTTGCGAACTCACATAGCCAAAATCCAATTCACACGTCTGTTCGCGACGATGGAAGAAAGTTTAGTGGTTGCAGAAATAATGGCAGATCTACAAGATTCGTCAGCTCAGCTGCTCCAATTTTACGTTCACACACATGATGGGGAAACCCTCAATAATCCGCAATCGGAAAATCTCAACAAGCCACTCATCCGAACTAAGCTCATTACATGTCGTAATTGTTGTAAAGGATTGAAAATAAACAATCCAGCCACAGCTCGAACCTTATCACCTCCATCCATCAGTTCTGCTGTATAGAACAAATACAGGGCCCTCACAAATTATTTCGGTGTCAATACAATCGTTGCCTAATCTACGGCCGTACATTTAACTTTCATTGTTGGAGGTACACAATGAGTGTTTGGCAACGCAGCAGCACATCTGGTGTGTACCAACATTTTTCTATTAGGTCCGGACTGGGATTAGGTTGTATTGTTGGTATTTAGTTGGTTGTGTAGAAGGGACAATGCCCAGAACTTTCAATGAGGGGTATCAAATCTAATCTAGCGTCAAAACTTTTCCGTACCAGTTAGACAAAAGGAATCTTCCCCTGACGATGTTGCAATTTCATGTTGTAAACTAGGCATGTTTACAAGCTTAATGCGGTTCTGATATATTCAATTAAAAATTCACCCTTCTTTAACGGGTCAATAAATCGGCGTATTACTTAAATAGCGTATGTCCCATAGGCACTAAATCGATCTGAAAGCCGATAATGTTTCACACACTCTCGATTTAATAGAGTGAATTGCTTGTGTTTTGCCTTGGCAATTATACAATGCGTCCAAGGTGTGTGGGGATCTCGCAAACCGTAGGCGATATGCAGTCGGTTAAATTAGGATACAGTTGGACGGAAATACACAGGGCGTTTTCAAAAGTCCATTTTTTTTCCAAAGACTTCCCAGAGGAATACATCAAAAAGTGTAATTCTACCAGTGTAATACCAAATACCGTGGGTATTATGGTTGGAATGGAAGGTAGCTGATTATTTTATACGATAATTACTCATACGCCCTATGGAAGAATAATATCAAGGTACATGAGATGGACAGATGATTACTCCTGAAGTTATGCCAAGACACCTTCTTCATGAAACCAATGCAATCTTACTAAGCTGAAGGAATTTGCACAAGCACTTTCTGGCCTAAAGCGGGGTTACAATAAGAACGAAAGATTTGCATTTTGAACAAAACACGGTTTTCTTTAGCAAAATACTGAAATCTTTATCAATTTAGAATATAGACATTTGGGAATTAAGCATGAAATAACACATCCGATAAATGGCCGTCGCGATTTTGGTGGCACAAATGCACCCTTTTGACGAAATTTTGAACAATTGTTTTGTATAAATGTGACGGTATTCGTTCGATACAGCGTTCAATTTCGGATTTTAATGCTTGGATGGTCTTAATTTCGCTGGCATAAACATGAGATTTCAAAAAAGCTCAAAGAAAAAAGTCAAGAGGTGTTAGATCACATAATCGTGGAGGCCTATTCTCGTCATTATGACGGGAGATGACACGCCCAGGAAAATTAACGTGCAAGATCGTCAATGTTTAACGGACGGTATGACAAGTGGCACCGTCCTGCTGAAACCGCATATCCCTAATCTTGCAACTGAGGCACAAATCACTGGGTTATCATGTCGCGATAACGTTCGATATTTATCGTTATTACATTATCTGACTCGTTTTTAAATAACCATGATCGAACGATTTCTTCAGACCAAAATGTACATCAAACAGTGACATGACTAAGATGCATATGTTTCTCATGAATCATACCTGGACTTTTTGAGCCTCAAAGCGGCAATTTTATTTATTCACGAAGCCATCGAAGTGAAAATGAGCCTCGTCACTAAAGATTATTTTGTCCACAAAATGGACATTCATTTCTTGTTGTTCCATGATCTCATAGGTGAACTCATTTCCCTGTGTATGGTCTGTCGGCAAAAGTTGTTGACTTAGTTGGATTTTGTAAAGATGGAGATTTAAAGAGAATATGATGAAGAGGCTGTTGGAATATTCAATTTTTGTGCACGTCGATGAATCGAGATTCCTGGATTTTCGCCTATACTCCGGCGAACTGCTGTGATACTTCTTCTGAACGACCGCTACGAGATCGTTTTGTGTCACTCACATCAATAACTGAACCAGTACTTTCAAATTTATCGTTGATTCTTTTTATAGTTGATGAAGTCAGAACACTATTCCTATCAAAATTTAAACGCACTTTACGAATCCTAACAACCAAGCTTTCACCATTTTGATAGTAAGATTTAACAATAAGGACGCGTCGCTGCTCTGTATATAGGGTGTTACTTAATGATAGATCGTAATTCCAAGGGCGAATTCCTAAACTAAATTCAAATAGAAAAGTTCATATAAAGTCAGTCCTATAAAGTCTGGTTTTCAAGATACAGAGTGTCAAAAGTAAAAAAAATTTTTTTTATTAATATCTCAAAGATCCTTTTGCCGGTTTTGTTGAAATTTGGCTCTTTTGTTCATTGTAATAAGACGTTAAGATAGCACTAACTAGATGATAATTGTGAGTTCCAATGGCATTCCAGGGAGTAGTCTTACGAATAATATTCACAAAAAAAGGGTACGCCACTGATTTTTTAAAAGGTTTTGTATTTTTTCCGGACTAAGCAGCTAAAAATGCAATTTTTTTGTCACTAGTTATTATTTCGTATCTTCCTTCGTTTTCGAGGAAAAAAATAAAAACCACTTTATTGCATATTGAAAAACTATAAAAATAAAATCAAGTTAACTTTACTCGTTGCTAGGATATGTTTTGTTGTTATGAACATGATGTTTTTAACTTTTCGTGACTTTATTATTATTTTTTCCCTGGTTAAAACGTAGAGGATCTTTGAAATATTAATAAAAAACCCTTTTTTTACCTTTGACACCCTGTATCTTTAAAACCAGACTTTCTAATACACATGTTTATATGAACTTTTCTCTTTGAATTTAGTTCAGGAATGCGCCCTTACAATTACGGCCTATCATTAAGTAACACCCTGTATAGCTTCATGTTTACCAACTTTCATGTGTCTTCTTTCAACTTGGCAAGCATATTCCCTTATTAAAAAATTATAGCCAAAATGGCGCGTAATTCAAATTTTGCATTCTTATTGTAACACCCTTTAGTATTGGTTAAAAAATTTGTCTTCTTGCGAAGGAAATAAATTTGGAGAAGGAAAAAAAGAAATCATTTTCCCTGTTCAATTTTACTGTTAATTCCATGTTACATAAACTAGCTTAAGTTGAAGTACCTGCCTTAAACAAGACCAATACCGGTACTATTACCCGCGACACTCTCACGACAGTTAACGTCAAAATTAAAGAAAAATACATGTGAATTACCAAAACAACTCCAAATTCGAAATGAATTCAGAAACCCTGGGTGTGGAAGAAATCCCCTCAATAGACCAAACAAGTCAAAAAGGGGTGGGTGCGAAATTTATAGAACCCAAATCTTCCATTGTGATGATCGCATCTCTTTGGTTATTCCAGTCAATTTTTTCCGCATGCAAGATAGAATTCACGGGAAATCTCCAAGGTAGAACTTTTTAACTTCTTTGAATAAAGAAATAATAAATTATTTACGAAGGTGCCTCTATATCCTTCAACATACAAGACGTCCTGCTTATAATGTCCACAGCGTGGATGATGCACAAAGGTCTCTGCATGGTAGATGTTTCTGGAAATTCTCCAGAAAAAGATAATGTTTAAAATGTTAAATTCCAGAGAAATACTACATTAATTTTGCCATGGGTTGTAGTCACCTTGTATGGGCTATACTTCAACCATTACAAAAGTTTACTGAAGATGGTGGCTGTTTTAAGGGCTGTGAGACATTCGTCCGGTTTACCTTGGGTGGCGCTGTTCCTTACGTCCATTAGTCTAGGTATCTATCCAAAGTATTCTGGTAAACCGAGAAAGAGTAATGCTGTGTTTTTAAGGGCTGAGAGTGATTTTCATTCTGAGGACTTTGCTATTATCCGCCAATCTCTGGTACCGAAGAAAGTTGGAGAAGAAGCTTTGCAAGACCCTTACATGAGGAGGAGTTCTAGTAATTACATGTTTTAAATGGACGATTTGATTATCAATGTCAATCAATCAAATGAATAGTTTATTGGATTAAATTATAGAAAATTACATGTTATTGACTTATAACTTATTGATAGAGACCTAACCAAACCAATCTAACATAGTCTTTGAGAAATAAATAAATAAGTTCTTGAATTTGATTTTTTTTAATTTTTGAAGATGAGCAGATGCGGAAGAGCTTTCAAGTCACGACTTAATATACAGGGTGCATCATTAAAAACGCTGCATTTTAAACCGCGATCAGAATATTGCAAATTACCACGACATATCGATTTTGTTTTCGAAGAGTTAGTTGTTATTACTACAGAAGACAACTATACAACACCATATAGTTGTTATTGTTTGACCTATGACTTGTACCTTTACAAAAGGCAAATTATTAAGTTTTTTGTATGTTTTCTACCGATATCGATTCTTAGATTATTCAGGCGAGTGGTAGCATGATAAACAAGATATTTGTAATACGGAATAAATTAATAATAGGGTGTTCTTTTGTTTGAAAAACTCATTGTATAGGTTATTAACTTTTTCCTTTTTTTTCGCGTTGCTCCCTCCAGGTAAAACAATAATCACAATTGGAACCCAAATTATTAAAGAAAAACTTGGTTTGAGTCAATTTTTAAAGATAAATACCAAATGTGCAAAGGTGAGGAGACTCTTCCCGATTATTTTCCTTTGCGGAAGAGCCGCTCGTTTTAAAGCGAGCAATAAATCAGCTCATTTTTTATGAAATTCGAGTTCATTAATGAGGATGTATAGATGTATGGCTTGGAAAAAATGTAACAAAAAGTTAATTATTTTGAGCAGTTCCTTGATAGGTACAAATATTTTACCTTATACGTTATCGAAGGCACGTATTATGAAATTAGTGAGTTTTAGGTGCCCATTACATCACTCCTGTTGGTACGGTTCTTTAACTCTTAGTCAAATAGGATAGGAATAGGAAATAGGATAAGGAAACAATTTTATCCCATGTACTTTGTTCTATTTCTAAGTGATTAGTAACGAAAGAAAGTGTTGCAAATGTCGATAATCTGTATAAGAAAAAATCGATCTGGGTATCCAAATTAATTAAGAAGAATCCAAATTAGATTCAAATACTACCAGAAACGTGACTCCACTACTTATTCTAAAAACCTTTTTTAAATAAATCAATAAAGCTACCCGTTCAATAAAGTACAGCTTTGATATAAAGAAAATTCTCAGTGGTTGCTGAGATATTCGAAAAATTTTGATTTAAATCATAATAACAAGTTTAAAATTTTTATGTCAATTAAAAAAAGTTACTTTACAGAATATCGTAGTTTCACTTTTTGAAAATCGCATGTGTCGATTACTTTAAATCAAAATATCTCGAAAACAGGTGTTCATAGCGACGTTTCACCTTTTTTACGTAAAAATGATACAGTCATTGATTTTTTTGCTAAAGAATGTGATATGAGCATGCATGACAAAGTTATGACTCTTCAAAAGAGAAAAAGACACGTAGGTAGCGCCCTCTACAAATAAAAGTGAAATTAAGATAAAATTTAAGTTTCTCATGTTACAAAATCCCTAAGTACCAAGTTTCGTCCAAATTCGACACTATTTCCAAAATTATTTAGAAAAAACAAAAATTAAAATAAATTTTTAACACCCTGTAGCTTGATAAGTAAGACCTTGCAGACCCAGGCTTATATGGACTTTTTATCTTAAAAATAGTCGAGGAATCGCACTGTGAAACATTTTAAGATAAAACGTCCATATATATAACAAATTCAGTTATAAATGAACTAATTAGTTAATTAATAACTGAATTTGATATCCGACGTTTTGACTTAACACCTTTATCATCAGCTTTTTGCAACGAACCAATACGAATTTATTTTCCAAATTTGTTTTCCGTTGTTCCAAAACATCTAACCATAAGAGTTTGGTAGATTTTAAGAATTTAATGGGGCAGTTTATCTCCCAAAAGGAAGATTTGTACCCATCATTTTAGGGAAAGAATCCTTGAATTTTCCTGCAAAAATGAATGTACCTTAGCTAAAAAATTCCTGTTACCCTTTCTGAACGAACTGCCACCATTAATCCAGAGCCTGCTGTATTGTTCTCAGAGGCGAAGCCTACTTGCAGCAACTACTTAGATGTTGAATAACATTTTCCCTTTCGACCAAAGGCCCTTAATACAGTTTAGACAATGCCGAGAAGTCGAGAGCCACAGTTTCATTCAATTATTATTTCAATTACCATCGCTTTTTATACAGGGTTGGTCTAGAATCATTTTACACCAATCCTGAGAAGAATATCTTCAAGTGCATTGGTGGTGTTAGTGTATGTATCAATATCAGAAATGTTAGATGAATAGACTTGTTCTTTGAATTTTTCAATTTCAACGTACGTATAGTTCATTATAACGAGTGATCGTTTAAACGAAACCTCACAGCGAATGATGACCCATGAACGTAGCGCGTTGACTAAGCAATTAACTACTCACCATCAAGTATCTGACTAACACATGAATTGATCTCAGACATGCCTTTGATATTTCAGCTCCCACTTGAGGTCCTTTTTTTTTAATCAACACCTTTTATTCTGATGTGGAGCTCATGGAGAGAGAAATTTATGTATGTATGTGACTTGACTGTCTTTTGACTATATATATTTGAGCTTTAGTCCTGTCCTGTGCATGTCGAAAGAGGGGAGCAGAACTCATTTAAACAAAAGACCAAAGGCAACTAAAATGAAAGGGTTGTAGTTTTCTGTTCTGAAACTTTAACTTCTTTGAAAACATTGTTTTTAAACTGGGAAACAAAGCCAGTGTTTTCGCCATTGAATTTCAACTTTTATTTCGCCCCGGTGACTGACGGCTTCGAGTTTCTTATTCGATTCTTGGCGAACGTTTTTGTTTTACTTGTATAATAGCGTTAAATTGTGACTTCCATTTTCTCCGCGATCCATTATGAGATTAAATTCGAAATTCTTAGAGCTGGTATTTTTCAAATGGAACGAGTCTATTGTGGCGCAAAATATGAGCTTTCTTGCTTTATATACTAGTTTTATGGCTCTCATTTGTTTGATGATATGAACGGCCTTCGTTTGTATTTTTGGTTCTTCTCGGCAAAACTTCATTTATATAAGATGTGGACCCATGTATTTTCTTTTCCAAATAACTAAATAACGTGATTGGTTTTTAATAGAAATCATGGCAATTAATTAATATTTGCCCCTCACTCAATCCACCCCGTTAACACGCACTCTAATGCCTCTTTCAGCCAAACGACATACTCCAGAGACAATTAATATAAAGATCGTTATACAGCATGTTTGCAGCACATATCACAGTAATTATAAAATTCCGATTCAATGATTTTGTTAACGATTTATATTTCTCGAATCACTGAACGTGGAATGAGGGATTATCAAGGGGGTACTCGGATTACGTTCTTAGCCTCCCCCATCATGCTTAATGAAATTGTATTTAAATATTAGGGTGTAATTTGGGGAGAGATTTGGTTGGGGATCGTTTTACACTCCTGTGACATATGCTTTGGCGGGAGAAGTCCAAAAACTGAAGAGTCACCATTGCTTCTGAGAACTGAGTTTGAGACCACCTGGTCTTCGCAGTGGTCCATACCAACACCCCATATTTAACACGCGTTGAAAACAACCTTTTGTTTGTACCGTTGACCAGTTTTCTTTTAAACACCTTGCAACAATATATCACACAATGGCCGAAATTCAATTCCTGTCACGATGGACAATGGGCCATTTCTCGGGATAATCTATTGACAACCGAAGAAATGGAATTGCGACGTGCCGAGTGTAAGTTTTGCTCAAAGGTGCCTGGTTTAAGGTAATAGACAGTTGAAAAGTTTCTATACATATAAAATGTGCAATTGATATAAAAATGTATAACATAGGAAGCACGTTTTATTAAAAATATACGTGACAAAGAAAAATGAGCTTTTGTGCAAATACAGAGCTCCGCCAGTGCTTAAAGCTTCCGTGTTATATTAAAACGTTTGACAAAATGCAAGCTCTTGTAGGGGGAGGAGATTTCATTCATTTTCGTTCATTGTCGACGGGCACAATAAGACCAGTAGCTTGACAACGCAGCTTTTATATTAAATATTATTATCTTGAAAGCCCTTTTTGGAGAATAATTGAATTTTCAATAATGGGCTGATCTTGGTATGAGTCCAGAGAGTTCAGACTTCTATCATTTCAGCAAAGATGCTTCAAAATTGCTTTCCAAATGAACACACCAAGTAAATTTCGGTGTGAAATCATAACCTCCAAAATGGTTTATACTGTTGATACTTATACTATAAGATATTACACAATACACTCGAAACGGTTTATTCAAATGGCAAAATATTCTATAATATTTTGCTATTTTTTAAATTCTAATATATTTATAATAAAACAGCTTTCACTATTTCTGTTGCACAAGAGCATCCTTCGACACCTTTCCTGAATCAAGTAGTTTGAAGGGGGCGTCAGCCGAGTTCTATACCGAATATCAAATACTTGAAATTTAATGGACATTAAAATGTATTTTTGGGGCTACGTGTTTATATTGTGTCTTCGCAACGTTTTCGTTATATCCGATATGGTCTAGTGGCTAGGATACCTGGCTTTCACCCAGGAGGCTCGGGTTCGATTCCCGGTATCGGAAAAACTTTTTTTCTATTTCTTCGTTTTACCAAGTTTAAACAATTTCCTTCCATTTCTTAACTTTTTTAAACTTAATTATAAATATTTATATTAACGATTCTCAGTATGCTATTATTTTTTCCAGATAAAATAAGTACTTTTATCAAACCCAAAATACCGGAAACGGGGTAATTGGACTATCCGCTCTGTATCTGGCTACACAATTCCTCCTGACCACCAAAAACAGTGGGTCCATTTTGGTCCTAAAAGCACCCAACAATAAGGCGTAAAATCACGCTCGGAAGGTACAATGCCACACAGGAACCCATTGTGAAACTCGAAACAGCATGTGACAATATATTATATCAGCTATTGAAGAATTCACTATGTACAGTTTTATTCCGTTCATAGGGTACAAAAGGTTCGCTTAGATATACACGCGTTAGAGACGCCGAAAGGTTTTGTCCCTTTTGTCAGATAGTGTCGGACCCATTCTTCGGGAGGAAATACGAAAATAAAATGTCCCGATAGGTTCGGGTGCTTTTCCTAAAAATTTGCCATTGAAAAAAGTGGGCAGGTAAAAGTTGAAAACGTTTTGTTTGTGCAGTATTTAGGTAATTATATGGGCAAATATCGGACAATGGATCTGTTTCATGCAGCTGACAATTGGGCACAATGGCAACAAACGCTTTTTCTGTATTGTTGCTGACATGCGTATGGTGATTAAACCACAAGCCAATTCTCCTCGTTTTATTGAAAGTTTACGTACCCTAGTACATAAAATTTATTAGAAATCTAGTCATTAACAGCTCTCATCACCCGGACAAATAAATTAAGAACAATACCTTACACCAACACGCACATGACAAATAGCTTTTGATTTCGCTATTTCTGAATGGCATGAATACTTCAGCAATAGTCACAAGCGAGCACAATTTCTAGGCTTCGAGTTTGTAATAATTCTATGAGCTCTTTCAATCCAACACAAGCAGCCTGTCAACTTTGTGCCGTAATTGTGCCTCAGAGGAGATAAATTCGGTAACAAGACAGGCAAAGCCTTAAGACGTCGCTAGAATTATTATATGACTCGAAGAAGCCTAGAATACCGCTAAAACTTGTCTTATTTTGAATAGGAAGCTCAGACTTTACAATTATTATGTTTCATAGTTTGTGTTCTATTGTGTCACGTGTTTGAGCAAATCTTATAATTATGGCAGTTTGAATGTGACGCTTTCGGGAAATGATTGCTTTGTAAGACGTTAATTATTTCAGAGAGATAATTCTAGTGGGCATGGTTGAAGAATCGTTGTCATGTTAATAAAATGCCAATTAAGCTACTTGATAAGCATATATTTGTATAATTAAAACTGGATCATTTTAATTGAAATACCTATCACAATGTGGTTGCCTCCACCTGGATGATCGACTGAACCCCACGCATCGTTCACTTTAAACGATTCGTTCATAAAGATTTGACCAAGCCCGTCATGATATCTATTACTTTCTTCGTAATAATTGCCACACAGAAATATTGCGGCGTGCTTGGACCTGTATTATAATATCAACGAGTTTGCTTGTTGGGGGTACTACCTTTGTGCGATGAGAAAAGAAATTCCTTATGCATGTGACTTTCTTCGCAGACATTCGAGTCTTCTTTTTTTGAAATAGATTACTATCCCTCATGGTATCTGTATCTTCATGCTTTAGTTAAGCTTTTGTATAGTATTAATAGTATACAGTGTGTCCAGGATAAGGACATACTGCATGGGAATATTGGAAACTGTAAAAGATAGGAAGTGAGTTAAATTAATATACGAAGCGAATATTGCGAAACCCGAAAAATAATCAAAATTCTATCTACTGGGCGTTACTATTTTTGTACAAAATTCCCACAGACCTACCCTGTGAGCAAAGCCCTGAAATTTCTGGACGAACGCTGATACATCTAAAAGACACATCACAATAATATCATAAAATGACGAAAATTATATCTAAATTGGCTAAAGTGCTTATTAAAAATAACAAGAACCTTTTTTTAACTTTAACACCCTGTATTTCAGAAATTAACCATTTTTGGATATGTGTTTATAGAGCTTTTTTTCTTATTTTGGCCCAAAGAATATAGAAGTTCCGGTTTCCCCTTAAACCTCGAACAAACCTTCAATACTTTTTAACATATTTATGGTTCTTTTCCACATTATGAAATTGTGATAGGTAGCTCGATCGCCACCGGTTCCCCGGTGTCTATTAATACATTTTACCCCAAGTCATTGTTAATGGTATCACATTCATTATTATAATCGTCACTTGCACTCAGGCAGTAATCGGAATTCACCACATGAATAACTGGTAATATTAGAATTTTATATCAAATTAAATGGATATATGACTGGTGCTAGAAAACATTAATTGAATCATTAATAAAACATTAAAGTAAAGTTTGACTTAACAGATAAGTAACAAAACATTCGCTAATATTTCGTACAAAAATTGATAACGATATGTCAGAGGTGAAATTTCGATTTTTAAAATCAAATCCACTATCCAGAGCATTAAAAAAAATCTGTAAGTATCTCTTACACTTTCGTAGATACCCATGTAGTCCATTCTTATCTTTGACACCCTGAATAATATAAAAATTATACCGAAAAAAGCCTTCCCACATGCAAAGATTTTTCTCCTTGATCCTATTGTCCGGTTCAGATTTTGTTATGAATATGAAAAAAATGCACTTTTTTCATCCTCACTGTTGTACAAGCGTAAATGTATATTCCTACTTTTGGTCGAGACTTGCAGTTATGCTTCTATCAGCGTAAAACATACTAAAGTTGTTCCTCATCCTCATGATTTGATAAAACCCCATTCGATGACTTCTCTGGTGGTGAATCTGATTCACTTTCCTACAAACTTGAAGATCCATCAGACAGAGATGCATCCATATCCAATCATTAGACCATATTTATGATATTTTGTGATAATACGTTTTTTTAATAACTCTTCCTCTACACTTAATTCTTTGTAAATATCATGTAATTATCAACAATGTCTATCCCGCCCAAAGGATTATGCGACCTTCTTCATTGGCATCAAAAGCAATAAATAAATTTAAAACAAGTCAACCTTTAAAAAAACATCATGACAATAAAACGCAACTACGGCTGAAACACCCATAAAAATAAGACACAGTAATAAATATATTAAAAAAAAGACCCTAAAATCAGTACTAATAGAAGGGGCCGAGCAGTCTAGCCGTACAAGTTTCTCACAGAAACACCTCAGCCTGCCTGACGACCGAACCTAAACCATATCGACTACTAAGGTAAGGTCAGAATTAGCGTGACAGGGACACCGATCTATCATAACTAATGTGACATGGCAGTAAGCACGGTACTTTGTCTATTGTAATCTGCCCATTGTTGTTAGCCTGTTTTAAAATAAAAATTGGGTTTTCTCCTTCAAATGTGCCGTGTAGGTATGAATGGCGTCCATTAAAAGTTGTTCAAACGGGGTGGCTGCTAATTGTGCATTGTTGCAAAGGGAGATTTTTTACTGAGTTTTTTAATTTATATTAAAAGGGTGTCTGAATGGTCTGAATTGGAGGGCAGCGAAGTAACATTTAGTCATTTCAAGAAAGCGTTAGATGGCGGTTTCTTAGCAACTTCCGATAATTCCGATTGTATCTGATAATTTCGACTGAAAATTGAAGGTGTATTTCACCTTATACAATGCTTTAGTTAGTGAGAGAACTAGGAATCTGTCATTATGGTAAAGTTGAAAGGAAATTCGTTTGAAATTAAGATGTATACCCCCACAGTGCACCGACTGAAAGGAAACTCGAACTGAAATTGGGTCATGTAACTTTCTCCTTTGATGGTAAGACTAAGCGAAAACCTTAAACTCGAGTGGAAACTGAGAAATATATTCCACTCCTTACTATCCTAAGTTTAACAGAAAAGTCGAGTTGCTTCTGGTACAGATGATCCTTACGATTGTAAGAAAACCGGGATTATAGTTGAACCCTGTGAGACGAATCAGTCATATGGTTGAGAAGATCAGGTACAATGAGATTTATTATGTTGTATGTTCTAATTGATTGAAACTAAGATGTTTTTTCCTAAATTTTTATTTTCGACTTTTCATAGACATGGATCTTTCTCTTCTTCTGATTTAAAACAAGCTGAAGATTTATATCCTAGGATGCTCCTAAAGGCTGAATTAACACCCTTTGTACTGCATAGCTAATACATTACAACCAGCTCTGACAGACCCTAAAAAATGGCCCTAAAAGTTAAATGATTGACATCTTTCGGACCTTCTTCAACCAGAAGCAACCCATCTCCGTATATGTTTGGCGCCCATACCAAATAAGATATTCCTCCCTTTGCAATCGGAGAAATAGAAACACCGTTCACACAGACAGATAAAAGAATAAATTAATACGAGCACAAAGAATCGAAAATGTCACAAAGCATTGGCCATCCCCCATTCAAGAATTAAAGTCAAAGCAATAAATGTAGCAAAAAATAGCTCAGCTTGTCTTCCTGGAGTCGTACAGTGACTTGTCAGGACCGTCTCTCAGTCTGTCTTTTTTACTACATATATGAGGTATTTGATGGATTCCAGTCCGTCTCTGTGAACTGCCCTTTCAACTCAATAACACACAGGGTGAGATATTGTCCCAGAACACCTTCGTTAACCTTATTTATAGTGATTTTTGCCACCGAACCAGCGTGATCTCTTTCACAACAGCTGTGGGAAATGGACCACTTTTTTTTATTCTCGCTGATTGCCCAAAAAGGGGATGATCCAATAATTCGCCATTGTGCAGTGCAGGTAAACCGTATAAGGGTTAGATCTTTTCTGCTGTTATTCTGTAATTAAAAGGTTTTGAGTCGAGAGGTATACGGAAGTGGTTTGAAGAGGGGTGATGCGAATGGTCTAAGAAACGGCCATTACATTATAACAACTTTAATTAGAATTTCTATCGGAGCATAAAGGCATTCCAAACACTTCATTCATCAACCGAAAATGAATCAAACTGAGTGTGGCTTTCGAATTTTAATATTAAAAGCAACTTCAGACCTATACGAGTGGGTATCCCATACCTCAACTTATACCCGGTCAAGTGCAATCATCCACGCCAGACGTGGCGGCTCCAAGATGAACCTTATGTACTTGCAGTGTTGCCAAAGTTCCTGAGAACCATTTTCAATCTAAAGAGAATCTCATGATACCAAATTTTCCGGCTAAATTTGCGATTTTTCAGACTCACAAACAAAATGATTGAATTAAGAGTTTCCAGGTTCGATTGTGGTTTTTCAATGTTATACTCAGATTAATCAATTTGGCAATGATGTGGTGAACATGAAGGTCTTTCAAGAAGACATGGTGGAACACCTGAGAATGTCCGGGACTACCCGCTGAGGACGTTCTTTGGCTCTTGACAGGCGGAGGTAGAAATGCCTTTAAAATATCATGAATCATACGAAAGGTGACGGCTGGCATCTGAAAATAAAACAATATTTAATTTTCAGCAAAACATAATATATTTTTTAATCGTCCTTCAATCCATATTCCCTCTAATAGTGATCACTGCTCTGCCTCCATCATCAATAAAACATGACCGTTAAAAATGCAAATCAATTTAGCATGCGGTCATACCCCTTCAATTGACAAATAGCGTCTCCCATTAGACATTAAGGGGTGCAATGAAACAGGATTGTTATTGTTGTCGAAGAAATTATTCCTGTTGTCCAACAGTAGCGAAACCCCTGCATACGTTTCCAGCCTGCCTTATTTTATACTGGGAGATTAAATTAAAACTGCCCTTTGTGATGCAAACCGTGTTTTGCACCATTGTGGCAATTGTGTTTCTATTCTTTAACAATTCTTCACATTCAACCCTTTAGTCTCAAAAAACCCTAAAACTAAAATTATTTCCATATTCATATGCCAGTTCCGTCGAATTCGTGTTTTCTATTTTGGGGATAATAATGTACCAACAAGAATCCCCTTTGAAAGTTGAATATTGTGGGTCTTTGTGAGTGCAGCTTTTGGTCTAAAATGGCATTATAAATGTGGAAGTGGGCTTGAAAAATACGATTTCCTGCCTACAAAACCGCTCTCGCAAGAATGAGCAGTTGTGTAAGTATTGCCATTGTCGATTTTTCTTTTTAAATTGCGGATATAATTCTCTAAGGTTTCTTGTTATGACGCCGCCTAATCCTAGATTTGGGGGAAAAGCCACGTACATGATTCAGTTTTTGAATGGCAGACAAGTTCGAAAAGGGAAAAGAATTTAGGTAAGAATTTTTTTTTGTGTGTGTTTGTGTTTTTTTGCTGTTTTATCCTGATTATTAACGAACAATTACATTAAATTATTATATTACCTCAGCTACGGCATTCAGACTATGTTTTTCTACTAAATCCTCCAGGTTCTCAATTATTTCGTTTTCTTGCTTCTCTTATCAACGGTTTCCCTCATCCTCCCCTCAACGCTCTGACTTTGCCCAGAGGTAATAAAGATGCCAAAGTTCATCTTTCGAAATCCACCTGTACTAGGAATTCACTCTTTGACTTCATTTTTAATCTTGACATATCAAGAATAGTTAAGGAGTTTTATAGTCAAGTAGTTAAACAATCAAGTATAATGGCTTTTACATTTTTAGTTTAAAACTTACTTAACTTTCCAGAGATGTTCACTCATTAAAAAAAAATTAAGTTTATAATTAAAACTGGTTAATTTGTTAATTAAAATTTGAAAAAAAACCTATGTGGAATGAAGTTAAAGTCAGTTTACTTTAGATCTTCCAAAGCTTGCAAGATAGTATCTACCATTCCGAGTTCAAAAAGCTTCAGCTTTGTAGAACTGCATTGCTAGAAACGAGAAGTTCTTTAAATTTCGGTTATTTCAGGGGTTCAATTTAGTTCTTTGCAAAATTAATTTTTAACAAGGAAATTAAGACAGCAATATCTGGGGAAAAGCAATCAGAGAGAGATAAAGCAACCAAGACTAAATGGGCGGAATAAAATATCTGAAGATGTATTATAAATGTAAATTATGAAATTGTTTTCTGAAAAAGAAAAAGGGAACCTCAAATACTTACCGAATCTACCAACAGAGAATATCAGTCCAATAAATCAGAAAGAGCTGCTTCCGGCCCTGGCAGAGCAACCCTAAAGAAGTTCCGGGGATAGACGTAATCCCTATTTTTGCCATTTCTGGAACTAGTACGAAGGATGCTTGCGGGATTATATAATTCCAACTACCTAATATCTTTCGTTAATGGTCTCATTAGTTGCTATATGGCAACCTGCACAGCAAACTTACCTGTCGAACCGACTGACTATGTATGAAGATGGACGAAAAATTTTAATCTGTTCTCGGCCCGACCCTGTGTATTTCATTCCATATACATGAGAGTCTTGAAAATGGAAACGGAGGGTAGGGTGGGCCTAATAGCCTGCACGGACGACCTCGCTGTTGTGGTTGGACCACAACAGAGCAGCGAATTTGAAAACAAGGCCTCATAGGCCGTGTGCTGAATAGTAGAGGTACTGACAATTATGGATCTAAAAATGTTAATGAAAAAAACTGAGATGATTGTCCACTGTGGTGGAATACTAAACCTCTGAATTATAATCAAGAACAAAATGATCGAAGGTCAAGAAGGAATCAAGTGCCTTCGAATATACTTAGATAAAAATTTAAACGTGACCACGCAGGTATCCAAAATTTTAATCAAAACGAATTCGATAATGAAAAGGTTTCTCTCGATATATCTAAAAATAGGTGGTCTCATGTCCAATAAGAGGAGGCTATTAGCATGGCGGTCAAAGTACCGCCATGTTAATAATTTGACCCTAAGGGCCAAACATATTGCTAATGTTGAACATCAGGATAGTTTTCATAGCATCCAAGAATTTGAGCAATATCAAGGCCCCATTTCAACGCTTGAAAATGAGCTTACAGTTAAAGTCAGCGCATTCATAATTTAACCCTAAAGGAGTGTTAAAAATATCTCGACGTATTGGTCAGAAATTTAAGGTTTTTTTCTGCAAATTTATATTCTTCAATCTACTTTCTCGATTTAAGTTGATATATCTAATTAGTGCTGTAATGCATCTGATATATAAATGATTTTGGATTAGTTCACGTATTGTCAGATTATGTTGATAGATTACATATGACAGTAAATTGACTTTCAAAGCCACATTATCAAAAAATCGAAACTGGTTTGCTGAAGAACCGTGCATTCTACGCGTCTCCTCAAGCCGTAATCTTTCGTACCCGAAACCGTGGTCCATAAATTTATCCATTTGACTTCCTCAAGAACCATATAGTCGAGGATTAGCTCTCCGTAAATAGCGTTTCCATTGAGAAAATTAAAAGGGCCCCCATAATACAAATCATAATGTGTCCGTGTGTATATCCTTTTCTTTCTTCCAATTCAGTATTTCCACATTCATCTTGTAAAACCGTATCCAATTCAAAAAAGCGGCAGCTCACAAAGACGCTTAATGTATGTGCATAAATAATATGAATAAAATTTAAAATAGTGTCATATAGGAGAACCTGTTCTTTAGTTAAACCGACTGCTTTATGTTATACTTCATTTTTTCTGGTTTTGATGTCGATGCAGTGGCGCAGCAATGGCTTACCTTAAGAGTGTCCGAGTTAACTCCTCAAGCCTTTAAATTTCGGTACGACACTGGTAATTTCGATCTTCAAATCAACATAAGATATTAGACAGAGTATAACAGTCGCCCGACTCAAATCAGATTTGTCTTTTATGTTAAAAAATATTGTATAATGAGATTTTATTCGTCGAGCCATTGAATGAGTAATGTGGTAGTCTTGGCTTGTTTATAATACAGTAGTTGTTCAAAGAGAAGGCGTTACAGTTGACATATTATGAGGTCTAATTTAAATGTGTTGGCAACAGATTGATATTATGAGCTACTGAGTTGTTCGCATTGTTCAGTTTAATAAGTTTAACAATCGGTTTTTGGAGTGACGGTAAAATGGTTTGAAATTGTATCTGCATTTCATGAGAATACAAAGAACTTCCGAAATCCAGGAAATCGTGGCTAGAAAGTGTGTAATTGAGGTATTCCCACCTCGTTTACGTGGCTTTAATTTACCTTATTACTATTATTTCAAAAATATCAGCGCACGAGATTTGAAAAAATTCAAAAAGGACATATGTAGGTACTTTCACCTCTTTATTTTTTCTTTATAACTTTTTATAATCTTTGTGAGATAGTTGATGCACAAATTTCAGAGACATCAATACTGACAACTTGAAGAATGTGGTATTTTTAAATTTTCAACCGTCATAATTTCAAGGCACTAAATCGAAATCCCAAGTTACCTCAGTGTCAAGGTCACTAGAATCACCTTTCACTTCATAAAACACTGATGAATAAGCTAATTTGAGCCCCTTCAACTATCAATTTCAAAGATTCAAAATAATTACTTTTTCGAGATCTCATATTAATTTTACGTTTGCTCACATTTTATTTATGAGAAAAATAAAAATTGTAAGGAAACATCAAATAATCAACATTATCACTGAAGAACGCC
This sequence comes from Euwallacea similis, assembly GCF_039881205.1. Taxonomy (NCBI): domain Eukaryota; kingdom Metazoa; phylum Arthropoda; class Insecta; order Coleoptera; family Curculionidae; genus Euwallacea; species Euwallacea similis. The sequence continues at coordinate 2,090,837 of NC_089610.1, forward strand.
GTTGGTCCAGCTCCATCCGACCATGTGTTCATAAGTGGGCTTGAAGAATGTAAAATGTCCACTTCGTGAAACCATTGTGACTTCTTTAGAATGTAAATTGAACGAGTCTTATCTTCAGGCAGCCACTCTCCACTAATAAACCATTGTTATGCGGTAACGAAAGTCATTGTTGCACCTTCTGTCGATGACGCAACAATCGGATTTAATTATTGTTTTATTCGCGCTACCATATTAAACTTTTTAATAGAGCTATTATATCGAATGAAAAATGGAATGCTGCTTTGTTACTGCATCCAATGCAATCCGTGCTGACCAAGACGACCACATCTGGCATTAAACTCCTCATCTTGAGAAACTTGAAAACGTTAAATTAATAATTACATGCCTATCCAGCTTAATTGACCAATTTTCGGCAAGCTAAATCTAGGTTCGGATGCTGAGTCACGTTTCATCAAGGCACAAAAAGGAGAGCATAATGTCGAGCATCCAACATTTATTATGTGGCTAAACAATTCAGAGCCTAACAATGTTGCCAGAAAAGAATGGCCAACAAAACACCGGAAACCCTTAAAATGTGTGAGAGGAGCTCGAAAAGGTGTGGTCACTTTCATACGAAACAAAATGCTACTCCGATTTATATCCTATGTATTTCTACCTGCTTTGGTAACATTCTTTTGAGACTTGCCATTGATACATGATAGAATGTTCTTTTCGAATCAGATCGTTTCTTTTTAGACGTATTTACTCCTATAACAAAATAGCCCATTCACCATTTGTCACTTCGTTGTAAGGGAAACCCATTCAAAGCTTGGATAATTTTCATTCTTTCATTGTGGGGCTCGTGATTTTCTTGGTTAAAGCAGAATAGAACGTCGTTTCTGTAATTCTGTAATAGTGTCATGCCTTTTAGAATAGAATTCTGAACTGGTGTATCGCTTTACGTAGATTGTAGTAGTCTCAGATTACAGAGGACGTAGTAGCTTCCGGCTACAGAAGCTGTATCATCTCCTGGTGTCACCGTCAGGAGATCATACGGATTACTTGTCCCAACTCAAAAGTGAGTTTGGATACATCTCGAAGTAGTTGTGGTTTGGATCTTGGCTTGCATGGAGAAAGATTTTTAGTATCTTAGGTAGAAAGAACTGGGAGCAACGTAGGAATACGACCTGTTCATTTCAAGAACATCGAAAACCGTGACGTTTCCTTTTCAGGAATCTCTTATATCCATTTATTTTATAGTAATCTGCTTGAATTTGGTTTTCTGTTATGGAGTACCACTGGTAAAAGTCACTTAAATCTCAAGGAATTCTCCAATATCTTCACTGCATTCTCTTTTATTTGTCAAGTAGTAGTATCAGAAAAGCAGCTGGCCGAAGCCCTGCCCTCAAGTCCCTTCTCGCTCTTCAATTCACACCTTTTCACCTAATATGGGATATTTCAAATTCCAGCCATTCCTCTCCCTTAATTCAAAATTTTCAATGTACCATTTTTTGATTAACTCTACTTATTTATGTTCAGTTTCCATCCTAAATATCAAATTTTGTAGCGCACCAAAACTGTAGTTTGAGGATGCTTCATTTAGTGAAAAATCGCGAACAGATATCTCCGCTACTAACCTCGTTTACGCAGATTTATAGCCCTCTCCTGACCACCTCACTTGATATACCCCCAAGCGAGTCATTTGATGTTCGTTGGTATTCTTAGCGCACCCTCTTGACCTTCCTACTCTACCATTTCGTAAATCCTACTGAAGGAGGTAATTGTATAACCGTATAATAAGCCAAATTATATTCAACTCGCTTCGTTCCAATGCCTTTCTTGCTCACCAACGGGACTAAAAAGGAAACGAAAAAATCAATAGGAAAGCTACTTTCACGCTACTCTACTTAAATCCCAGTCCTTTATGGTCCCATAATGGAGCGGCATTACCATAAATATTGAAAGGGCATTTTGCATCCCGTGGCCAAATATAAATTATTTGAATAGACAGCTTATGACCCAAACGTGCCTACAATCTATAGATCACAATAAGGAAATGTAACTAGCCTTATTTATTTGAGAATTTTTTTTATTCTTAGAGATTTATTGTTGTAGATTCTGCGGCTTAGTTAAGGTTGAAAGCTTGGGGATTTCCTTGATGTTTCAAACCATTGGTCTATCCAGCAATTAATCAACTGCATTGAGTTGATACCAGGGGATGCCATTCTAACTACCTTTTATTAAGTCGAAAACAAATCGTTTTATATTCACATTGATTGTATAATTTATAAAGATATTTACCCCATGAAGGTTGTCATAAACGCCTTTTTGATGTTTGAAAGGCAACATTAACCCCCCGCGGTCAATTTAAAACTTCAGCATTCACCCTGCTGCGCGGAATCCTTTATGATTGTTTCTGTATCCCAAATAAAAATACTCTTGATATGTGGTATTGTTTGTCAGATCTTTGCGGGAATTTATTGGGTATTAAATTATGTTTTCACACCTGCAAAAAAGAATTCGCGCAGAGGTCAGTTTAAAAGCATAAATTGGGCTCTTCGTGTACAAATCCGAATCTAAAGAGTTCTATTTAGCTTTCACTCATGCTTTATAGGAAGACAACGTTGGTACTCTGCCCAGTAAATTAAACTGAAATTTGCCAATTTACTTTTTATTTTATAGCACAAAGGACGGCTAAATAACGAGTTTCGAACACCTACATAATGTGCCACCCAAGAAGTCAATTTCCATTCCATAAAATCGTGTTGTGTTTCTCAAAAGGAATCTGCATTCATGGCTGACGTGGGCGAACAAAAAGGGTGGAGAATTGGATTCTAATCCGAAATTGTGGAAGCGTTACTAAAGTTACTAACAAGGCTTTTAAAAGGGAACTTGCGGTAGCTAATGCAAACAAGTTAGATTTTATAATCACCCTAAATACAGTCCTGTAGAGCCGGCCTCTTCGGCGACAAGCAGTCTAGAGTGGTCAACCCAAAAGCCCTTTTCTGAAGAATTTTTACCTAAGTCACAGGTGGCCGCGCACAAAATTTCCTCCCAAGAAATCCCGTAGTTTCTATATGATGCATGTAAGTTTCTATGGTTCATTCATGTTTAAGGTGTCTCATTTATTATTTCGAAACACGTTTAAGATATTGCCGACTTGATAGATTAGGCCCGGAGTGGCCGTATAATTCTGACAGAGAATGGATGTAATCGAGTGCGGTAAAAAGGACCACGTTGGAGGATTTGAATGAATTATTGTTATGTTGATAGTTCAATTGACTGTTTTTAATGAAATGCTGATGTGGATGGAAATTTGATTTAAGGTTATAGTTTTAATAAAGAAATTATAACTACATAATCTGTTTGAGGCATATCTTTGTAAAATCGTACAATTGCGCATTGCAGAATCCCTCGGTCGCGAGACGAAGTCAATTTTTGAAAATTTTTATTTACAATAGCAAAATTCCCATGAATCCTTCTAATATTTAATACTAATATATAGAATAGTTTTGTAAGGTTTGTGTAGCAATGCAAAGAAGAGTCAATATTTCAAAATCATCGAGGTAAAACAGTTTCGAAACATGGCACAAACCAATATTCCATATAAGAACATCGACCCATATTAGAGATAATGCAGGAACATGATGAGGATTCATAAAGAGGATCTTTTTCTAACTAAAACATTCATGCCTCTTCATCTTCAAAGAGAAACATTTTTTTCCTTCCTCCTTAACAAAATCTGATTAGATTAATTTAGATAAATATATACAGAGCGGTCCCCATCTAATAAGTCACACTTCACAGACACATTTTTCTACAGAAATATAACGATACAACTGCAACAACTAAAATGGTGTTGTAAATACAAAAGGGTGGTTGGCCCTTTGGAAACCACCATGCAATATGTTTGAATAATCACTTGATCAGCCTACAAACTGCCGTAGCTAGAGGATAGTTTTGAAAACTATCGAAGATTTGACACCATACTACTATTGCTGACTGGGGACCACCCATTATTTATATATTATATTGGGCAAGTATAACATAAAATATGATGACATTTTTTACAATAAAGCGCCATGAAGACTTCTATCAAAGGCCCATCATCATGTTTCAGAGACATCGGACTGAATCCATTCAGAAGAATCATGCAAGCACTGTCATGTACCCTGTTGCTCCCAAGACGCCCCAGGAAGTCCATTCTTCACTTCTGACGGTTTATAATCTTTCCTTCATTTTATTACTTTGCTCTAGGTCAGGAATATCAACACCTTCACTTTCCCTTGGATTAATTTATTTTCACGTTTGGATTTTACTTGCCATTGTGAAACGTTAGGTGCATTACCAATTATTAATGTCGACTGGTCATAGTTACAGTATAACCATTTCATCTCGTTGCAAGTTCCATCTTTGTTTTCATTTATTCAGAATATATTACATTGCCGGTAATAGCGAGTCGAAGAATGCATGACTGACTTCCAATACCCTCTCCTGACTGATGTGCCCATTAAAGTCCACAGATCAAATAGAATCTAGCACCCTCTTGGCATGGCGTCCAAAAGGAAAAATTGGATGGAATGATCTGACAAAAGTTGGCCAACTGCTGAAAATGTAATGCGGTTGATAAGTTGCTGATATTTTTCCAACTACCAATTGATTAGGTGTCGTTCCTCAAAAAGTTCAGGTACCTTAAAATAACCATTAATAATTTCATTCACATGAATTTGATGAATGAAGACCCCGAGAGCCATTAAAGGCTGCATAGATACTCCACTAAATATCAGGCAATCGCAATTCACTTCTTGTCCAATTAATTTCGCTAATCCTGCTTGACATGAATTCTGGCATTTCTTCTCTAGGAAGGAGTCAAATCAAAATTTAAGATCCTAAGAAAAACACACATACCAAAGTCAAGTAATAAAGTTCGAACCCAATAAAACGACTGGTTCTACAAGAACCACCCACTTATAAGTAATAAAAATAAAATATAACTTCCAGATGCGATACCTGCATGGCTGGTATTACGCATGAAAACTAAAGGTTATGCCCACGTAAATAGATTCTTTTCCCAGAACCCGAAAGGTTTGGTGCCAAGCTGTCTGCCCAGGTAGTTTATACGCTTATATGTCCAGCCCATTGTGCTCTTTCAATATTTAAAAAGAAACCGAGCTAGAACTAAGCCTCTGAAACATTTGGCCAAGGTATTCTGCTCTGACATAATCTGGGACTCGTTAAACATACAAAAGAATCAAAGTAGGTACGTGATTAGCTTCAATTAAGACAGTTCTTACCATCTACACTTAAGTGGATTCATTTAATAACCGTCTTTGAGTAAAGCTCTCATTAACAGATAAAAGCAAATGAATCACTGAAATCAATTCAACATTAATGCTTTAGAATAAAGAAGAGAGATATCATTGAAAATCGCGACCATATCTATGTTAAAGAATCGTTTTAGTAGCGCCTTAAAAGGCCTAATATAAAGAAAAGTCAATATCTCAGCAACGAAAGAGGAACCTGTCTATCATATTTCTCACTTTAACATGACTTCAAATTATCTGATGGGTATTTTTATTGGTTGTCCATGCAGGAAGCCGCTTCGCGAGTGGTTTTCTCTCCTCCATGCAGTTTGTTTGCCGCAAGGATGATCAATAGCTTGTTATATTTATTATCCCGACTTCAAGAGGCACGCACTGCCTTCATATTTATGCCCAATCGTAATTTTCGGATTTCCATTTGTTTATATGTTTTCAGACAGCATCTACAATGCCTTCACATGGTGTTATAAATTCTCTTCCTGTAGATTTCGCATGAGAGGCGGTACCAATTTAAGAAAACTTTCTTTAGTCCTGTAAGTGCAAGGATAGGTGAAAAAGCTTTTAAAAAGAGGTTATAATAAGACTTTGTTGGCCACCCATCTCGCCCAGAGTACTGTCAATTAAGTACTAAAAATTGTAAAGACCGTGAAATTGTACATCAAAAAACCTGTACCAACAATCTCATTCTTTTATCTTAGATAAAAACCCATGCATAAAGCCTAAATAAAGCAATTTGGTAAGGGAGAACGAACAAGACCTCTCTTGTTGTTATTAATGACAAGCACAGGAACAATTTAGATAGGAATTTTTCGTTTTAAAAGCGCTAGATAGCGATCCAATAGATGCCGCCCTGGCCAGGTGGCATCTCGAATGAAGATAGTTGACATCCGAGGCGTTTCCATCTCAAATAAAAAGCGGACAATTACATAACAATAGATCATCTACGCCTACTAACAGGGCATACTGATGTCCCTAACACGTTGAACGTGATATCGTCAATCTATCTGGCGGCCGGATCTCTCTTTAAATGCCCTCACTGAACACCTCAAGGACTTTGATGAGTTCGGAAGACAGTGGTGGAGAAATGATTGAGAAATGGGAAGATTCTGCAAGCCGTGTTTCTTAGAATTTGTTTCTTTTTATTTATCTTAAGATTATTTGTTTCAAAATTCCAGAATTGGGGAAAGTAACAACAGCAACAGTGATAACCCAATGGGAGCTTCAGCTCCTGTTTCTTATTCGTCCCAGAAAACAATCCGCCAAGATGATTCCGCCATCATGCCTCTGTAAATGTCTTTCAACTGAATTTTCAAATTTCAATTAAAGTTCCAAGAAAGCCCCTTTTTTTTAAATCCATTATACCCTACTCAAAAATTTTTATCAAGAACTATTGCTCAGCGTCTAAAACAGGGCCTACCAACGTTTTACTGCAGAGTTCAAAGGGAAGTCCTGGACGAAACGCCAAATAATTAAACTTTTCGACACATATCACCATTATTGCAAACCACCGACAAAATAGGCATGGGGCTCAATGCCTCAAAAATGATCATCTGTGTCATATTTGAGACTACCACACATTCCAGTAACTAACTAACTTCGGCATCTCTCACTCTCACTAACGAGTGTCATCTGCGAGAACACTAGCTTCTCACCTTATCTCTCACGTAGTGCTTCACCTTTATTCAAAAACATCTTCGCCCCTTTAATCTGCAATCTTCGCTTATTTCTCTCTCTCTCTCTCTCTCTCTCTCTCTCTCTTTCTCTCTCTCTCTTTCTCTCTCCATCTTTCTCATTATACAACCTTCGTTCTCACTGGGAATGGGATTTAAGGCAGGGCCTACCAACGATTCACCGGAGAGTCTGAAAGTAGGCCAGGGACATAATGTTAGCCTAACTTTTTCGGCCCACATATCATTCCAGGTACTTGGTAAAAGTTCCAATAACCAACATCGGGACCCCTTAGAGACTGCTGGGGTACTCTAGTGGAGCAATTGGGTAATTTTTCCGTCATTAGTAGAGATAACCTTTGTATCTGCTATGTACCTTTTCGATTTGTACGTTCCAGACCCTTGTTAAGATCTTATAGTTCAGGATTTGACTCCCTCAATATTCAGAATTACATGTCACCAGTCTTCTTTGTTCTTTTTGGTTCTGAGTCTCTGATTGCCTCGTGGTCTTTATCTGAATTTGTATCAGATGGGCTGGTTATGGTTATTTATGGTACATTATGGTTTTTAGCATTTTGTTAGTCAGATACGTTGAAGTTATGAGTCCCATGAGAATAAGAGTTTGGCTTCTACACTCCCTTAGAAGCAATTTCATAATTGTGACATTGTTATGATAATAATATAAGAGAGAACGGAGTATTTTAATCCAACTTACAAATGGAGGTGAATTATGTTACCATAAGTACTAGCTTATAATCGAAGGACTATTGTGAAGGAGTTCTTTTCAGCTCAAATGTATGAATTGTTGAAATTTCGTAAATGAACAAGCTCAGATGCATTTTCATCGTGGATTGTTACTAATAGTTCATATTCTCAAAATAAAAACTACGTTTTCTCTGTATTGCTTTGGAGTTTACATTCCCCTCAACTTATTCCTGTGTGGGTCCCACCTTAGTGATGGGTATCAACCAGACTAACAAAAGCATCACATTCACTTATTTCCAACATATTATCAACGTCCACACGAATTAAGCTTTTTGTTGTAACTGGTTACAAATCCAAATTATTTCGGCCCATTGACGACCAATGCACCACACCCTTACTATCACAGGCCCTAAAGGCGAATTTCCCTCATTTTCGAAGTGTTGGATGTTTGTTGGTCGGCTTAATAGTGTCTATTGAGCGTGTTTTACTTCATTGTTAACAGTTTATTGTCTACTTTTGTTCGCTTTGCAATGTGCAAGTAGTTCCTATTGTCCCCTATTTATTTTAGGTAGATTTTCAGCGCATTCATGGGCTTTTTTTGGGCAAGGATTAATGTCGATTTTAATCCGCCTTTTGTGGAACACGATGCTGGTTGGCCTCTTTGAATTTATGATTGTCGCCGATACGGACTCGACTTTGTTCGTTTTTTAGGTGCAATTTCAATGAGAGATAATTTACACTCACGTTCACAGTATATATTCCTTCGGAGGAATAATTGGATTAGCTGCATTTTTTATGACTAAAAAATGGAAATTTACTATGACCACAAGAGGATACTTCTGAAGCAACAGAGCGTGCTTTCTCTCTCCAGAGAAACAGAACTGTACTTATCCCTTTCCACCATAAAGAATTTCATTCTCCGCCCCTGTTCAGTCGTATTATACAGGGTCGTCGCGTATCACGAACTAGCGGCAGATGATGTTCGCATAGTGCTTGGCCGACTATGGAATTAATGTGCCATCACTAATTTGGGGTGCCCTCTAGCCACGACGCGGCTCGCAATATGCTGAGGAAGATTAATTGTGTTTACCCAGAAAAATCGTTATGGGTATCAATTGGTAATTTTTCAAGGGCTCTCCAGACCGGCTGGATACGTTTGTCTGCTAAATGAGTTTACTTATGGTGTTTAAGCGGTTTAATCCGGGACAGTTTAATGGTACTCGTGTAAAAAACGAAACCCTTTGGACGGTTCGGGTTTTCTAACCATAGCTTATAGACGTTCTTGATCCTTTATGGAACTGAGAAGAATATATTTGAATCCTCATTACATAACTAATTCAGTCTGCTTCACTGGGTCCAGCTTCATCACACTCTGTTTTTAATTCGACAAATTGATTATCGGCGAACTACTCAAATGACTGACACATTCCAATTTATTTCGAATGCAAGCAAATTTATCAGCAGCAGGAACAAAATCTTGATGGCAAATAAAATTTCGGAAATACAACTTGGGTATTAATGGATTAATTGAAGTGTCTAATGCATTAAGCGATCCGCCGGTCCACAATGGTCCTCCGAGTCTCGAAATAAATCATTTTCGACAAGAAAAGCGAAAGGTAAAAAATATTCCGGACAGATATCAATAGTGATTTATTGTGATAAGCAGTCGTATTTTCCAAGTTGATATATTTCAATCAATCCGACGGTTGCGGGGCCGGTCGCAAACAATGATCGGCAGAAAAAAACCACTCTCCGGTGGTCAATAATGGCTTCATTGGCCGGCATTCAGCCACTAATGCACTTCGATCTCGAGGCCGATGATGCACCTGCCAAAAAGAACCCTTTTCAATAGCGGAAAACTCGCACGTCAGGCCCTCGTCCGATGCGTTTTCGAGTGACGGATTTATTTCGGATTGTCAGATGCAAGAATTTAATTTTCTGAAAGGGCCGAGCCCAATAATGGTCACCGATCTATATTTTAGATCCCATCCAGCTATCTCGTTATTGATTCATCTTTCGGGCGTCTCAATGCACACTTGAAATTTGCGAGTTATCAGGGACATTATAACGATGCATCCGTAAAATCAATCACGGAACTTCCTCGCTCTTCATTCTGATGAAGGGCGAGGCAAATAGAATGACAATTAGAATTTCCCTTTCAGTCTTGGTTCAGGGAGTTTGCGCAGTGGCAGGCATTTAAGTCATGATAAGCAGAGTCCCAGGTAGTTTAAAATTTTAAAAGTATGTGCTTAAGTTACATTTTAAAGCTTGCAACAATTGAGTACCGTTCATTAAGTTTTATACCCCCCCCCCCCCCCCCCACAATGTATTTTTCTTCTTGTTCTGAAAATACTCTCTATGTCCATCATCTGGATTAGGGAAGATCAAATTCGGAGAATTATATACAACAATTCTGTGCGAATCATCCCTTCATAATTTATTTTCATTTCTCTTTTACTCTCCTTGTCGACAGGTAGGAGTAAGATAATAAGGCAGCTCCAAGAACTTTAAATCCGGATATTGCCAGATTAAGATACCTGCAAAACCGCTTCTCTTCTACGTTTGCATTTTCCCTAAAATCTGTACATATGTATTTCCAAATTATTTGTTTTCATGTACTATATACATGATTAGTATAAACAAACTTATCTTAACCTAAGCAAACAAATACTATTGATTTTTCAGCAATACATTCCAATAATTTTCAAATTAAAAGTAGCTTAGGGATAACGTAATAGATAAATTTGAAAGCATTCTTTAATATTGACAGGCATTTATGGAGTATAAGGCGGTTTTGGTTACATATCATTAAGCAAGTAATGTTAGGAATTCGCAGATAAACCTGCCTGTCTGATAAATTTTCCTAAAAATTACCTATATAAAGGACAAGTATGCATAACAGTCAAACATATCTGTTTAGTCGAGCATATCTTGCTGCAAAATTTTTACAATGACACCACTACCATCACCACACCAGCAGGGTCCTCGACATGACCCTCATCACCATGGACCAACGGAACTACAACCTCGTCGACAACTGCCCCATGATGGTAACATAATTTGCTCATATTTTAATGTGGAATGAACATGCGGGATTGGAAATAATATACTGAAACATTCTACGCAAAGTTATGTATATATACAGGATGGCCCACCCAGCAGATGGTATTGTAACTTTTTGGAGAACTGGAACAGATAGTAGGTGCAACAAAATTTAAAATACTATAAGTTTTTTAGTCTATCAAAGAGAATTTAATTGCTTTATTGTTAGTTATATACAGGGTGTTTAATTTTTATGTAATAACAATAATAATTTTTTTTATATTAGACATGGCATGAGTTATTTGAGGCCGGGATTATCCAGTTTCGTATCACTAATTTACAGTCGTTATTTATTGTTGCGTTTTCATCTATACACTTCTAAAAAAATTATATTTATGTGAGTATGAATGAGTAACATGAAGCTTACTACTCTCAGTAAACTCATACAAATTCAAACATACAAATCAAAACTCGTACAATATTTAAATTAGCCTTGATATTAATTACTTAGTTAAACCATAAAGCTTTTGTATTTAGATAATATTTTTTCTTGAATTTTTCTAGAAAAGGTATAAGGACTATTTTTGTGGGAACACTGTTAATTCTAACAAATTCTCACCCGCATTAAAGGCGACTTAAAAATTCTTTTCTAATCGAACACCATAATACTTCTCAAGATTGAGTTCTCAAAACCAGTATTACTAATCCCAGGCAGGATTCCTAAAATCATGGATTGTGAGGAAATTTATTGAGTGTTCTGTGAGGAAAAAATTATCATTTAGCGGTTAAGCCAGCAAACCTTCAATTTTGCAACAGTTAAATACTAAACCTCTACCATTTTTCCAGGTCCAGGGTGGCACCAACCACCTCAACCTTACTACTCACCTCATCATTAAAAAATTAGTCTTACGCATAAATTAATGGGTCATACCTACATTTTATCAGTTTTGTAGTACTTATTTTAAGTATTTTTTTAAGAATAATAAAACTATTCACTTCTTCCTAGTACCTTATGTTCTTGGTCAGTGGAAATGTGCTGGTATTCGCAATAAACAGAAACAGCCTCCAGGTGGAAACTAATTAGACTATATTAGGTCTTCAAGGGCATAGAGAAGAAATTTAAATTAGGTTGAAAATTCTCCTTGGTCCCAATCGACTAGGACTCCTGATGACATCTCTTTCACTATTTTTTTCAATGAAGGATCATTTATTATTGGTATCTTCCTGCTGAACAGACGCAAAATCGGAAATTGTGGTGATGGACGTGAGCAATTCAAAATAAATTTTAGATATTTTCCTGAAGAGAAATAGGGACCCCTTAGGCATATTGAGACAAGAGAGCTTCCTTTAATTTTTTATAAAAAATGTAGTTCTGAACAATGAATTTTACATCATTAATCTAATTTATTATTTTTCCCTTCGACATTTTTGCAACTATGGTCAGATGAATTCATCTCAATGCAGAGCATGATTGATCACGCTCTATAACTACGCATGTTGATTGTGTAAATACGTATACAGGGCATTTCAAATTCGACCTTCACCATTGGGATCTGGGATACTAAACGAGATACGAAGAAGTTTAAGTTAAGTTTGTGGTTTTGGGGTTCCATGTCAAATAACACAAAAGAAATAAAAACGAAAGCTTCAATTTTTAGTTTTTTTCGGATGTCTTTGGAAATACTCGGAAAATCAAATTTTGAAAGCAGCATTTTGTTAAGCGCTAAATTACACAATTTTGCCCTTACTTAAACTTCTTCGTAGCTCTTTTAATTTCCGACATCCCAACAATGTAAATGGAATTTGAAATGCCCTTTATATTAATATTTATACAGTGGATCAAAAAAGTATCGGCACACCCCTGATTTTGCAAATTTAACAAAAATTCTAACATTTTTTTTAAAACTAGTTTAACTATTTTCAATTACTTATTTTACAATAAAAATCAATAAGGTTTCCTTGTTGTATGACTGCAACAATTAAAAAAATATATATTCACAATTTTTATTAGGTCAAAAAAGTATTTGCACGCTTGCATAAGGTAATTGTAAAGTTGATTTACTGCAATTAATATCTTTAAATATAGGTAAAATGGATCTAAATGGCTATGATGTATTCTGAGATGACATTTTATTTAGTTTTTGTTTTATTTTGTTTTGTTTTGTTGTTACTGTTTGATTAGTTGGCCAATATGCCGAAAATTGCACAGTTATCGAATCAAATTCGTTATCAAATAATTAATGTACATTTACAGGATTGAAGTTATAGAAAAATCGGGTCTCAATTATCACTCAAGCTTACTAGTGTCAAAAAAGTGGTAAAAAAATGTCAAGAAACGAGTATGATTCTAAACGAGCTACGTTCAAGGAGACCAAAGGTAGTCAACCGCCGAGAAAAACAGCAAATCCTTCGAACGGTCCAAAAAATGCTTACTGTTTTTGCTTCCGCCATTGCCCAAGACATTGCTTCAATTTCCAGCAAAACTATTTCTGCACAAACTGTTAAAAATACGATCCACTGTTTAAATGTTTATGGCAGAACGCAAAGAAAGAAGCCTTTCATTTCTGAGGTTAACCGGTAAAAAAGATTAAACGTTGCGAAGGAGCATGTGAACAAACTGTTAGAATTTTGAAAAAATTAAATTTTTTCTGACGAAAGTAACTTCAACATTTTTGGATCAGATGGGCGAAAATTTGTGTGGAGGAAACCAAATACGGCATTCAATATCGAGAATCTTAGAGCTACAGTGATGCATGGTGGTGGGATTGTTCTTGTTTAAGGCTGTATGTCTTGCAGCGCTGTTGGGAATTTGGTTTTAATTGATGGCATTACGGATGCCCTCAAATATATTGTTATATTGCTGCCGCAATTATGCCATAATTTGCGGGCTGAAAAATAGGGTTACAAGAGTCATTTATATTCTAAGACATACATATTTATAAGACTGCGAACCCAAACATACAGCTTCCAAGACGAAGGAGTGGTTACTGTACAATGTTCGGCATCAATTAAGAACACCACCACAATCTCTGGATATGAATCCGATAGAGAATCTGTGACATTGCCTTGACCTGAAAGTTCTCAAGGACAAAATATCATCTCAAAATTATTTGAAAATAGTGCTACATGAGGAGTGGGCTAAAACTGATGTAAATGTACTCCACAATTTGGTAGAGTCTATGCTCAGGCGTCTATAAGTTGTGGTAGATGCGAAAGGACTAAATATTGATTAAATATGACGAAATATTAAAAGATATTATTATAATTCCTAAACTCCAAAAATTTTTTTCTTGCCTGTGCCAATACTTTTTTGACCTAATAAAAATTGTTAATATATATTTTTTTATTGTTGCAGTCCTACAACAAGAAAACCTTATTAATTTTTATTGTAAAATAAGTAATTGAAAATAGTTAAACTAGTTTTTTGAAAAAATAAAATATGTTAAAATTTTTGTTATATTTGAAAAATCGGGGGTGTGCAAATATTTTTTTAATCCACTGTATGTTAGGTATGTATTAATGCTAATTAAGCCCTCCGGGGAAATAGGACAAAAATAGCATCTATATAACTGAACAGTATTCTTCTAGCTTGCCTATAAAGTGATGCGCTTTGCAACCAACATTTGAAAACGTGTTATTGCAACTGCAACATTTTGACGTACTTGTAAGTATTGTAAACTTCAAATAAGCAAGTAACAACACGTCATGCACGTCATCATGTCAAAAGGACGTGTCATCGCAACGCGGTCTTGGCCCAGCGGGATTTCCCAGTGCTAATGACTATCGAAGGGCATGCACGGGAGGCGCGTCACTACCATGCTCCTCTATTTTCGTCGTTATTTACATTTACAAAGGACCTGCAACGACATAATAGGGATTTTTACAATCGGCGAAGTGTCTGCAAGTGGATTTATTTGAATAGAGCTCCGAGTTGGGGTGGACTAAATAAAAGATCGGATTCGCAATAGCCGCGAGAAATGTTTGTTGTCTTGATGATGATGTGTCGGTAAAGAGATTAGGGATGAGGACCCCTGTTTTTGATTATCCAAAGTGCTCCCTTCAAGTGTTTACGTATTAAATTTTGCAGAATATTGATTAGATGGGATTTAGGAGGAGCAAACCGAATCCGTCTGCAAGGAAGGTGAGTCCGTCTCTGAAGTTCTATAGAAGTTCAATAAAAGAGCAACTGAAATTGAAGAAGGCAAGATGGAAATCTTTTCCAGTGGAAGAATTAAGGCTACAATCCGCGACCAGTTCAAGGACATTATTTCCTACCACCAGTTTAAAATTGATGTTCCATTAAGGCCCTTTAACAATTCCTCCCTTTTCAACGTGTCTTTAATTTCATTACAGTTCATGTTGGTATAGACACTGAAAGAGCTCGTTTAAAATAATAACGAACCAAACTCTTTAAAGAAGACTGAAGCAGAACAGCTGGCAGTTCATTAGCGAAAATGGTGATATGGGCAAGTTTTTAAAGAAAAACCGGTGCTACATAGAGGATTAACTGACGTCAGAGGCGAAACTTTCTTTGGAAAATTCTATTAAATTTATAAAAAAAATCAGAATTATTTTATGTTTTTCCTGGAACTTTCCCCCTTTCTTAGGCTCTGTGCGGCAAGAGGCTGCATGTTTCAAATCTCTTCAAAATGTTAAACCATCTAAAATCAGAGGCGTAATTGCTTAAAATATGCAAATATATTTTTGCAAAGAGCAATTGGACAGGAGATCTTGGATGAGATGTTGAAGGATGAATTCACTACCACGAGTTGCAATTAGCATAAAGCTTCCCCTCCACGTTCCTTACAATGGTCCTTCATTTCTCCCGTGATAATTTCATTTAGGTAAATTTGTCTGCTAAATGTAAGACAATCGCCATTCACTGTTATCATTCACTCAAGAAAATTGGGAGAAATGTAAGTAAATTTTTGAGCGCCCCGAGAATTTTCCATTAGAATGCAAAATAGGAAAATATACACGTTAATGGGAGAAAACGTTTCTCTAACGGAACTAGGCACTTGGGAACAGGAATTTTTACTGTTACCCGCCTTATATTACTAGGTAATTTTACACCTTATTCAAGCGAAAAAATCATATTTTACATCACAAATAAGAATTTGTCATAAATAACTAACTCTCCTGTATATCTACATTTAGGGGCTCAAAACTATATTGGATATTTGCATATCCAAGCTTTATAAGGCTTTGTCGTATCAAAAAAATCATTTTCTGTAATTGATACCCCATTCTCTCCTCCTTTTGCGCTCAAACGCCCGTTTTAAATCGAAGGCATATGCTCTAGAAAGTGCATAAATGCATATAAACTAATCCTAAAGTCACATTTTCAATTGATATGTAATGCGATTCAAATGAGAGTAGAAATACATGTATATATGCGCACGCCCCTAAACTGATTCCCAAACCGGAGCGAAACGGTCCGATACACATTTCAATCGTAAATAAATCGATCAACTGTTATGGTAATTCAGATTTGTTATAGTACAAGACCGTTTATGGGAAATCGGCGTTTATAAATCATAAAAAAAACGGATGGGGTTTACACACCATGGCCCAAATGAATATAAAATTGGTCTAGGACCTTTTTTCGCACAATAGAATTTTGTTTCTCCACCCCTTAAGGGTTATGTCTTTATATCGACGTTTTCTCTTGTGCATGTGCTATTGTGCCATTCATTTTACCGAATTTATTTCATTTGTGATGTGAAAGGGGTCGTGATTTTATTTACGGCGTACGCACGATGGAACATACTTTCAGATGTGGTGCTAATGGTGGAATCGCTGTTCTTCAACGATAGAAATTGGGTGAGAATGGGATGGGCCCGTTTTGAAATTTATTACTTTCCTAATAATGATATCAATTTTTGCATAGTGTAACGGTCGAACTGTGCGTTTCTAAAGGCTTTGTTCGGAAAAAAGGCGCATATTTCATAGGCGACCATTAGATGCTTTTGTATGTTAAAATCATTCGCTCCCTACAGAACCGATTTTAAAAACTGCCCTTATAAGGGAATTAAATATTTCCCAGTTCAGCTGCAAACGAGATTAAGGAACAAATTCCGTTTGTGGATTTCTTCTTTGGCAAAACAACATTGCCCAATATGCGTGAAATCCCATTAAGCCTCCTTTTAAAAACCCTACAATAAAAATACAAATATCTGCGTATATCGATGATCGATTCAAGATATACGTCCGATATGGCACATCAAAGGCCTCTCAAGGTTTTCGGGATTAGGTCGCCATTATTGTTCAATCTGATAAGCGAATTTAAAGATCAAGGGTCCTTTTCATTGTGCGGTGGAGATTCGTAAAAAATGTCACATGTTGATTCTGCTGTTACGTTTAGTATTTCCTGATTTGGAAATGGATTAGAGAGTGACCCATGTCTCGATTGGATCTGCAGATATGTGATGGGGAACAATTGGACGCTTTGATTTCCATTCTGCCAGTTTATCGATGAAGTAGAGATACCGACGGTATGCGGCCTTTTTAAAACGACCGTTAATGTTTTTGGTTTTATGTTTGTAGGAATGTTATGTCAGGTTACAGCAGAATTCATGAAAGACCGCGAGAAAATTCTTTTGCAACATAATTTCCTTCTAACCATTCCAAGTTACTTAAAAATTGAGGAATATTCCTTCCGAGTTCCAAACCAAGAGTTATGTCCTTCAGTTCCAGGAAATTACATTTATATCTTCGTATATTATTCAGGAATATCATCAAAGCCCCTTTAGTCTCCTCGTACCTACTAACAAATTCAACTCTAATTTTTTAGAACTGAAACTGAAATTCCGACAAAATACAGGGTGTCCGATTTGTTACTGTACATACTGAAATGGGTGATAGATCCCATCATCTTAAGCAAAAAAGTTTATATGAACATAGGCCCGATTTCGATCGGTAGCGGAGTTACAGGGTTTTCTAATTTAAAAATTTCAAGTTTCTAGGCTTGCAACTCTTAAATTAGATCGACAACTCTCAATTTTTTTCTTGTTAAGTCTTGAAAATGATGGAGGTTTCGTTGAGAATTTAATAAATTAATCTTGTAAATAGTTTTTTGTTAACAAATGAATTAATTTTTTTATTATTGAGCCAAAGTTTGTACTTTTTCAGTAAATGCAAAAACAGTTGGACAAATTTAGTATCATTTATTTTGAAATATTCATATTCAAATAACACATTTCAACTTAACAAGAAAAAAAATTGAGGGTTGTCAATCTAATTTAAAAGTTGCAAGCCTAGAAACTTGGAATTTTTTATTTTAAAATTTTTAAATTTGAACACCCTGTAACTCCCTTAATGATCGAAATTGGACGTATGTTCCTATAAACTTTTTTGCTTAAAATGATGAGATCTATCACCCATTTCAGTATGTGCAGTAATGAATCAGACACCCTGTAGATATTCTGGTTTCTAGATTATTGCACATATCCTCATGAAGTTATTACTAATCTCCGTCCTCGTCTCGGGGTTACTGAGGCATCGCAACAATGTTGGCTCACTAAGACTTTCAGGTCACTAGTTACACTTATTTCCTTCTTCCTCTTCGGGTTGCCCACGTCCCAACAATTTCTTTCAGTTTCCTTACTCTTTCTTATGTACCTTCGAGAGTAACGCACTCACAGAAAAAGATTGAAATTAGAATGTCAGTGACCTTAAAAATTCTAAAAAATTGTGTTCATATCTTTCGAAGTTACTCATAACTATTTGTGATTTTTTTCTCAGTTTTTAGGATCAGCCAGAAATCTCACATGCTTCAAATGCCGGCAGATTATATTGCGTTTTTCGGAGTTATTCAAGAATTCCAATCATCCAACACCTTGCTTTTTCATTACTTTATATCTAGCTTTTTTAGACCTTGACACGCTTAATTCCCAAATGATTAATGGTTTTTCCTATTAGTTTCAACCCAATACCCTTGAACATGCGTAAAACTCTAGATTTATTCAGAGCATGGCTTTCCATAGAAAAAACGACACCAACCACCATTTACGTCTATCTATAATATGCAATATTATATTTCACTTTCATTACTATCAAATTCAAGCCATGTAATGTTAGCATTATACCATTATACCAGCAGAATTACCATCACAAAGCCCATTATGTGGGGTAATTATAAAATATGTTCCATAATATGCTAATATACGAAAGCAGCACCCTCTCATTCATTTGACGGGGATTATCGAGGTTTTATTGCTTGATTTCTTTATTCGTTTTTTAAGAGTTATATTCCTGTGGCCTATTTGGTAGGTGATTTATTTCGACCGCCGTTGTATGAATAATATGAATACATTAACCGGTATTAATGGTGAAGACGATGGGGTGTGTTGAGGATCATCCGGTCCGAAGATAATAGACGCACAATGCAGTGATAATGTTGACAAATTGATGCTAGATATGAAAAAGGAATGAAATTTATTGGCGGCACAAGATCGGGATTAAATATGCATCATTGAGTCGAGTTCAGATTAATTCCTCATTACATGGTGGGATGAAATTGATGGACGATTCAATATGTAGTAGGGTGATAATAAATGTGATGACATAATATGGAATATGACGAAGAGCGATGCATTGAATGGCAATGTGTAACTGAAATCTCAAAGAAAAGGATACTTTTACAGTGGATCTTCATGACAGTGATGAAACTGAAAGCAAGTTTTCATGGGCTACAAAACTTATCCAGACCGATCAAATTTTCTCACCAATGGAGTGGCATTGCTCTTGTCAATTTTACGCTCACGACGATGCGCCAACATTTATTTTTGTACTCCAACCTTCATTTCCTACCTAAGTCAGTTATTTGCAGAATTGTCAATTTTTAGGCACGCTTAGATTTTAGGCTCAAAGTGTGAACATATGGAAATAGAGGCAATAATGCGCATATGTGTAATTAAAATTGATGAAATGTTTAACAAACTGGTAAACTATAAAGTGGCCTTAACTCATGCGGAAAGTGGTACTTTCCTGCATTCTCGACAGCCGTTGCCCGAACAATGCGACTTAACTATTGAATTCGATATCTGCAATTGCTAGTCTCTATAGATTCCATTGTTTATCTATGGTTTGAGCCATTTTTAGGCGCGCTTACATGGTAGTGTATTTTATCGGAGATGATTCAATTTTGTGATTGTCTTTGTATAGATGAACGCTAAGATATTCCAACAGAAGATGAAGGATACTTGAAAACAGCAAATACTGCAATAAATCCACAACTCCATCTTGACGAATTCATCTCATTTATTAACTCGCATGAAAGGCATTTGTGCCACCTTCAGCACTGGCTGCTTTTTCAAATAAATAAGTGGCAATTATAATTCCCTGCTAATTCAGAAACTGCGACAAAGCCTCGAAAGCTGGCATCCTGCGAAACACAATCGATACAAGAAAAAAACCTTCAAAAGCAAATACAATACAAAAACACCTGTACAAAAGGACAAGAGACAAAAAATTAACATGACAATCGCTAGGCGGATCCGTTCTGTTCTCGGAGCATAACGTCCGGAGATAATGCATGGAGCTCCGCCCGCTGTCCTCATTGGTGCTACATGTCCGTTCTTCTAGGCGCATGCCCTCTGTGAACTCACCTTTAGCAGTAGGACAATTTACACACAGAGTGCCGCAAGTTGATGAGATTTGCACGTATTTTCGAGCCTGTTGTGCCATTGTATTCCATTTTATTGGCAATTATACTGGAAAGGGACAATTGCGGACAGTTTTGGTGGACTGTGCACGTGGCGCGTGAATTTCCGTTCGGTTTAGTGCGAAGAGTGTGCAAAAAGGCCTCAAAATTGATCTGGATCTACAGCGACAGGCCTCGGGCGGCCACTTCATTAGGTATGACAGTAAATATTGACTAGATGTAAATAAATGATGCGCTGCTGTCAATTAAGCGACGATGGGAGGAGGTTTCCCTATACTTACGCCTCTATTTGCCTTGAAATTACATACGATTTTCACTTAAGGTGGAGACGCTTCCCCCGATACTTTTAAGATATGACCGTGGTAGTTCTAGAAGTTTTATGCAATGTCAGGGAACAAATTTTGAAGTTGAGCAAAACTGCGCTTCTCATTTTTATTTATACATTTGGAACGCTTTTTCGAAAAATTGTTCCATTTGATACAGTTGTGTAGTATAGATGATGGCACAATCAAAACGTTGGGAACTGAACGAATTTTCTGAAGTTTTCCAAAAATTTCTTTCCTAGTTTTTCAATCTTCAAATCTCTTCAGTTGTTGTGCATTGCCACTGAAATCTGCTAATAGTGTTGCAAATGTCCTTCTAACCCAATGCCGCGTATAGATATTGGCACGTGAAAAGAGATTCTTCCTACGCCTTTATTAAGACATTCACAGTTAGTGTATGTCTGAAAAAATCGTTGATCACTTAGTTTCCCAATTCAATCTACTGCAACAGTATATTACCATATTATTTTCTATAGTATAATTTTGAACTACAAATGACCAATCCATATAATTCATTGCTGGTCCTTAACTGACAGCTCACCATCCGCCAAGTGACTGCTATTCCGTAATCTGAACAACCTTCAATAGTATAAAAATATGGCAATATTTCCCATATTATTACCATTTATCTTCATGAATAGATAGCAATCATCAGGAGCATCTGGTAAGATTTTACTTAGTTGATTTGCATTTAGTACTTTAAACTTTTCTGGCTTGTAACTCTCATTTTTAGAAATATAAAAAGTTTTCGTATTTTGATGTGTCCAAATTATCCTTAGAGATAAAGAATACCTTTAGCATAGAGTACTTTTTCTATAAGATTAGTGAATTGGTTGGACTGTTTAAAATAAAAATGTAGCAGGGACACAGTTTCTGAGTAATTTTAGCGTACTTCCTTCTCTTCATATAACATTTCTCCTATATCAATTTTGACTCTTTCGATAAAACTGCCCTGATGGTTCCTTCTGCAGCATCTTCAGTAGGCACCTTCAACCTTCAGTCAGCGCTTATTTAATCAATTTAATGGTGTATATTTGACATTTATTATTGATATTCTTTGAGAACCGATACTACTCATTATTTCTTTTATTCTGCCTGTGTTTAACGCTTCACACTTAAGTAGAGGTTGTGGGAGCGACGGAACTGCCTGTTATTTTCAGCTAAAACTAACTGAGAATAATATTGACCCTTTATTAGAGGCTCGGTCAAAAACTCTTGTTGGCACTTCGGTGACAAATCTGTCAACTTCTTTAAAACCTAAGCAAAAAATTATTAGAATGAAAATGAACCTGAACTAAAATGTATGTGAGGTGAATGCGTAAAATGTATAAAATACTCTAAGAATTGCTCTTATCAATCAATAAGGAATGACAATTTTTTCACACGAGCCATGTCATCGGTCCAAATGGTTAATTTAAGATAATTAATGATTTGTTAACTATCTTTTTCTATTTCGTTTCTTGCGCAGGTCATTACTCAAAATGATATTTGCTAGCGTTTAGTTCCTTTTTATGTATGCAACACTGACCTCTTGGTCAAGCATAGGTAATCAAGTGTTATAAATGTTTAATGAACAAGAACCCACACGTCGATTTAATGAAGTGAAATGATAACGTGGTTCATATCAAAAAACTGTCTTTCCTTAGCAATTAAGGCAAAGAATTTTCAAAGTGTTATTCCCCTTATGGGTCAATGTTATTCTCAGTTAGAACTGAGAATAGTGTGCAATTCTACTACACCGACTATTATTTTATATTAAAATAATAAGAATACCTACATTTTGAAGGGCAAAAAATAAAGCATCTTTTAATCCCTTACCGATTTGCTACCCTCCATGCGATTGAGTAGCAAACTCTTCATATATAGTAAACTTTTTTTAATTCACGAAAATCATTACACTATTATAACACTAATATAACAATAACTTTCTATGCTCGTGTCTTGTCTTCATGACTTTCTGGCGCTACTACAAAACAATTTGCCAGCAAGAGATTTTAAGCACGGGCTCCAGCTCGACAAGGGAGACTAACTAACCCCCTGATTACAGTTAGGTTACAGGGCCTGTAGATATACCTTTTTGATTCGTTCCGCTAGTCCCACAGGGCGCATACCCAAATATCGGCCTTGGAGGAATTACTCCAATTTAAAGGGGCTGGGTACTTTCCGGCCAATTCCGTGTAGCTGGACCCTTTTGATTGACCCTGAATTTACAATCACGCTTTTAACAGGTGCCTCCAAAATGGCCGCATTCGGACAGCTGATTCCATTTTTTTCTTCTTTCTGATTCTGTTTCACTACATTTGTTCCAAGTGCGTTCCATTTACCTCCCTTTATATAAATATATAAGTACTAGATGAATGGTAATTTGTTTTTTAACTACTTTGCCTTTTGACTACGGCTTATACAGGGTATTTCTTAATGAATTGTAAAAAATTAAATAGGTGAATCATGAGTTTATTTCAAGATAAAAATTTCTTATACAGGTATGTCCTAAATTGCTTCCATTTTGATGTACAGGTTACATTTTTTAAAAAATTTATTAATTTCTTTATTATTTTTAAAGATAATTAACTTAAAATTGATAGTAACAATCATTTTAGCATTAGGAACAAACTGAAAAAAAATTATATAATAAAACAAATGCAAATTCAACAGCTAACTATGCCTAGGTGTCCTACCTTGCCATCAGGTCCTTAGGTCAATCAGGGTGAACATAGTTAGATATTTTTGCAAATATCTCTTAAACTATTGTTTTTAGTAAAAAAAACTGAAGAGGCAAAAAAGTCAATAAGGGACCTAAGAGATTAAATGAAGTTAATGAATAAAATCTAAAAATGTCATAAAAAAGTTCTTATATAAAATATAAAGAGCGTTTACGAAAAAAGTAACGCCCTGTAGAGTATTTTAAATAATTGTTATTTCAGTTTATTCTTAACGCTAAAATGATTGTTACTATCAATTTGGAGTTAACTATCTTTACAAATAACAGAGAAATTAATGAAAATTAAAGAAAATTAAATTTTAACACTCTGTAAATCAAAATGGAAGCAATTTAAAACAGGACTTTATATGAATTTTTATCTTAAAATAAGCTCATGATTTGCCTATTTCATTTTTTACCATCCATTAAGAAACACCCTGTGTAATGACCATTCTCAATACATAGGTGGATGAAAGCTTATATACAATTATATACATTTTTTTAGCAAGATTCTAAATTCTGGTATTATGCGAATTTTAATAGCACTTGACAGATCACAATAATACATAATTTGGTATATTAATATTCGCACATATATTGTTACATACATACAGGGTGTCCGGTAAAAAACTCACCACCTCTACCCACCTTATTGACTATGAAACATTTCAGGACAATCCTTAAACTCATGATTGATATATTCAACGGAGACGAATATCGGCAATTGACTTAACTCCCTGAAAGCAAAGCTCTACACCCAAGAGCCATATTAATGGCAGGTATGTTTCCGGATACGATATTACCAAAGGTCTCCTGTAACTGACATTTCATAGCAATTATCTCTTAAATTCAATTATCAGCGAGCAAACTATGCACATTCGAATGATATTTAAAAAATATCTACAACTCATCTGAGATCATGAGAAAAGTCAGCAATGAAAATGTGTAGGTACGAAAAAAATTTTACATTCTTCGTAAAAAACAATAAAATAGTATGCCTCCTCTGACCTTCGAAATATCAGTTTATGGCTGAAATTCCACTTTTTGAATTGTCTCCTTGAAATTCCAAATTCCCAGTTTACAATCTATTTTCTAGCCAAAACCATAATTGAAAATAAAGAACATCTTATCCACAAAACGACTCAAAAAATTTGGGTGTGGAACATGAGATAAAATATTTTATGTTTGGAATTTTTAGCAACTTATGCAGAGTGAATATGATGGAAACAAAAATTATAAAAATGGAAATTTTCAAGCAAATTTGCTTTGTGGTCATTCCGTTGGCTGCAATTGATTGTTGCAGGTAGATAGAGAATGAAATTGAGCGGAAAAAATCGTAAAATAAAGCAGGTAATTGAAGAAATTAAGCAAAAAATTAGATGAGTGAGTTACCACTGTGTCAGGTCTCTTGTAGGGAAAACATGCATGGCCAAGCACTGCCGTAGAGTATGGTCGTGAACCAGGTTTCACTGAGAAACTTTCCGTGTGGACAGTACATTCCATGAAAAATGTGGAAATGTTAAGAATTCAGGGATATGAACTAGTCAAAAAATCTAAAGCTACTGTTTTATCACAGGAATGCACACCTTTTCTACTACCCTTCTCTCTACAAAAACAAAATGGATGAGTGTTTAACCTAACTACAGGAAATGAATATGGTTGGAAAAATTTATATCGAAGATAGAATTAAAAGAGCCTGAGGATTGACTGCCGAACCTGGATTACTGATATTTTCCTGATGCGGCTGGCAAATCATATGCGGCCCTATTATCCAGCTGTAAGAATTTGGATATGAATATTATTCGAGGAACTTTCGAAATGATTTACTATATTTCTTATTGTGGCCCAATCTGAACTTTTCCCGATCCCCTCTTGGACTCCTGGGCATTTTTTCTACATTTTTCCACTGGGAATTCTGGACTGATTTTCTGAACATTTCCTCCTAGCCTCATAACTTAACATAGTTCAACATGTAGCCGATTTATTTGAGAACCAAAATTTAAAGGCTTCACTGTTCACAGACCTAAACAGGGCAATACCCAGGTAAAATTGTAAGAAAAAATCGTAAGAAAATTTGCATTTAGCACCGACCTTAAAACCCACTATTCCACTGATAACGACTCGTACCTATGATTTTCAGATATTACAGTTCTAGTTGCGAACCATTGTATTATGAACAAATCTCTTTCGTAAAATTTCATGTTAAATTATCGGAACTTATAAATAAAGCTAATTCCAACAGGTATTTTTACAACATGTCTATTGTACGGTCTTGTTGAAAACATTGTCTATCTAATAAGAGCCTTTTCTAGCCACTTTCTATCTCTGGCGATTGTTTGCCCCTCATTTAAGGGCTCCTTTGGACCTTAACCTCCTACTGCGGTCGGACGTTTACAAGACCGTTGTAATTTAATGTCTCGTGTTAATTGGTTGTGGCTCTTCGAGATTGGGATTTGTGATTCTTCTGTCACCAGGGCCGTAAACGATAAAAAATTTGATTGATTTGTTTAATGCTTTTCTACTGTGGTATAGCTAGCAAAATTTGAATTTAAAATGAAGACATCTTCAGTGGACAAGTCAAGTGCGGACGTCATCATGCATCTTATAAGTGGGCACACTCTCGAAATCTCACTATAGCGTATTGATTACTCATTCGAAAAACCACTTGACTACTGCCTAATTTAAATAAGAAAAAATGTCGACAGGTAAGTAAACAAAGCTCAGAGATTTTAAACAATAGTAAAATGGTAATAGAACTCGGTGCAGAATAACCTACACGTATTAAAACGTACGAAAATAAACATAAAACGCCCGTGCAAGTGACAGGGGCTGTGTAAATACGGCTTTATGAAAAGCAAACATAAAGTCTGTCTTATTCCCGGTTGAGGCTTAAGGCCTTTGTGGTTTTGCTTATGAATATGAAAAGGCGCGAACGTATAAAGAAAACCCATCAAATTTAATTCCGGATTTGTGCCTGCCAGAATAACAACTCGCCAAAGGATACAGAAAGAATGGACGAATTAATGCTCTAATCAATGATATTCAGGGTTACCATAGAGGCATTTTATCGGTCACATAACTTCAACCATTTGTTTTTGATTCATTTAATTCACCCCCCGTCCTAGGGGGTTTTAATATTGTGGACATAGTAAGCCCCGGTTGTATATCTTAAGTTTAAATTCCACTCGGCTAAACATAAGGTTGTGACAGATTTAGTAATGTGAATGGATAATATTCTCAATAGCGTATTTCCCAGAATGGCAACATTCTTTAAAATATTCTTAGGTAAAAAGTTTATGGAAAGTTATTCTAATTAAGGTCAGGCATTCCGTGATATTTATGGATTAAAGGAGGCTTGCCGATGTCTCACTAATAAATTTAGATTAACCAGCTATTTTTTTGTTACTATTTCTTGTAAAAATGCGACATAAACATAGAGGAATTTCAATAGAGAGCACAGATAACACCTCAGGTATTCATATTTTGGTTCCTCCATGTAATTTGACTGATTCTGGAAGTGAGACTACACACGAAGCTCTAGAGATTCAAACTCAATTTGCTACTTTGGCGCAATCAACTCAATACCCCAGATCATTATCACACAAAATTTATTGTGGAAATATATACCACAAACACCCTAGCTTACAGCAGATAATTCCCACGACCGGAAATTTAATGCATCCATCCAGTTTTTACCACTTGTGAGCCACTTTTTCTTCGAACTCAGAACTTAAAATCTGAAATTCAAACTTCAGATCAGACTTAGTCTTCGGCCATAGAATTGGACCTAATTTTTTTTTTATATTTCAGGTCCGTGAGCCAGATGTGTGATGGAAGCTTCAATTCCGCCGAGGGATTCTCTAGAATGGCTTCCTTGGGTGGCACCCCCATTGGCATGCCTCAGAGCCTACAGAGCTCTCAGGGGGTCAAGAAGCCAGAAGACCATATCAAGAGGCCGATGAATGCGTTTATGGTCTGGTCCAGATTGCAGAGAAGAAAAATTGCGCAGGAAAATCCCAAGATGCACAACTCAGAGATATCTAAAAGATTGGGTAAGAATTGGAGTTGGTTTACGAATGGGTTTGGTTCAAATTGTATATGTAGTTTTGCTGATTTGTAATTACCTGATTTTGACCCCACTAAGCTTAAATTAAGGAATATACTGGAATTTGAAATGCAGTCAATGCACATTTTTAGTGGCATTTTCAAAATCGTCAGGACAACGTTAATCCAAGGGATCCGTATATATCCGTAAGATCCTTTAAGAATTCTATTTTGGCGGCTTATAGAGCTCGTCGAAAGAAATATTGTTCTGAGTATTGTTACACTGCGATATTGCCGAATTAAATATTACCGAATATTTAACTTAAAAAATATCTTGGAGAGTCACCTCTCACTTCTCTGAAAGTGAAAAGAATTTCTTTTATTCATTTGTGGTCATTAGCCTAAAAGTTATTTATTTGCAAAATAATTAACAATTAAGCTAATGTTAACACTGAGAATTTACCATGTTTCAAACAACTTTGATAAGCTGTCTGGGTTTTTTACTAGAGTTTTCTTCGATCCTTAAAAACGCGGTCACAGTAAAGTGTGAATATTTATTATGTTTTAATGTTATATTGTGGTTGTAGTGGGTGACAATGAATATCGTTGAACATATTTTCTGAATTTAGTAGGCAAAACTGCAAGAATTTACAATGTAAAAAGTACTGCTTTTGTGCTGGATTTTTGTGGTTTGTAAACAAACATATTCCATTCAACGTTTATTTATACATTCAAATGGTGCCATAAAGCAAAAACATCAGGTTCCGACAAAAGAATACATCTTTGTGGTTCCTCAGAAACGAGATACAAAAGAAAACATTCATTTAGGAACAAATAGGAGAAAGGAATAAAGAAGTGTGATTGACTACGGTATTTAATCACTAGTAGTTAATTAAAAAAACTAATATAGAGGCGCAATAAGAGATTGAATGGCTCAATATTTATGACATTTACAGTAAAAATAAATATTCAAAAACAAACTATACAAACCAAGATAGAGCCGAGTAAACAACATTATTTTTTTGTACTTTCGGTTGTGCATAGGCGTGTAACAAGTAGCTGGTCACAGCTTACATATTTCCTAACATTGTCACCAAATTATCGTAAGGGTGTTAACTACCGTACAAGAAGTACCCTGGTTTTGAGACATTATTAATGTTTAGTAAAATGTTTGACCTTTTATCCAGGTAATGAGAAGTCAAATATTTTTGTTTGCCCAAGGGCGCCACACGATAACCCTTTGTTTGTTCTTCGCCTCTTTCAGACTAGAATATGATCTATGTAGGTTACAATATCTATTCAAAGTGTTGATTCTAGCCAATTAGCAAGCCTGGGAAATAGTTCTTCACTTAAAAAAGGAATTTGTCCTTAAATCGGGGAAGAACTTGGTTAATCCGCGATAGCGTCCTATTCAGCAATATGTTTGCAGTTCAAACTGTTCTTTTGTCGAAGGACAAACAGATTCAATTTGAACAATGGCCTAAGAGATGTCTCTTTAGGAGGCTTTGTTCACTTCGCATTGTCCTCTCTGTTCGCAGAATAGACGCTTCAAGTTACATAATTTCGAAGAGATTGTCTTTTCTGATTGCTTTATCTTACTTCGGCACACAATCACTATTGTGCGGTTGTGAGGCTTCGTTAAGTACGTCGAGTAACGGGCCTTTATATTTTTGAAACATCTATCTATTTTGAGCCGTTTTGAGGCTGATTGTTACTACGAGATTGTTAAAAGTTGACGTAAATAATAAAGGACAATTTGTTGTCGAGGAGTCCATTGGCATTTAACGGGAATTTTATTGGATTTTGATCATTAAGTTTGCCAGTATACCAAGGGCCTATACAAAAAGCTCCCATCGACTTCAAACTCGATTTCTCACGATTATTGCCAATAATTAATATAAAGTTATATGAATATCACTCAAGAAATTTTACAGCAGAATAGCAAACTGAAACACTGCAATTTGATTTCCAAAAATTTGGAAAATACGAAAAATGTGATGCTTGCCAGGTTAATTCAGGTTAGGTGGACTAACCTGAACTAAACTGAAACTAAAATGAAGGTGAGTATGATTTATTTTTTACAGTGGAGTGAAAATGTATTGTCATAATGCATATTATAGTGATTTCATTAATATTACATACAGGGTGTTATTTAAGTACGTGGCCAAACTTCAAGATGCTATTCTTTGACTAATTCTAAGACGAAAAGGTTATATAAACATAGATCCGGTAATGCTTCGTTTTCAAGATACAGGATGTCAAACTTTTTTTTTATCGTTACATATTATAAAAAAAACTCCTAAATAACAAGAAAACGCAAAAAAATATAACGTTAAAACTTGGTGACTGTTTTTAATGTAGCACAAAAGAATCTTTTAAGCTAGAAATTGTTTGTATCCTTTTGTTAATGGCGTGCACAAGAGTAACACCGAAAATTAAAAAAAAATTAAAGAAGAAAAATACTTTGTTAAAATTATGTTTAAAGAAATAAATAATACATTAACATAAATAAAGCAGCCAAATTTCAATAAAATTGGCTAAAAGATTATTAACATTTTTATGAAAAGATGATTTTTTAAAGTTTGACACTCTGTATTTTGAAAACGAAGCATTTCCGGATTTATTTTTATATACTTTCCTTATAAATTTTTGTCGTAATATCACTCAAAGAATTACCCCTTGAAATTTGGCCACATACTTAAATAACATCCTATACATTCCAAGTATTTCTAGGATGAAAATATTCTCATATGTAATATATTCTAACACAATGCCATTTTGAAAATTATTTCTTTCTCCATAGTTCACATTTTTAAACATTTTTTCATCTTTTCCTTCACTTTCGATACCATTTCCTGCATTTTCATATTCACTCATTTTGCATGAAATTTCTTCATTTTTGCTTACTAAGTTTTCTAAGTTAAGTTAAGCACTATTGGTAACTTTTTTTTATTATAGATACAAAATCGATTAAATTATCAAACTTCTAGCATTTCTCTCGCTGATTAAGAGGGTGAAAACAGAAAAACAACTGAATATGGCTTTTAAGAAAAAATGAGATATAAATATATTTTTTTAATCGAACACCCTGTATATTTTTTACTCTAACATTCGCTAATCACTAACAGAACAAAAAAAGTAATCTTCAGTATTAACCTAAAATTGAAAATAACTGAATTATCAGTATATTTTTCTTTTAGTTGGCTAAACTAACCTGAACTAACCTGTGAAATAAGATTCAAGTTCTCTTTTTTTATTTTATTTAAGCAACAGGAATAATAAAACAATTTATATTAAATGTGCAAACACATCACCGTTTTGTTTAATGCATTTTAGGACATCCTTTATTACAAGGTTTGTATCTGTTAGAATTATCTGCCATCCATGGATATAATGCCTGTAATGCTATTTTGAAGCTCGGTCAAGTTCGCATATCTTATTTTATAAACATTGTCCTTGACATAACCTCAAAGTAAAAGTCTAATGGAGTCATCTCAGAAGATCTTGGGGGCCAATGTATCGGATCATTTGTTGCAATCCATCTATTTCGGAAAAATCTTTCTAATAATACTCTGACCTCGTAAAACCGATAGGGAGGAACTTCATCTTGTTGGAAATCTATTCAGTTACGCGCCTGTAAGTTGACGTAATCTGAATATGCGTCTAGCAATTCTGACTTCATATCAATGTATCTTCTTCCTGTTAAAGTGCCTTCATAGAAAATTGCCTCTTAAACCTCACCGCACATTGATAGTAAATTGTATTTGAGGATTTCTGGGATGATCAATAAATAAATTTTTCTTAGAGCAATGGTACATGTTTTTAAAATTAAATATTTCTCTATTTGAAAAATTAGCTTTATCGCTCCACAAAATGCACATTAAAAAGTTCAAATTTCGCCTACACATATCTACCATCAGGTACTTATGTTTGTACCGGTTGGTATTTAAAGGACATAAGTTAATTTTTTTTAAATTTTCCAAATTGTACATAACTTTAAACCACTGTATTTTACTAAATCTTTGATTGAATTATTTTTGTACACTTCGAAATTTGCCAAAACATTTACTTATACTTCTTCATTTATAATAAAATTGTTTTTGCATTCTAGTTACTCCTAAATTTTCTGAGCAATTTTAGGAAATACCTTCTCTCTGGTTGATTTCGTTCAAGATACATTAAGTTATGTTGTTCCAGTGGTCGGAGATCATTTTTTCAGAATACAAGATACATTTCTAATATGTCGCATTTTTTTAAATGAGTGAACGCCATTCTGTAATATTAATAACTTGACTAAAATGTAATTCTTTTAAATAATAATAATACTTTCTTTAAATCAAATTTAATGCTTTAATTTATTAGTTCGTTTTTTGACATCACATTAACTTACAATGACAAAATGACTTATAATGATGAAATGAAGTTTTTATTTTATTGTTAGACATACACAGCCAACCAGTCTAAAACAAATATCTACTGAGAATTTGATTATTTTCAATTTTAGGCGAATATTGCATATGATTTTTTTGTTGTGTTGATGATTTGCGAACGTGAGAGTGAAAAATATTCAGGGTGTTCTATTAAAAAAAAATACATTTTTCTAATTTTTTCTTAAACGCCACATTCGATTATTTTTCTGTTTTCCCCCTCTTAATCAGCGGAAAAAATACTACTAGTTTGCTAATTTAACCGACCTATAATAATAAAGAATTTACCAATGGTGCACACTTAACTTAGAACAGAAGTATACATCTGCACAACTTTTTCATGTTTTCTGAGTCTTATCCATTTCCACGCATTTTTCTTTTTTGACTAAGACTAAGACTCCTCGATAAAACCTTATACCTGTGACATTAACATGATGAGATTCATTTGAATCACAGTTCATTTTTATTTGCAGAACCGAACATGGATTTGGAAACTTGCTACTAGTGATGAGCAAAGGAATTGGTTTTGAAGTCTTGGTCTTGGTTTTGCACCAAATGGAAGACCAAGGCCCAGACTCATAATGCAAGGACGAGACTAAGGCCATCAAGACCAATCTTTCAAGATGCAAAAATTACGAGACTGATTGGAAGAACTTTTTGGATTGCAGTTTTTAGCTATTATTGCATACTTCTAACTTTAGAATTTAATAAATGAATTAAATGCTATATTAAAAGTGAACCATATATAATTTTTATTAAGTTGCGTGAGCAAATCCATCGTGTATAGATAGCATTTCTGGAAAGAAGGTAACCAAAAACAAATATGTTTTAACATATTGGAAAACAATACAATTCAATGCCACTATTGAATTATACTATTTTTTCGGAATATTTCTTGATTCCTTTATTTAACTTAGATATCTGGGGAATGCCAACTGGCATGAAACCATCAGTAACGGCTTGGCCTACCATGTAATTCTGTGTTCATTGCATTGTGGAACGTTTCTTAATACTGGAGGACAATGTCTTGTCACAATCATTGGAATTAGTTGACCAGAAGGACTGATGGAAAAATTCTGAGAAAGTCATTCGATTTGCTTGTCAATAATAGAAATATTCAAACTTCCTAGAATTTACTCCAACGGTTTAACTATAATTTATGATCGACGAAAATGCGAATAGTAAAGTACTTATCTGACAATGATATTGGCAGATAAGTACTGGAGGCACAGTAGAGTTTTAGAAAAGGACCACACCACAGGTGCACCCAGCCGAGGACATCTTCAGGGCCACCGAAAAGGGTATGCTAATCGCCTTAGTTCTGCTTCTTATTATTCTCAGGCATTCGATACGTTTAATCATGACATTCTACTGTTGGTCTCAGAAAATATTGAACTCGGGCATGATACTGTTACTTTTTTCGTCAATTATTTAAGTGGTGATAATCAAATTGTATTATATAAGCAAACTATTTCAAATCCGTTGCCAATGAAGGAGTTCCCCAGAGTTCTATTTTGGGCCTCGTCTTATTTTCTGTACAGTTATCTTCTGTATATCTCAACCCACTTTTTTTACCAATCAGTCCCTTATGGTACTGGGTATGGCTGGAGATACCCAGATATTTATCTCATTTGCACCTAGCTAATCTAAACCAACCTTCAAAGAATGCATATATTACATTTCAGTACAGGCTTCAGAACTACTCTGGAAAGTGTTGTGCTAAAGTGTTTGAGTAATTTCAATATTAGAATTAATGGAATTTCGGCGCCTTTCCTACCAAGGGAAAATACTTTGATCTCTTGGTATATTCGTTTATCTCTCCGGTTTAATAAATATGTGCTAGATTGTATTAACAGATGCTAAACTTAAGCTTTTGCATGAGACGTCGTTTTCGCTTTGAGTTGTTCCCGCAAGAAATGCAATTTAGACGATTAAATTAAAGAAAAACACATAGGAAATAAAGAGATGCCAATTTACCGTACTCCTACTGTAAAATTAGGTCGTCGCATCGTAATCGTATATGTACAGTAAAGTAACTTTTTCTATTTCCCGAAATAAAACCCAATCGCTTACACTTTTTGAACATTCCAGGAGACCGTGATATTCTACAGAACGCAACATTTTAGTGTTTCTTTTAATTAAAAAAAAATCGCAACTTGAGACATTTGAAATCAGAGGGGTACTGGACGTCTACTAAATTATAAATAATTAGCAACAACACAATAGAGTTTGGTGATTAGTTGCTTTTTTAGTTAGATTGCGACGATCTTGGTTTTCTTCTGTGTGCACACTATTAGTGGTTTCTCTAACTGAAATAATTATGAACGTGAAGAAAGTAGAAACAGAACTGGAATCTGCTGATATGTATATCATCTAAATAAATCCAAAACACTACATTTTTGGAAAATTCCTGGATACCAAAAAAATAATGTACGTTTGTAGATTTTTTACAGGGTATAGGTACTCTCTGCCTCCTGTAGTTAAATAAATTTACAATTTAAGGAAATCAAAGGCTGGATATCTGCTTGGATTTGGCTCTTCACAGAAGGAGCCAAGAGAGATAGGTCATGACTATAACTGCCCTCATCACTGGCCACCATTATCACCAGATTTAAATAAATGTCACTTTTACTCTGGAGAACTTTAAAATAATTTGTATATTTGACACCCGTTAAAACTTAAGAAGATTTAGAAAATCGCATTAATAATCATTGCAAAATTGTGAAAACGGTATTGAAATATTGAAAAGTGTAGATTTTCACTTTCAGCAAATAGTGCATTATATATAAAAGATGTTCTCTTAGTTTTCCCAACTAAAGATATCAATAAAAGAAAAATATTTTCAAAATTTGATTGTTCTATGTTAAGATGTTGCGAAAATAGAGCTTTTTGGATTTTTTTAAAAATTCAAAATGTCAGCTACCGCAGGCTTAATAAAAAATATCATATATAAACTCGACTTGTTTTGATAGCATCTACACGTGTCTGTTCATCGTGTTCTTCCTAATAAGTCCGATTATCACCCAATTCCATATGCATTGTCAAAACGAAATTAACCCGAAACAATGGAAAGAACAATATTACGAAACCATAATCCCATGATGTACATATTAGCATAGGAAGACACAATGGCGAAAACGCGCCCGTCTAAAGCACAATGCCCCTAAAAACTCCTTCTCCAAATGAAGTTGCAGACCTAATAAAATAACAATATAAATTTTAAAACGGTACAAAGGACCCCTTTAACATATCAATGGCCGCCACACATATGTATCCTGTAAACGTCATTTTTAAATAGATTTCCACCCCTAAAACGGCATTAAAGGCATATCATAACACATTGTGCTACCACTGTTTATGTAGTGGGGAGCCTCATGTTTTATTCAAAACCATATTCAGATCATCTACGGCCCCGTATATGATGGACAAGTGACAGTCTACAGCTGCCGTTTCACGCTTATATGGAATTTCGAGTGTTTTTGTATGCACTCGGTGTTTTCTTCTACGTTCAGTTGGGTTGAAATGTATTTTTTAATTTTTTTTTCCACCGTGGACGCCTGGTTGGAATAACAGAGACAGACGGTTATTTCGGAGTGTTTGTTTGGGCCCTAATGAACCATTGTGCGGCAAATTAGTTTTATCTCGGATTGTCCAGCTGATGGTGAGTAAACGGAATTCAATTTGTCTTGATTACTATTAATGGAATCGGGTTGAATTTTCTAGTTTGTTTTCGTTGAGGTTTAACTCAATTTGATTTTTATTTAATGTGAATCAGATGCATAAAAATTTCTTCCAACAAAAAATGTTCGCTGGTTCTTGACTGATTTGTTGTATGGAAAAGACGTTGCTGTAGATATAGGAAACCTAAGCGCCTATTAATCTACAGGGTGTTGCGTTTAAGAAACTTTAGTAGGGGCTTGTCCATTGAAAATCTTCAAATGTTTCAATGCGCATACCTCCAACAGATCCTTGAAAATAGCGCAAAAATCCCTAGAATAACATCTATATAAAAACTCTTTAATATCATGGGAGAAAGAGAGGGAAAGAGGTTTAGCAGGTCCTCCAGCAAATATTCGAACGTTAAATCGCTTGTATTTGCTAAGAAATCTCTCGGGAAACTCCCTGAAAATTGAACGAAATCAATTTCCAGGGGTTTTGAACTCATCAAGGGTAAACTCATCAAAATCAGTCCTCTAAAGCAAAAATTCATAATCAAAATCATGCTAATATTTTTCCCTTACTTCAAACCAAATACTAACATAATAGGGTCGTTAAGGAAAACATGGAGCACCGGCATTTCCCGGATCGATCCATTATAACTTGATATTTGCCAGTGTTTTCCCATTGGCGAGACAATGAAGCAAGCGATTGGCTGTTCCTTGGAGACGCCTTGCTGCAATTCCTATATTTCACGCCACTTTTTTGTCTCTTGCCCTTTT
Source organism: Euwallacea similis (assembly GCF_039881205.1). Lineage (NCBI taxonomy): Eukaryota > Metazoa > Arthropoda > Insecta > Coleoptera > Curculionidae > Euwallacea > Euwallacea similis. The sequence continues at coordinate 2,127,149 of NC_089610.1, forward strand.
GTATCGCAGATACAATCTGCCCTTTATTGGAACAAACAATGATAACCATTTCACTGAGGAATTTCAATATACCGTATTAGAAAGTCGGTTTTTGATTTTCAGGTGCCGAATGGAAACTCCTGACCGAAGACGAGAAACGGCCCTTTATTGATGAAGCCAAGCGTCTTAGGGCGATGCACATGAAAGAGCATCCAGACTACAAATATCGCCCCCGTAGGAAGCCGAAAACTCTAAGAAAGGAAGGTTACCCTTATTCCATACCATATCCGTCAGTGCCAATGGACGCCCTTAGGGCAGGTAAGCCCTTATCGATCTAAGCTAGTGAAAATTTGATCACTTACGGGGCATTTCATTGGGTGGAAGTTTTATTACAATTGTTTCCTGCATGCAGTAGCCCGCCCTTTATTTGAGGGTGTAGGGTTTTTGGTGGCTCTTAAGTTTTATGCCTCGGTAGATAAAAACGCTGATAAGAGCATTGAAAGAGAGGCGGAATTTTTATGCGCTTTAATTATCTTGAGTGAAAGATGGGCGGACTTTGACACGGCAGAACATAAAACAGTGTTTTTGTTTGGAAAGCAATTTCCCATATTAAGTTTTTGTGGTTTCACCTAATTAATTATCTAAATGGGTAATAAAAATAATTATTCGCGAATAGGATTGTAATGGTTCGTTAACAGTTGTGTGAAGCACTTTGACGTATTAATTAGAGACGGACAAATGAGAACTGTTATTAGTATGTTTATGGTGTGGTCAATGTGGGTTAAAATTAAGGATTAACGTTGGCTTAGGGACTGAATCTTCTACCAATCTGGTCTTTACAAGAATACTGTGATACTCTAATAATTACTTATACGAACTTCACAGGCGACTAAAATGAATTTTATAATTGCGATAATCGAAATTTATATTTGAAGTAGATAATAATTTCCATTAAATTTCCAATTCGAAAACACTGCTCCAAAACTAATTCCAGATATAAAGCGACACAAAAACCCTTTTTATATGAGGGTCTGTTTTTAATTCAGTCCCAAAATAGGATTTTAATATTATACGTACCCGCCTTTTGAGGCATTGTTGCCTCAGTTTTCACAATGCTTATATGATATGCTGCCATATGTGTAAAAGCTATGGAAATAAAATTGAAATAATCGGTTTTAAAAGCGAAATTTATTGAAAGCCGGATTCTATTATAACGGAAATTCTCTACGAGTTTTTTGATGGATTTTCGTTATTAATTTTGAAATTTAATAATTAAAGTCCATCAAAATTTTAAATGTGTATATCAACCCTCTTGAAACGATTTCAATGAGTTCGAAATCACGTAAATGCCGAAGGGAGTTTTGAGAATTTTCAAAAAAATATTTGACATAAACTAATATCAAGATCAAGCTAATTACACTCAGTTTCACATGAAATGCACCACCCAGTAATAATAATAATTAAGTCTTGTAATTTTGGCAAAATAATGCTTCATAATAGAGTATCAAATAATCAAACTTTCAGTTAAAAGATACAACATTTGATAATGAAAAAATTAATAATAAGTGACATCGCCTCGTACGGCAATGCAAGCACGTACTCTTCGCGGTATGCTTTGCAACAAATGATCAATATCTTCCTGGGGTATTTCATTCCATGCTACCTCAAGATGATGCCGTAGGTCATCCACATTGTTTGGAGACCTCGGTAAATTTCGAAGACGACGACTCATCATATCCTAAAGATGTTCGATGGGCGATAGGTCCGGTCACCGTGCAGGCCAAGGCAGTATTTCCAATTGCGTTTCTTCCAGGTATCGTCGAGTAATGTTCGCACTATGTGGTCTTGCATTATTCTGTTGGAAAATGCCATTTGGTAAAGTTTGCATGAAAGGTACTAATACTGGCCTCAGAACATTGTCAATGTAGCGACGTGCGTTTAGGGTGCCTGGAACGAACACAAGAGAAGATCTTCGGCCAACACATATCGCACCCCAGACCATAACACTAGGTGTTAAAGCTGTGTGGCGCCTTTCAGAAAATTGCAAATTTCTTCTTTCACCTCGGTATCGTCTGACTCTTCTACGACCATCATTGATTCATAAACAAAATCGCGACTCGTCACTGAAGACGATATTGTTCCACTCATAATTCCAATCAATTCGTTCTTGACACCAGGCCAATCTGGAAGCTTGGTGTTGGACGGTTAGTGGCAGTCGTAGATTTGGGCGGTATGAATGCAGGCCAAAAGACGAAATTCTTCTGTAAACTGTTGCTATCGACACCCGACGATTTAGAGCTCCCATCCAATCTACTTCAACAGACATTGTTGTTTGAAATCGATCGCCAATGGCCATCCATCTAAGAAGTCGATCTTCACGTGCGTTGCTGCTACGGGGAGGACGTCCAGCTGGACGATGTCGCTGAACCCTCTCTTCAGACCACGAAGACCATATTCTCGCAATCGTGGTGTGGTTCCGATTCATTCTTGGGCAATCTTACGAAAAGAAAGTGCACCCTCCTTCATGCCGATAATTCGCCCTCTATCAAAATCCGAAACGTGGGAAAAATTTCGACGCTGTCTCACTGGGGGCATTTTGAGATGTCTTGTTCACAGTTCAACAACAAAATAAACTGATATTTCCATGTAAATATTATTTTATTTATTTACAATTGAATAAAAAATCTAATAGGTCGATGACACAAAAACCACCAGCATTCTTTCTTTTTTACTGAAAGTCTGATCATTTGATACTCTATTAGGAAGCATTATTTTGCCAAAATTACAAGACTTAATTATTATTATTACTGGGTGGTGCATTTCATGTGAAACTGAGTGTATTATTACGAGTGTAAACTTCTTTCATCAATCTTAATTTTGGAACTTTATAGGAATTTCTTCTAATATTGTTTCAAGTGTCACTAGGAGCAGTTATTTTGTATATTTTGCAGAGCATTTTGAAGATTCGAAATGTGAGATTGAGATTTAAATGAGGGAAAGAAATCTAAGAATTACACAGGGTTGTTCACGTTATGCTACACGGAATATTGGGACTAAAGTATTCAATATTTTGAATTTTGCGTTGTATAAAACTCAAATAGAGGTACATTCCAAAATTATTTCCTTTTTAAACGGAGGATTATAAATAAGGGAAAAATATCAAAGTTATGTTTTTTTTTAAATGAACCACCCAATATATTAGTACCGTTTTAGATTCCTTGAAAAAAATAAATGTAAGATTGATTAAGGTTTACCTATCCTAAACATTAAAGATTTTGAAATAACTGAGATGTTGTAAAAGTGTAGTGCAAATTTAAAAACGTCGCTTAAAAAGAGCTTAAATTAGAGTAAGGCGAAATTTACACCAAACCTCAGGCATGAGGCATATTTCACGCTATAATCATGAAAATTTAGATACCTTATACAGTGTGTTTCAAAAATAAGTTGAAATATGTATTTATTTTGAAAAGTATTAACTTGCTTAATTTAAATGGAACACCCTATATTTGATTATTGGAGTAACAAATAGAGATATTACTAATCGAAAACTATTATATTTTCCTATACCTAAATGTACAAGTTTTCTTCGAAAATTAAAATTTTAAAAAGTGGAAATTCATGGAAAGTGGTGGAAAGTTACATCTATGCGTTCTTGTTTCAGATAATTTTTTATTTATGATATTTTCAATACTATTTGCGTAACAAAGGATGGTATTTATGTTTTCAAAGTATTCTTACACTCGACTGAGTTTGTTGGTATATTGAGAAATCTGGGTTTGGCTAACATGAAGATTTTCGATAACAGCACCAAGTACATCAAATTCATTTGTTTAATCATTATGCTAGCCAAACCCAGATTTATCAAAATACCAACATAAACCAGTCCAGTGTATCAATAATATTTCAAAAACATAAATACCATCCTTTGTTGCGCAAATGGTATTGAAAATATCATAAATAAAAAATTATCCAAAATAAGAACGCATAGATATGACTTTTCATATTGGCACTATAGATGTAACCATGGCAACTGATACAAAAAGTAATAGGAATTTCCACTTTTTTAAAATTTTAATTTTCGAAGAAAACTTATACATTTAGGTATAGGAAAGTATAATAGATTTCGATTAGTAATATTTCTATTTGTTGCTTCAAATAATCAAATATAGGGTGTTCTTTTTAAATTAAGCAATTTAATACTCTTCAAAATAAATACATTTTTCAACTTATTTTTTAACTGTATAAGATATCTAAATTTTCATGACTATAGCATGAAATATGTCTTATGTCTGAGGTTTGACGTGAATTTCAATTTGTTTCAGTTTAAACTTTCTTTAAAACAGAATTTTTAAATTTGCACTGCATTTTTACAAAACCTCAATTATTTCAAAATCCTTAAGGTTTAGGGTATGTAAACCTTAATCAAACTTATATTTATTTTTCTCAAGGATTCTAAAGCGGTACTAATATATTGGGTGGTCCATTTAAAAAAAACGAAACTTCGATATTTCTCACTTATTTACAATATATAAAAATGTAATGTGTTATATATAAATATGTCGTGTTCGAAAACCGAGGTATGGAAGCGGAAGGCGTTCCCCTGTTCCTCTAATCAGATCCTGTATCAAAATCCTAGGGAATTTTTCCAGCCAAAGATATATTAACGTTGCTCTCCAAATTCCCTCACACTTTCATAAGATTTGCATTCTTTTGTGATTAGCTCAGCAATTTACAAGCATGACACGTCTCAACTAGGCATTTGCCTGCATTAAACCCTATCGATCTGACACCTCAATAATACCTCATTAATACAACTCGTTCATTAAAAGATCTCTCTTTTAAAAATCCATTAATATTCCCTCACAATTTTACAATTGTGGGTCCGATAAAGAGCCGGCCACATTTAACCGTCAATCAAGCATCATTTAATATTCATATTTGACATGTAAGATTGGTTACTTTAGTGATTTATAGCCCGAAAGGCAGCACAGTGAGGACAGAACATACGTGTAAACGTCGACGTAGAATGCTGAACATGTTCGGTTTTGAAATTTATGAATTATAGCCGCATTGTTTCACAGTTAATTGATGTCCGTTGGGTGCGAATGTATATAACGATTTGTCTTTGTCGTTGGTGCTTGTGCAAGCTATTACCAGGTAATAACTGCTCTCAAAACCAAGGAATTTGAAATTCAAATCCGGATGTGAACTACCAAAGCATAGGTCAGATAATTGTTTCAGACGTGCACCAGGTGTTATTATTTCAAACGTGTTCAACGCAGCTTCCTCTTTTCGCACAAGAATACGAGAGGAGGATTTCGAATGAAAAGAGGGAATACAATCCCCGTATTGTTGGTTTTCAATCAATCTGCCATTCTAGCTTGATTTTTGTCTATTTTCTTATATCTGGTTCAGGTAGTCGAATGGATTCGATCCCATTGTTTGCAATGGGAAAAGGAAGGATAAAACTGACTCGGTAGTCGGCAAATATTGTTAATTCCTCTTTTGACTTCTTTCGGAAGTTTTATTCTCTCAGCTGCGCCAATTTGAAATTCGAACTAATTTATAATGAAACGGTCGACAGAGAATATGAACAACTGTGGTTTCCTAGTGGCATAAGCGACCTTTTAAGACAGGTGAGAATGCTTGTCGCATATTTATATTTCATGCAATTTTATTGTTACCGCATTAACGATGACAGATACATAATGAAGTATTGTATGAAAATAAGGTTGTGTCACTCGTGGTGATCTCCAACAAACCATATTACCGCGTTAAGATGTCATTGGTTTTGATTATTTACGGCGACCGGAGTCATACAATTTTGTAAACTTGTTATTACGTTCTAATTAGGTAAATTAACGAAAGATGGACCATTTTTAAAAAATTTCCTCAGGCTATCAACCTTGGACATGTTATAAATTTCAGCCTTCACCTTAAGCAAACTTCTGCAGATTTCCAACATTCATTCATCACTAAACTCATTCAACTTACGAATTTGTGGAGCTCTTAAACACCATATCAATATCTGAAACTGCTTTTTTCCCAAATTTTTTCGGCCCCTCTTTTCTCTTTGTTTCCTCGGCTCAACTTTCGCTTTTGATTGCTCTCTATTTTGTTTCGATCCTCTCTTTTGACATATCTTTTTTTTTCTTTTTGTTTCAATTTGTCAGATTAAATGAGTTCAATTGAAATTCCATTATAGTTCACTTAGGAATCACTTCTGGTCATACTGATGATTGGTTATTCGGGATTTCTTTAAAAATAGTTCAGATCATATGAGGTTAGTTTGGTTCGATAGCGAAGGTGACGATAAAAATGTGAAGATATTCATGATAGTTTGGATCTGTTTGAATTACTTCAGTTCAGTTTCGGTTACTTCGGATTACCGTCGAAATTTTTATTTACTTAATTGAAAAACTTACTTGAAAACCAATTAAAACTCAGCATGGAAATCTACACAAATTTCGTTAGTGGAATCGGTTTTAGAACTTGCCCAATTATCATCGAAACGTAGTAGTAACTGTAATGTAGAAAATTCCAACGAATTCTATCCTTAATTCAAGAAAATATATCATCTTGTGGATATACGAACCTAAGTATAATCAATATGACACATCAATATTTCATTCAGGGTATCTATTTTTACTAGAGTATGACATTACCCTGTTAGAAAAGTAAAGCAAAAACAGTTGACCAAGACGAACGAGTCATATTGAATTTGTCAGGGTATTTTTTAATTTGACCGTCAACTTCAATAATGACAGAATGAGAGATATATTTGACGTAAACGATAGTGACAGTTGGCACTTTTGACATGTAAAATGAAATTAGCCGATAATTTATTGGTCAAACATTTGAACAAGTAAAATATAATTTACTGGCCGGATATTTTACAACCCTAGTTTTTCATACTTATCTACATCCATATTTACGTCTACACTCCCCATTGTCCCCCATGGTCTTCCTAGTATCGTCATAATCTTTTTGCTCCAATCCAAGTTTCTACAGACTATCTATGTCCTTTGAACTCATGATACACTTCAACACAAAAGTAATTTTTCTCGAACCTCATACGATCTAGTCTAAAGTCACGGAACCGTTAAAAAAATCACACATCCATAGAATTATTGAATGCTCCATCATCAAAATCACATGTAACTCATTTTTCCTACAGAGATGCAATACAGTTTACAGTATAGTAAGAGACACAGTCATACTTATAAGTGTTAAGGTGGGTTATAGAACAACTCAAGGAATACAAGTTGGAATATAGTACAATTAATTTTGCAAAACTACCAAATTTTTACGTAAAACTTGGCAGAGTTTTAGAAGTTTTAACGTACACAATTACATGTGTGTAGGTATGTATATTAAAAGTTAGAAATTGCCACTTTTCAGTCCATGATTGTGAAGTTGTTCAAGGAATTGAGTAAGAATTTCATTTCGATCGTGTTTTGTAGTTCATGTTCTCGAAAATAAATAATGTTACCACTTTAAAGAATAATTGCGTGAAATCAGGTCAACCGGGTACCTAAAAAAATTTGGATCAACAATTCATCGTTTGCTCGTTCTTGCCCAAACTTTCCCTGGATGTAGACTTCATCAGCGGAAAACATTATTTCGGCAACTGCACCGTTGTTGCCACTATGATACAGCTATTGTGAGCTGGTAGTAGCATTCTTGAACATATTGGACACGATAAGCTTAAAGTTGCATGTCATCCCGCAGAACTTTATGACATGTTGTAAATGAAATCTGAATTTGTTGACATAGGTGCGTAATAGACGTCGTGGGATATTTATAAATTATCTCGTGTGCAGCTTGAATGACCTCCTCAGGACGTCCACCCTCACTCTGTTACGTAAAATGCTTTCTATTTCGCGAAACAAGTTTACACTCATGATGTTATAGAGCAACTCAAAGAGTACATATACCCATACTTCAAATACAATATAGTCCTGTAGAAGTACAGGTAGCTCGGACGTACCTATATTCTAAGTTTATGAATTTATATCTCGAAAACGGCTAGAGGCGCATTCGTAACATTTAACGTTGGTTATTTAACCGCTCAAAGAGCATCCAAATCCAAAATTAGAACAGGGAACTGTTAGTCCTGGAAAAATACCAAATAATTAAATAAACCTTGATGTAAACTGCTTACACAATCAGTTGAAATAAAACATTTTTCGCCCGGTTCTGAGCGCATTTGGGCCGTTCGCAGGTACCGACAGCGCAACAGAAGTGTCACGCTCAAAAAATGAATGACTGCAAAAAATAGAAATTTGAAAATTTACCGATTACTGGTATTTTCAAATTTCTATGAAATTATGGACGTTTATTTTTATTATTGCTACTGTTACGGCCTGAAACGGAGATCGCTGTAAAAAAATCATTATGAAAGTAAATGCGCAATTGTTGAGTAAAAAAAGAAGCTTGGCTCTTGCAGGTAGCCATACACACATAAGTCTATAGGACACATAATTGCACTTATCCTAGCCCACTTTCCAGTTAATTATTATCGCAGTACTTAGATACTCTACAAAGCTGAAAATTACTATCTAAAGATATTTTTGTGGCAGTACTAATGAAAGACACTATTTTTTGAAGTACGTACCGAGATTAAAAACAAACAGAACTTGGTTCTCATATAACGATGCCGGTGTGATGTAGTTGACACGCCGAAAGGCAGTACTTGTTAATAAAATGGATATTAATATTCATCAAAAATGACATTAATTAAACACCACGACAATTGATTGATTGTTTCTTGAAGGCGGCAGGATGATTTTTCAAATATTTGCCGAACAATTCTACGTATTGAATCGCCCGTTACGTAAAGATTTTAATAACGATAAGTTCATAACCTTGTAACAGAAGCGTTTTAGAAAAATCTTTCCTTCAGCTGTTTCTATGAGAAGATCTTAGCACATGTCTTCGATATCTTTATGGTTATGTGGGATTACGTCACTGGGGCTATTAAACGACCACTAAGGCTCATTAGCGTTTCGTCAAATTAGGCAGTAAAAAACATTAGCGCCTTAGTGACACATTCTTTGTGCCTATTGACACCTAGGGCATGTATGTAACTATCCGAGGAATTTTTAAAAATGTAAAGCAACATTTTCACAATGGCCAACATATCATTTTGGCTCAGCAAGCCATAAACATAATCAGACAGGTACGTCGCAAAGCGTAAATCCTAACAAATCGCTCCGGTGTAAATCAGCCGCAAATGCGATCGACCAGATCGACACAAAAAAGAAACCGCTCCGGAATGATTCATATCAGAACCGGAGTGGTTCTTTCTCTCCTCGTAAATATCTTCAGTGTCACGGAGCGAAGAGAAGATTCGGACACACCTGGACTGGCCTCTAAGTGAAGAAGTGTGAGTTCCTGCTGGTCAGCTTTCTGGGGGATCGGACCCTGGTAACCGCAGGAATGTTGTGGCGGTTGCAGATAAACACGGTGATTAATTATTATCGATCGCGATGCCAAAGACTCTTGGTTCTTCAATCCTTAAGTTTAGATTATAAGGTTAAAAAAGAGGGGCAGGTTCCTACCATTTTCGAAGTCATCAAGAGGCAAAAGTTCCTTTCTTTACTTAAAAATCATGTATTTACTCTTAGGCGATATATTTTTGCGACGTTTGCAAAAGTGGAATTCAAATTCGGAAGCATAATACTTCTGATCCACTGTCTGAGGACATTATTTTGAATGCAATTCGAACGTCGGAATATTGATTCAGTACAAACTGTTAATTTTTGTTCCACTTTTCATATTGTTATTTTTCTTTCCAGGAATGGCATCAAGTATGGGTCAATCAATGGCGTCATACTACAACCCATCGGCAGCTTACGGATCCCTGAGTGCAGCTTCTATGGCAGCTGCAGCTGCAGCTGCCCAGCAATCGGCAGCGGCAATGACCGCTAGTCTGACATCGCCTGGACAAGTAGGAAATTTATCTATTATGAAAACTTTACAGTACAATAATTTCACTAATAGCAGTAAGACTGCTACCGATGTCTGAAGATTAGTTTCAGAACTATGTACAGGATGTTTTTCGAAGAATGTGCATTCTTTAAAAGTAGTTTTATGTATAATCTTTTATATTCAAAATTTAAAAAAACAGAATTTCAAAGCACTTTTTTATATAGATTTCAATGACGTAAGTTTATTTTTTGGGAAATTATTACTTATTAAATGCCCTGTATACCATAAGTTCATTCGATAGCTCTCTCTTTTTTCTCTTTACCTGCAATAGTTCTTGAAATATCAATAAAAAAATATTTTTGCGTTTAGAAGACGCTTTAGTAGAAATTCAAAATTTTGAACAAGAAAAGCTTTAGACACAAAAAATGCACTTTTTTTCTAAACACCCTATAGCTTTTAAACGGTGACAAATATAAAAATGTGGTTTTTGCCATTAAGTCTATTACAAAAACTGAGCCTCAGACACCGATATCAGTTTCTTCCGGTATTGCTAGAAATAGGACTTTCCTGATCTAGGCCCACCCTATACAAGTATATACTTGCAAGGTTGACGAGCGGCAATTTAAACCTTCGCATATTTATTACATAATGTTCCCTAACAAAGCCCTTGGCGGAATTAGTACATTACCACCTCTCCTGTGTGTGTTTCTTTGACTAAACTTCGAGTTTTTGAATGGAGCTTCCTCAATTCATTGTCCATTACATTTCGTTTCTCCAATGATACTCACATTTCGTGAGCATCAGTAGTGACCGCTCTATCATGAATAATACATCCATTCGAAAAACCTTTTAATAGTACATTTAATGGACACCTTAACACCTGGCCGTTTTTAATTTCGTTTTCCTTAATGACCAGCCATGACCAGTCACCGTCGTGACTCGGCATTTTGCCTAAACTAAAAACCGAAGGCAGCGTGTGCCAATTCTCACACTCGATTAGGCACAGTAAAGATTGCAAAACACCACCCTCGAAATGAGTGTGTTTTTTTGGTGAATCCCTGCGAATAGATCTTTTTGAGGCGAAAGGGTGGAGGGACATCAATTTTGGTGGCAGCCAGGCTTAAAACCGGCGGAAGGACAGGGTTAATTCTGCCCAGTCATCTTACGAAATTGCTTTAAAACTAGGGATCATGATAATGGGATCTTTTCATACTGTCTAGAAGTTTAAATCTCGTTGTCCTCCTTAATATTCATGGTTACATCTGAATAATGTTGGTAGGCTCCCTTTGTTTGGTGCTTTGTATACATGTTAAGTATGTTTCAGTCAAAACTATGAATGAAGTTATTAGATTTTGTCATTATTTGGTTATAGAAATAGAAAAGGAGCCATCAAAACTAATATTCGCTAAAAAAAGTGAAGCGCGGTTCTTCACATTTGCAAAGAAAAATGAATAGTTTTTTTTAACAGGAATTAAACGATCATGCAACGGCATAAATAGTTTTTCAGTAATTTTCACCAACGGTATCATAGGTAAAAATCAGCCTGAACGGAATTGATAGTGGTTTTAGTGAGACAATAGGAACGTTGATAATCGCACTAACGTCTTATCGGCTCCTCATGAGGGAGAAAGCACTCCGAATTCTTATAAGCGATTGGTCTGGAAGAAGCTAAGACTTGCATCAGATTGAAGTTCGCGTTCTTCAATAAGTTCGTTCTATCTGACGACAATTCGCTGAAGTCAAAATTTGCCGATATTGCTGGGTTATTCACACAACCAGACTCAGTTAACTATCTATTGCTACTTTCTGAATGAGTGAATAATAATTGAGTGGCTCTAGTGTTGTTCAAATCCGAAACACGCATCTCTAACGAAAAATAAAAAGCACAATACTGGACGAAAACAAGCAGTCCAACAAGTGGACACAATTAGCACTTCAAGCTAAAATATGCTTAAATTATTAGCCGCAAATGACATTTTTTGTTGGGCAGTTGTTTCCTTGTTTGCTCTATGCGTATGGAAAAAGTGCTAACAAGCAAATCACAATAGTGACTGTTTGTAAGATCTTTATCCTCGATTTTTAGCACCGGTGTACCTGTAACATAAAAAATGGTTTGTTTGCTAAATAACCGGCAGCAAACCTCAACGAAGTGTAAGAAACTGTATTTCTTCAACGGCAGTGATATTCTTATAGTTTTTCCTTTGGTAAGTCAATTATAATATATCAAAGGATTTAAAAAGGCAGGCACTTGAAGCCCAATAATCCCGATTGTCCACTTCACATCCGGTAAAAGTCACATTGTCGAATCGAGAATAGCAATAACCGCGCTGCCAGACACCTTTTGTCGTTAACGACATCAACCCAAACAACTTTTGAAAAATAATGCATGCAACAGGGCCATTTTTTACGGTATTAACACCCAATTTATAGGCCTTCCTATTATAACTTAGCGGTAATAAGTGAGTTGTCAAATGCACGCTGGGCATCGTTTCATATTTATATTCAAATGTTGGCTCCCCGTAATCCGACCGATAATAAATTTATTGTCACCGATCTAATTAATTTGTAATGTTGATAAATAAAGTGGATATTTTATTGTGCGCAAAACGGTTAAGAGCAGTCTGGGGAATTTGGACGCTTAATTAAAATTTTAGTTGCTTTTGGAGCAGGAACGAATTTGATTTGAACAACTCTGGAAGGAAAGGGAAAAAAGCTTTCTTTTCACCGAGAAAAATCCACCTATGAAATATAGTATATAGAGATTGCTGTGGTCAAGATTTAAGAATTCACTTGAAGTTGTGAGCACAATCACCTCTAAAACTAAAAATATATCTCAATTCGGTCTGTGCAAATATTTAAGATTCATCTAGATTGGTTATTTGAGTTATTTTTAAAACAACCATTCTGCTAGTTCCCGAGAGTTCAAATTTTTAAAATCGGCAAAAGCTAGACACCGCCGCCCTTTAGGACATTTTTAGTGTACCTGATTGATAGGAATCCTATAATCAAACCAAATATTCTAATTTAGAGAATTACCTTCATTTTAGACCATTTTAAAAATCACGAAAAGAGGAACTTTTTTCGAATCGACTCACTTTTTTTAGGCAATTTCTCCATAGGTTTCCGAGATATCGGCGCTCAAAATTTCAAGTGTGGGATAGGCTTGCTACTCCACCAATTTTAATATGGTGTAACAAGATTAAGGAGCAACGATCGTTCAATAAGCCCAAAAATTAATCTTTGAACTAGTAGAAAATCAGTGCACATTCAATGGAGTTTCTGGGACTGTCAAAATAATTTTAAAAAACGCAGAGATTGCTCTTCAGATCCTGCAAATTGAATGCCAGTTAATTAAAAGGCAGGATCAAGACGACATTCCGTGCAAGAATGCTTCTCAAAAGTGCCCAAACCAACTCTTTATTTCTTCACCCCAACGTAAACAATATCTCAGTAAGCGTCTTTAACACCCTCCATCCTAAACACACAGAAGACACATAACGTTACGCGTAACGCATGGCATTTATCTCGTCCATTAAGGCCCATTGTACAGAATGATATATCGTCAGCAAGGTGCTGCTCCTAACCCGACTACAAAGCCGTGTAACATATAACACCGGTTCTTTGTGCCGTAATGGTGGACGATGCGTGGAATTTTCTGTCACGCAGTTTCTTTTCAGCTTTCTGGCCTCGCCGGGATTTCGTGTGTCTTTCTCATAAATCAACCCTTTTTCGGAAGAAATTCCTGCTTTAGCTTATTATTATTACTGCTCGAATAATTCTGCTTGCTGTACTTAAAAATGTCTTTCAATTGTTGCAGGTGGTAAGCTCGATGGATGCCATGAAGTACTCCATGGAGGCAGACAAATATAGATCTCCTTACATGCCTCCCTCTACCTTAGCTATGTCCATGTATTCTGACCCAAAGTACATGGACAGTAACTCCAAGGCCTATCTAGAAAGAGGTTACTTAGACTCTACATCTGTCTTTACCAAAGCGTACTTCGAAACCTCAAAAATGTACATGGATGGAAAGTACAGCAGCGACAGTTCTAGAACGTATCCCGGTTTGGATATAGGCAAAATGTATGATACTGGAATGGGGGCCAATGGAGGGCTAAATCAGCAGCAGCAGCATCTTCCCAACAATAGCATTGGCTCACCCAGGAGTGAATCTCCTCCAGAGAGTAAAGTGAATAATCAGGAAAGATTAGATGCGGCCAGTTCTTCTAGTTCCACCACGACATCATCAGCAGGAGCATCCCCGGGGGCGATCCCCAGCTACTATCCAGGAAGTGCCATGCAACAAGGCAATTCAGTACCTCCAGGAATATTGCCTATGACACAGTACGCCAGTCAGTACCCATCGCAGACTCCTGGTAGTGAATTTAGAAGGCCGCTGACCGTGATCTTTTGACCAGAAAATATGTGAATGTGATTAGTGATATCGTTTAGGTGCATACTAGTGATAGGGATGGAGAGTAGACCTGTGGAGATTGTTTTTAGGGGTATGACTCTGGCATCAATGCATCAATGATGATTTTTTCTGGATTTGGTTATTTTGTTCAACGTAGAATCAAATATTAATTTCTTCGATATTTTTTTGGTTTGTAAATTTATTCCAGTGGGTATTCCGGCATGGATGTCTTACCCTATAATGATAGTAAGTACCTGGTAGATGCATAATAACGCAATTTCCTATAACCCTGAAAAATCATATGGGATTTCGCTTATTTTCGTCTATTTTTTCTTGTCGTTTCGTTCAAATTGATGGGATTTGATAATGTGATTGTTTTATTGTTGCGAGTATAAACAATGTGCCCAGTGTGTATAATTATTACCACTCCGATTTTAAAAACTTGTTAAATTTTTTTTTCATTTACCTATTGGGTTTTCTAGGCTTAAGCTATATGCTTCCTCTCCGTTTATTTCAGCGATATCATATAGACTGTGTAGATATCACTATTTAAAGTGTGTACAAAATATTATTTAATATATCCCGTACGTGACAAGTGTATCAAATAGTCTCTAAAAATAAGACTTTTGATTTGTTATTGAAGAAGAAATATATTTTTTTTGTTAAAAGCTCAAGGGTCAGCTACAACAGAATCAGTTTTTTTTTAACTTTTTTTGTGGACACAGGCTGTCGATAAAAAATTCGAAATCTGTATTGTGGTGTTTGTCCTGGTCGCAATATATAGATGACAAATTAGTCTCGTTTTTCCGACACTCTGTATAGAATCTCAACGTGTAATCTAAAGTCCCCTTTCTATTCTTAAGATTATAAAAAGTGTTAGAAACTCTATTTATTTGTAGTTATTCTGACCGGTCACTTGACTAGATTTTACTATTGTTTCTATATCCAGAGATTATAATTTTTGTTCCTATTTTTGCTAGATAGTAATGTAACATAAACAGAAAGTAATGTGAAATAAGTATACCTACCTACTTAAATCTCTTGTAAATCTTGTTATTATCATTCATTACTTAATAGTAGCCGTAGGCATATTAATGTAAACATACACATTACGTTATTGTATAGAGAAACAAAATGGTTATTAATAACAGTAATAGAGCCTCTTGTGAACTAAAGTTTCCAGATTTATTTCAGTTTTACCATTTAGCCTTTAGAAAGTCACAGGGTTATTTTTCTTTCTGTGATTACGAGTGAAATTCAAGTATGTTGGTCGTGTCTCTTTTCCAAGTAATGATGGGATTATCCGATACAATCTTTATTAATTCTATAAATCAATCTTTAATCCCCCGAAAAGTTATTCCTCTTCTGGAACACTGTGTCTATTAACACCTCCTTCATATTACTGAAATAAACACGAATCTTCTACAGCTTTAATCTTGTCTAAAGTGTCCTCAATATTCTCATTAATACCTTAAACATTAGTATCTGTAGGATCCTGGTGTTTTAGTATTTAACAAATGCATTGGTACAAATCTTAAGACTCTCAAAGTAACAATTTAAATCCCATTCAGTCATATTTATTTCGCGAAGGAAATAGATCCTTATACGAAAATTAATTTTATTATGGATTTACTACAAACCAATTGTACTTCAAAAGCAATAAGATTTATTACGAAGTTTTATAATACACCTTAGAACTGCACTATAAAACTCTTGACTTTGATTAGATCTGGAAATTTCTCTATAAGCACTGTTTCATCTAATTTTTATCGGTTTGCCATTATTAGATAGATTTCAAAGGGTAATTCCGACCTGGAATTTTTCCACGTTTAGATTATACTTTTTGTTTGGTGGGTCTCTGATGGTATTTTAAACAAACAGAAAATACAGAAAAAGCATCAAATGTGGGCAAGATGACATATCTCCCATCTGTAAAATTCTATTTTTCAATCCAGGTCTGACTGCGTTAAAGGTCTATCACAATGGTCTAGGATGGAAAATTCCGAAGTTTTTAAGTTGCTGTTTATCGCTCTAATCGAAAGATTCGAATCCTATATTTACTACCGAGTAAAGTGGTCGGAGAATCAATAAAAACATGTTTTTATCGCTATATAAAATCTGATTTTAGTCAGTGTTTTCAAGGTAATATGATCAATTTTGTTGTTTTCCCACATCAACTTTTTTCATCAACATTAAAAATAAATTCTAAAATTGCACACTTCAAGCCTTCAGTCAATCAAAAACTGGACTGATGTTTGATTTTCACGGCAATAAAAAATTTCCGATTTTTTTTAACTTTTGGTGAAATTAAAAAACGAAAATTTTTTCTGCTCTCTCAAATACTAAGTCTTATTTACATGGGAGCGAGTTTCGCAAAATTTTGGCTTATGTAACAAGTGTTATAGCATATTTGTTAACTACGTTTGTCTTATCGTTCCAGTACACAATTTTCATATTGTCGATAATCTTTCTAATGAACTAATGTCTTTCTTCTTCGCTTTTTTGTCTGTCTTCTAAATTCTAATATTCAACGAACAAATATGTTAACAAAACAAAACGTTTTCATCTGCTCCAATTTAAGCGAATGCATCAAATGTTAATAATGCTCATAAAATTTATTTAAAAATTAAAATACGACTTATTTTTAAGGGATTTATGTTAGCTTTAAGTAACTAAAGTTGCAAAATGGCTTTTCATTTCAATAGCAAAATTTGTATTTTAATAAACCCTGAATCATTAAGATGCTTGTCTTGATATTAAAATTTAATGATTTGCCTCAACTTTAGTTGATTAAAAAGGCGAAAATATAAGACATGTTTAAATTATTTATGGTGGACTTATCTAATTAAAGTTTTTCTGTATAAATTTAACATGTAATTTCTGAGGCAAATACATTCTTCCACATCACTGAAAGCCTTCTTGATCGAGTGATATTTTAATTTCAGGAAACTAGAATGTCTCTTTCAGCACCAGAAAGCTGCTCTATCGGACTGCTTGCTATATGAAGGTAATCGTCCATTTCCAAATTAGATCTTTGTTCCAAAATTTCTGCCTTAATCCGATCGAGATACAACTTGAAGAAACCATTGGCTTTTCCTCTTCTACATGTACATCTCGCTTTTTCGTAACGGATGCAAATATAATTAAAAATCATCCTCGACAAAGTCGAAAAAAACATCCTTCGTTCCATGAACTGAAAGTAGATACTCAGTGGATGTCTCTCAAGGTTCACAGTTTAGCCCGCATTTATCAGCTCTTCCATGGATTACCTTTTGCCCGTAATACCATTTTCTTCTTGTTTTCTTTGTGAATATGCATTAGGCTTTGAAAGGCGCATATTCGTCCAAAGTACTTAACGCATGAATTCAGAGTGAAGTTGTTTCCTCTTCTCTGATTCACCTAAGAGGTTTACTGCTGCTTTCTTTCCCATTCTTACTTTTAGCTTAGCTTCGAGCTGACTTCTTTTCTGAGTTCTCCTTCAAATCTGATCGAAAAGAGAATGATAAATCCACATTGTATTTACATTTCTGCTTATAAGTCATTTTAATTATAATTACAGTTCTTTCTTTTTCAACACTTACTTCATTCATTCACAAGTCCAAACTAAATCTTCTGTTTTTAATCAGATAATAGTTGGTTTCGGGTAATTACAGTGTTTGGAATAATCAGGTGTCAGAAAGGATAATGGTTGGGTGTTTTAAAGCTGCTTAGCTCTTTGAGGAATTTCTTAATGAAGATGACTTGGTCCGATTACTGGTGTGATTATCTTGTTAATGGTGATGGGCTCCCGATCTTAAAGCTACATTGTACCACCTTTTAGATCATTTTAAACACGATTTTAAAATCAACCATTCATAGTGGTTAAATAGAAACGAATTCCTCCTTCACATGACAAGTGATAACCTAATAACCCAATTATCTTGTCATCTTATCGATTTTCGAGACGACAATAGGCATCCTCCCGCCTAGTCTATTGGCAAACAGAAACTCAACGTTGTTTAGACAACCAGAAAACGACATAAGGGGCGATAATTCCATAAGAAGTTGGCTGTTGAAAAGAATCTGAGGGTGAAATCGAACGCTGATCGAAATAACGAGGAAAATTACATGGGGCAGGCTTCAAATTTCGATGTTATTGTGCAATTAAAATGCCGAAAAAAGGAGATTTTTCGACGTAGTAATGATGACTTTAAAAATATTATCACCCTTTATATTTCCGCCTCGGACAAAACAGTGTCTTAGTTTTTCGTTGTAATATGCGCCCTTGAAAAACTCTTTAGGTTTGAAAACAAGAAATTTTAGAGTATAGGTAGGACCAAACACAAGGACCTTCTATAAAATTATTTATGATCACCTATAATTCTAAGAAGAAAGCTACCCTTGGCACTAAAATTTACTGCCAAATTGAGGTTGTAAAATTTTTATTTGTCCCACAATAAAAACGTCCATTGGTGATTTTAGAGTAGTAAAATACTTCGCTGATTATGACGTTACTATGTTGGAATTGTATGGTTATAAAGCCCACGTGCTTTACGGTAATAGCCCTCAGTGCATAATAGATACTTGAAACCTGCTATTAAAAAAAAAAAACAGGAGCATTGTGGGTTCCAACTGATGCATTATTTTCTTAAGGATTTTACTAAACGATGTTAATTTTTATACTATCTGTGAAGCAAGTTCTTCATGACGCAAACATGGAACGTTTTATGAACGTAAAGAATGGATCCTGCGGTCTTATTTGGCGTATAAGGCGTTGTAAGTTGCAAATGTTAATCGGGGCGAGTTCGAGGACAGATTCTACATTTTAAAGTAACTTTCATATGAACATAGGCAGGCAAATGTTTACTTACCGAGAAGAAGGGTATGGAAGCTTGAAAATAGCTCTCAATATTTTTTATACAATTTCTGTAGAGTACATAAACGACATGCTGTGTCAGCTGGTGCCGAAAATCTTCAGGGTTGTAGTTGTTATGGAGCATAAAAATTTGAAAATATAACTAGGTACCTGATTCCAAAATTAATATCACCCTGTAGATTTTTGCCACCAATCGCGACTGCATATCGTTTATACCTTTAACTGTATTATAATCACCCCAAATTTTCAATAATCATCTGATTGACTTTACGAACCGGAGGAAAATATTGAGAGCCATTTTCAAACTTTGACACCTTATGTGTCTCTATATGTCCAAATTTGCAAATTTGGGTATCGAAAAATCAGCGGCGTTCATGATCATTTTACGCAAAAAAGTTAAGTGAAAATTGAGTGGTTCCGATTTCAGTGGTATGTAGTATATCGCTCCGCAGTGCACGTACGATACAGTGTTAGCATGAGAATAGCAAAAGTCGAATCAAACAATTCCGATTTTTTGGTACGAAAAATACCATGCACCATATATACATTATGCAATTTTTTGACTAAAAAATCGAAATGGTCCGGTTCGAGTTTTGATCTTTTCATCCTAATGCTGTATCGTACATACACTGCGGAGCCAAATATCGCTGAAATCAGAGCAAATTTGACATGTTTTCCCTGATTTTACGAAGATAAAATTGTAAGTACACATTATGAACATTTTTCCGTGACAAAAAATTTTTATATACAAATTTAGTCTTCAAGAAAACAGTAGCGTGCATGACAATTTTGCACAAAAACACTGAATAAAAACAGGCGATTCAATGACGTTTGACTGTCCGAGCAACATTTAGCCATGCCCTAGATAACCCATATTTTTTATTATTTGTCAAGCGATAGGTCATGAAAAATTAACTTGAACATAGTTTTTGTTCCATCTTCCTGTCATGTGCTTTGGTAAATAAGAGAACAGCTTACCATGTATTAAAAAAAATTAAAAGCAAATCGAATGTAGGCTGTACGAATAACAGGCATATAACGCAAGTCTTGAACGCATCCAATATCTCGGGAATTGTTTATTCGAACTTTATGAGGTTTTGCAGTTGCGCACTTGAGCATAAAGTCATGTCAGATCGAATGATATTTGTTCCACATCGAATGGCGTATCGGATCGAATCGAATGACGATTTACACTTACTGTAATTCCTGATTCTTATTTTAAATGGATTACCAGATATATAATTATATTTTCCGCATTTCTGTTGCACGTTGCAAGTATCGTGCACTCATGCATGGGCTTGGTCTTACAAAATCGAGCATTATCATATTGCTCAAGTTATGTCAAGCTGGTGAGGTTTTCGATTATGTTGATTCGACATGGTATAAGATGAAGAACTGGAGAGCATTACAAGAACTTGTAGCTTTACCTATCACTATTACTTAACTTCAATGTCGATTTTATCGAAAAATAATATTAGGGCGGAGCAATGTGCCTTTTACCCCCCGGGGGCTCTTCGAACTACTCCAGAGGCTACAATTGAACCAGACAATAGCCGAATGTGATTGGCGGTGGTCGGCGTTTAATTCAGTACGAACTGGACCCAGTGTGGGGTACATTGTCCGAAAACTTTGTCGCTACCGAACCCTCGAATTGTTTTCTCGAATCAAATAGAATCTCGACGTTAATAGACTATTAATGCGCTGCTGTGATGATTGACTGATTTTTGGGCTTTTGTTTGCGGCGATTATAAAGCTTAATCATTTCCAACAATTACTTGCAAGTTTTTTCGGTGTTGTTCACTGGTCTGATTGTTATTTTCTGCTCTGGACAATTCATTGTATAAGGCAAAATAAAATAACGAAGGAATAATGGTGTTAGAGCTTTGAAACGAACACGCTTAAGGATTATTAAATTGGAATCACTTCCCCAAATCAAATTTTGTTGATTTTGTTATGACTAATAGAAGATTATCGTACAAAAGGACTAATGCTGACGCGATAGACTTCAATACGTCTGCAGCACGATTACAGACACCATCAGTATTGTCGGCTAATAAATAGTTTTCCATAATTCCCTTCTTTTTACTAATAAATCAGTCAAGCCCATAGGGGCTAATTCCGTTTCCTTTAACCATGTCCAATTAGGGACCCACTTTTCCATCAATAAACGCTAAAACACACAAGCTATTTTAAGTCATGACGAACAAGGGACAAGGGTTTTAGCAAATACGTCTATAGATAATTACATTTCCTTATAAAAGAGGCCACGTTGTTCCTGGACAAAAACGAATGTTTATTTTCGAATTATACTAAACTGACACTTCTCGGCCACACAAAGGAAAATAAACCATTAAATATTCGATAAATCATTATCGGGTGACAGCGAAACGAATCTAAGCGAAAAGCGTTTTGAATATTAAGCGTGTGTATGTACTGGACGCGTCCCGAACATATTTTCCCATAATGATCCACCTGAGTGATAGCATTTATGACTTTATAAATGCTCAATCAATTTAGTGATGTTTTCTGTTGGCTCATTCGTTCGAGTGTTTTGTCTATAAAGCCATTTATTCCCAGCCAGCTTCATCAGAGTTAGATATTTAGGATATCGATCGTCATTCCAAGTGTCCAGCGATAGCTCCTTCCGTCGTTCCAAGTGCCCACGTACATATGCAGCAAAAGTTTAGATTAAATAAGAATAACTGAAAATATTCTCTCCAGAACAATTAAATAAACACTTCCAGCTTCGAATGGGCTGTAATAATGGGAACTACTGGGGGATTTCCATGATTAAGCCATTTTTCCTTAACATTCCCCATCGTTGCTTGACGGTAATAAATTGCCAAATTACGTGATCAAATAATTAAGCAGTAGAGCTAGATTCGAAAAACTCCGGTCGCAAGGCAAAGATTCTTCTCTTGTTACGAAGGATCGCCCAATATCACAAACTTGAGATAAGTGAGTAGTTGGCTTAAACCCTTCGATATTCAACAAAAAAACAGGTGAAATTTCATAGGAGTCACTTACCGTCACAAGGCACAACAAAGAATTCCTGACCTAACAAATATCCAATGAGAAACTTTGAAATCGGGGCTAGCACAAGTCACCGGGTTCCTACATCAGCAATTTAAACGGCTCAGAAAACCACAGGCGCAGGACAAGTAATTTTCTGAATTCGCGAAAAAATGGAGTCCAAGACTGAAGAGGCTGATGAGGGTACTAAAGAAGTAATCTTTGAATTCCATGAGATCACGAAATCACACGAGGGATTTCCTTCATCGTAAGGGTACAATTTCCAATGAAAAGTGCTGACGAAAATTTCCTGAGTCAAAGATATTGTACATCATCAATTAAATGAAACCCAGAAATCCTATAACAAAAAATCGCCCGACTTCGAGAGGAAGATGGTGATTCTCCTGGGAGAACAAAATCACACCAGGACTCTTCTGCATCAGAATGCATTAGATTTGTTTTCTTTAAATCCTAGAAAAAGCAGGACGTCTTACATATTTTCAGTGTCCCTTAATCTGTTATTATTTACTGCTTTAATCCACAGTGCACACGCCACTCGCAACTCTTTCAACCTTTTCTGACTCCCTCACCTCCTTCCTAAACACCCCCCCCTCCCCCTCCCCCTCCCCTCCCCTCGATCGACCTTTATAGCTTGAGCTTTGTTAATTTTAAAACATCAATTCATCAAATTCTTCAATATTGCATTTCGATTCCGTGCAAAGTCTACGTATTCCCCCCAAATGAGGACAAGACCTGAGGAGGACTTGAAATTTCCCCTATTAGAAACACTTTAAATAAACTTATCGCTCAATATGTTCGTTTGTTTCGGTCGTACTCATATTCTTTAAGCAAATATTTCAACAATACCGTTGTGCGACTACAAACACAGCATTGTGCCTATAAATAATGAAAGAGAATAGATAATTACTTGCCGATGAAAACCAAGAATGATTTAAGTGAACAGGAAACTTTAATTTTCCATTCGTAATTACAAGAAGTATGATTTGCAAATGCGGTCCTTATTGTTCGTCGCTAATTACACTCAAACAACAATTACACGTCAATCAGAAGAAACTGGCGTTTTGTGTTACTTCTATTCACTATAGTGAAATCGTGCATGTGTTTATGGTAAATTGCAGTTTTCAGCGTGTTGGATAATTAATTTTTAATTAGAAATGCGTATTACTTTGTTCGTAGTTGTACATTTTTAGGAAGGCGTTAAGACTCTTTGTGTGTTTAACTTTATTGGCCTCAATGCCATTACTCAAAGCGAGTAACTCGAGTTATGACAGGAAGGAAGATATTATGACATAAATATTAATAAAATGCGTATATCCACCCTATCTCGAGAGAAGTGGCGCGTGTGCCATGCATCACTCAACCCAATTATAGCACAGACGCATAGTTACGAACATATTGTTTAATTCCACACCGAAAGAGCAGAGGCGCAGGAAGAGAATTTTACACTCGAAGTCCTCTTTAACCATAATCCCCTTAGGAACCTTCTACGTGTATAGAGAGATAACCACGGTGCGGCAATCCACAAATTTCATTTTATGTAGTTTTTATATGTACTGCAGTGCACTTTATAGTGGAGAATTCGAGGTGGCGCCACTGCATCAAATTGCCACTCTCGCCGAATAACGAACAAGAGGAGACCCTAAGTACCCGCTAATAGCCCTTATCCCCATGGCTGTCTTGATTTATTGCCAACTACTTTGGAAAACAATGTTCACGGTCCCGTGACGGCCAAATAAAGAAGTAAACTGCCATTATGTAAATGGGAATAATGCCGTTAAATCTGTTATGATTTTATTTAGAATATGCTCAAAAATTATAGTATAGAGCTCCATTATTTAGGGAAAAATTGGGCGGAAAAAATGGCACTTATCCTGTTTATGCTATTTATACGGTAACGTACAATATTTGATACAGATTTGATGTTAGAAACAATCTTGTTTATATACATATTAACGTTTTTGTCAGCAACTGGCGATAAGGTTTTACTTTTAATTACTAAACTTTGTTCAGATTGCTCCACTATTTCCCGAGATAATCACGAAGCGTTTCTAATTTTTTTGACCAGGAAGATTTCTAAATGTTTGAAGGAACATTAAAAAACCATAGTTTAATAATTAAAACAAATTTCTATAAAAATCTGTAGTTTCAACATGGCCTTACGTTACATAGGTTGTTGTAAATTGTACAACGTACTATGTGCTGGAACTTTGGATGTTGGATGTTGGACGTGATTCAACAATAAGATAATGGCCTACAAACGAAAGAATAATCCACCTTACGCCAATTTTTTACTGATTTTGATCAAAAATAAGTATATGTGAAGATATTTATGTTACGCTAATAAATTTTAATGAGAGTGCACCTTAAACTGTGGCCCCCAATTTCGCAAAATTTAAATGATTCGATAAGATGGCAATGGCATATGAGGAACCAATGAATAAACGAAACCTTTTATAATTTTTTACTGATTCGTATTAAAAATAAAAACATCTAAAAATATTTGTGGCATTCCACTGATTTTGTATGAACAGATAGCTTAAACTGTGTTCTCGAATTTTTTTAAAATTGAGTAATAACGCAGTGGTGTAGTGTATTAAATTGAATAGTAACGCAGGAAGAAATAGATTAAACCACAATTTTGCCTTTTTTTCATAAGTTCTATAAAAATTAAAATATTTGTGTTCTTAAATTTTTTTGAGACAGTAGTTTAAACTGTTCCTTTGAATTTTGGAAAATCTCAGTATGATTTGTCATAAGACTTTTAACAAGAGATTCAGTGTGCACAAGACAGAAATAGATTAAACCACAATATGGACGATTTGTTCTAATTTTTAATTTTTTGAAAGAGGTAATATAAAGCGAGATTATAATTATTGCCTCAAATAGAAGTATTTTATATGCAGTTTGGTGACGCTGCAATCTGTTACTCGCAACCAGCAAGTTACATGTTTTGCTAAATATTGATTCACTATACGAGTATGTTATGTGCTTAGAATGCTGTAAATTTAATTTTTATATTTGCTCATTAAAAAAAATATCTGGTAATGATAAAGTTTATGACAAAAAGGTGAAGAATTTTAAGAAAATGGCTCCTCTATCTCCCCTACAATTCTCAATAATTTTGATCTTTTAACATCCTAGAATAAATATGCGCAATCTCATTTTGTTGGTACCGTTTCGGCAAATGACTATAGCATGCATTACTGGCAAGTGGTCATTAAAAAAACTCGCGGTAGGCGGTACACCGTAAACGTAGGGCGTTAATTAAGTACTTTTCTATTTGTCATCACACATCTGACTAACAGAAGAACTGATCCCAGATATGCCTCTGACATTTCAACGCCTACTTGAGGTTTTTTCAATGGTCACTCTTTGTTTCTCCAATAAGGACTTTTCCTAAACTGTTCTTCAAAGCTCTAAAAGTCTCCAAAGAGCTTTACACAATATTATCCCCAAGAAGGTATAATTTGTGTGAATTTAAAAAAATATTGTACGTGGATATGTTATATTTTTGATCTTGATATGCCACTGCAAAAACTGTTAAATGTATCAAAAATATGAACAAGATCTGGAACTTTAATATTATAGCTTGATGTACTGCGATGCTGATCACTTAATTAAAGCTTTGCTGGAAGTTTACAAACGTACACACATCAAAAAAAGTTTTGCACCAACAGTAATTTGTAGGAATAGAGCATTCGTAGTGGCTTTAACACTAGGGGCAGTAAATATAAGTTCGAGTACAAATTGCGTAATGAAAAGAGACGGAATTTATTAAAATACAAAAGCCATCTTTAATTTTTTTGCATTAATTTTATTCATACGGTCAATAAAGGTTTATACTCGTATTACCTCTTGTAAGTCGACAAGCTCTTAGCGGACGGGGCATACTGTCGACTAAGTCATTGAAGCGTTGCTGTTCAATATTTTCCCATTCCTCAATTGCAGCCTGTTGAAGCTTCTCAAAGTTTTGCAGCTGATGTCTATGACGTCGCACAGCCTCCTTCAGTCGATTCCAAGCATGTTCAATCGGATTAATGTCGGGCGATAATGCTGACCACTCCAATCGTTCAATCCCAACTTCTTGGATGTATTCATTGACGATTCGAGCAATATGAGGCCGAGCGTTATCGTTTTGCAAGACAAACTCGTTACCAAAATTTTGATAGAAGGGCTCAATAGTAGGTCTCAGAATAGTGTCCAGTTATAGTGCAGCCGTCATTATGTGCTGAAATGGAACGAGCTACGTGCTGTTTCCGTAGATGTTACTAGCCCAAAACATTACGGAGCCGCCCCCTTGGTGCACATGAAGAATGGTGTGTCGAAGACGTTTCAGGTTCTCTCCACAAAATTGCCGATGGTTATCAAGCATTAAACAGATTCGTACTTCGTTCGTAAAAAGTACACAGTGCCAGCGTTCCAGATCTCACATCTCAAGTGCTCTTGCCCAGGTGTATTGTGCTGTACGGTAACGTGCCGTTAAAGCCGGTCCTCGTCACAAACATCTTGCACCTAAGTGGCTATTGTGAAAGCACTTACGAATAGTCTGAGTCGATGTAACCGTTCCGGTGACCTCAAGGAAAGATTTGCGAAGAAATTGCGTTACGTTTTGGAATCGGTTTTTGAGCGCCTAAACAAAGAGGTATCGGTCTTCAACGGCTGATGTGGGACGAGAACGACCTGTGCAATGACAATCTCTCACTTCTCCAGTTAACTGATAACGGTTCCAGGTTCTTACAACACCACCGTAATTTTTGTTCACTTCACGTGCAACTTCTCTTACGGAGAGTCCTAGCTGACGTAACGTAACGATACGAGTGCGGTCGAAAGTTGAAATTGGATTCCGAGGCATTTTTACCAAATTTTCTGTTCACTGGAGGTGTGTATAACAGTGCAGGTGTGCAGGGTCAAAATGAACATTTAACCAAATTTGTTATCAACACTTTAAAATGTTTTTATTGGATGCTCATTTTTTCCAAATTAAAATTTTTTTTGCTTTTATAGACATTGTATTTGTAATCTTCAACGCAATTTTAATTTGGACATTTTCTATTACTGAAAATTGCGGTGAGGTCAAACTTTCTTTGACGTGTGCATGTCCCGAAAAGTTATTTCATAATCTTTACAAAAATATGACAAAAACGCCCTATCCAATTTATTTCTTTTCACGTTATTCCTAGGCAATTTGAATGGTATGACTTCCCCTATTTAATTACTGGACTTACCAACATTTTCAAGGATTTCATCTCGGAAAAACTTGTGCTAAGTGAGGAGTAATTTCGGAATTTACTTCCTAGATTTTATTTTTCTTTACAACCACCTTTCGGAATAATAAATTTTGTCTTTCTTCGTGGATTACGATGCCAGAGTTTTCCAGTTTTACACAACAGAACTGACTTTTTAAACCTGAAAAGTTCCACAACTGACTAATTCAAATAACTTTATCGAGGAAATATCACACTGCATGGATACAGTAGTGTATTGATCGCGTTCCATGCTCTAACAAGTTATTATTTAGTGCAGAATACATCGTTAAAACTTTTCAGACTCTGCCTTAATTGTATTGATACCAATGTTATATACCTGACTGCCTTTGTTAGGATCCGTATTGTGCAGCTCAAAACAATGTATTATTGAGCAAGGGTGGTGTGTGCCACACAATCATAATTACTAATATACAGTTAGCGACGCCAGAGTCTAATTAAAAAATTCGCTTGAAGGTCTCAATAGAGATTTCAATAGAGATTCAGAATGAAAAGTTTTAAATTCAAAATTCTCCTAAAATATATTCCAGACTCAATATTTTCCACTTCCAGCTAATCCCCCGACAGATGTAACTTTCCGAATGAATCGGGGAAAATCCCTCCTTATAAAAAGACGACGAAATCCATTTCTTGTAGCAGATCGCTTTCAGATGAGATTGACCAGTGCATAAAAGGTCCATTTGTAATGAACTCAAGCTTACAATTCGCACAAAGCCTCGATATATGGGGGCAAAAGTGACTGTGATAGGACCTTTTTGCTACCGGCTTTGTATTTTATTTTCAATTTGTCCTTTTTGTGCTTTCTTCTCTAATTAACTGTATCTACCTTTTGGGACGTCTGCCTCTGCCCAATTGGGGTTTATTGAGGTTTCAATCGATTATAGATGAGACGCAACAAAACAAATGGTTCGTGAAATTAATGGTTTATTTATTCTGGCAAATAAAATAAAACTAGAAAAACCGGACATCCTGAGTCGTTAGCATACAGTGGCTAAAGCCAAATACCCATTCTGCTGCATAGAGTCGGAATGGCGCTTTCTATGCCAAAAAGCTTTCAGCTAAAATCCTTTGTTGCCGTCTTATATTTTATCGACGTTCGACAAAAGGGAACAGAAAAGCCATTTCCATACGAATGGCCCTTTTCTGCTATGTAAATTCTTTTTTTACAAATATACAACTGTAAATATTTCCACCTTTTATAATGGTGGATACGTATTGTTCGAGGGAAAATTGTGGCCTACGTTTGCAAATGCGAAATGCTAATGTTTTGTTATTTTGAGAAGTTTTCCTTTTGAATTTAAATAGAGAAGCTGTCGTGAATGAGGAAGTTGAGTTAGCTGAAATATTCATGACACTTTATTTAAATGAATTTAACTGGATGAGTAAATAGAACTGTGGAGTTTCATGCTTCATCGAACATTCTTATTGTTAATATATAAATGCCGGATGCAGCCGGCCAAGTGTGACGTAGATTGTGGTACCTTCTGGTGAATGATCCTTTCAAGAAGCCTCAGACCGAGAGATTCAGCGTACAGACATACGCTAACGATAAGATGAATACCTGGCTGGGGTTGCCGGAGTGCTCAATCTGGATCACCAGGGAGGCCGTGGCCTTCCATAGGAGGATTGACGCCTGCAATCCGAGGAAGAAAACACTAGGCAAAACCAGTCATCGCAAGATTATTGGGCTCGTTTGACGAGACATTCCAATAGTACTCCAGAGAAGAAGAGCCCGAACTAAACCGGGAACATTCTAATAAAGGAAGAATTTACGATGGAACTTTTTCAATCGCAATTAAATAACCATTAAGTTCGGTAAATCTACTGACGGATTCCGATTGGCTACCACAGTCATCTGAAACCGAGATGTGCAGGGCTTGCTCCAAGACAGGGCGAGTTCTTTCTCTTGCGAGACTGTACAACGGTGTTTCGGGCCAAGGTTTCGTACACTAGTGATGCTCATACAAGAGGAAGTCAGTCAAACGACTCTGTGACTTACCCACGGAAAAAAGTTGAATTCAAAGCTGGTCCAGGAATACAGAGATACCCTTCAGGAAGTAGCAGATGCAAAGAGAGTCACTATAGGTTGAGTCCCGGGTCACAGGAGAGAAAGTGGAGACCAACAAGTCGATGAATTGACCACGCGGGATTCCCAACCTTGCTTGAACTGACCTGAATTATATCTAAAAGTTAACAAAAGGTAGGTCTCCCACGCGTTTAATGGGCACATGGGCATGGAAGAAAACAAAAACAAATTAGATGCAGGCAGCGGGATGTAGACAAGCAAATAATGTCTTGTCCGACTTGGACACATTAAATACAAAATGCATTAGTGATTTAGTGAGAGTCCTTACAGGTCATTATGGTCTAAACACATATTGTGCATCTTCCAGAGCCTTATTCTGTAGGGATTAGTAAAAAACTCACTGTAAGATTGAAGAATTGTGGGTTACGGCCGCCATTTTTATTCTTTTTGTCTAACGGCAACTTCAAAGCTTCTCGATTGAGTCGGAAGCTCGTGCGGTAAAGGCGAGTTGCCGAACGTTTATAGGAAATAATTTTTACCGCACAATTTTTCATTTGTTTATCAAGTGTTCCAAGTACACTGCTTCTGAGATTCGCTCAGGGTTAAATGAATTTATAGCTGCATTATTCTTAATGAACAATGCAATTTAGCTATAAAAAAATAAAGTGGTTCATTTGAAAAATGTTACTTTTGCATGCAAGATATCATGAGACCCTCGAAACGTTGCTCAAAATGCACACTTTCATTACTCTAGACATAAACCACAGAGTTTAGGCACTTTGCAACTAAAATCCTCTCAGTGAACCGTAAAATTTAAGTTTTATTTAAAAATCTGAATTTAGAATAATAAAAAAGAGGGTTCGAAAATTACGCATAACACGATCAGTTGAAATTTTTGACTGAATCGATGTGATTGAATTTGATTCAGTTTCATTGATCGGTCGAAATCATTACGAAATTACTCAAAATGCAAACTTGCACTAATTAATTGAATAATCGGCACTGCATTATATGTTTTATAACTTCAGGTGGTTAAACTGCGCATATAAATCTTCTGGGGAAACTTCTACTAAGTAGTCCTTAATTTTCCTTTCAAAGTCCTCACAACATTTGGTTGCCGTCATCTTTCCTCAGTTTGAAGATTTCAAGCAGAGTTTCAAGATCACGGAGCGTGATGCTCCTCATGATCTGTGAAATATTCGTGAATCAGCGAAGCGCGATGCTTCACAGTTCTGACCGAAACTAAACAATTTTCCGGACACTTCTAATAGAACTGCTGACTTCTCCACCAGATGGTTCTCTCATCAGATTGCAGCTGATAAATACTCGCATGCTCCTCCCAATCGCACATGCTTAAGGCGGACTTGCGGCCCACGACCGACTTAAGAAACCCGCCCGTTGGCGGCCATGGCGGAACCACGAGCGAGCGGTGGTACCCGATCATTTACCATCGTCTTTACCATTGAAGACCGCCCGCCGTTACGTTAAATCACGTGGAATCTGATTGGGGATTACCGAGGCCAACCAGCTTGAGAGTTGCGGATGCTCTTTTTATTATTATGTAGAGTCGTGACACGCAAAAACAACACTTTTTTTTCCCTCAGTTTTACAGTATTTTCCCTAAAGAGTGGAAAGCGCAATATCCGAAAGCTACTCAGCAAAATTGCCAACCAACGATGTCCCTGGGGCTCTCGTTGCGTCGCAATCGCTGCAACCCTGCAACAGAGAGAATGAAAACTCCCGCGGAAGCTCAATGTAGTCGCTGTTTTAATTTCCAGCACAATAAAAACACATGGGAAAACAGTAGACGCCATTTTAGTGATTAACTAGGGATCCTGGTCAGCTCTGAATATTGCTTTTTGTTCGGATTGTGCCCTTTGTTTCGACTGCGATTGTTTTTTGTTTTGTCGGCGAAATGCTCCCAGAATGGGGCGGCGTAGGTAGTTTAATTGGGTTTCTGGAGTTTCTAGTTTCCAGTTTCATGGTTCCATTATTGAATTACTGTATGAGAGATGTGCCCTGAAAGAAAATACCTACGTAAAAGGTAGTTAAATAAAACGTCAAAAACGTCATTAAAAGCAACGCTTTAAGGCAATATAAAGATGGAAACTGAAAAGGCACACGGCAAATGAAAACCTCACTTTGACATAAAAGCTAATTGCTACTTGAAGCAGTAAATGGGAGACGCCGGAGAGCTCTGAGTGGCCGCACTTTGTCGCAAACGTCGTCAGAGGGTTTTGAGGTCTCCTTAGTATATTTTTATACATGGATGAGTTGTTGAGAAATGCGTCTTTCGGGATCTTTGCTTCCAAACAAACCAATCGTAAAAACATCCTGAAAATCGAAACAATTCGAAGACAGCGAATGAAGGCACTACTGTAAGCCCACATGTAACGTTGTCTTCTGTAACGTAAAAAAATCTTTCTAGCGTGCCGTAAAGTAGCTTACTCAAGATTTAAATAAAAGGTAAAGACAGTAACCGTGTTACATTAATAAACTATTGACCATAGGATCCTTACAGGTACAAACCTAGAATTTTGAGAAAAAGTTACTTTTCAGACTAGACTGTTTTCCAGGCACTTCTGCAAGTTCGGTTCAGATTTATTAATTTTGTCGCTTTCAGTGCGAATGAAATGAGTGAAAAAAATTTAATGAAATAATTGCTAACCTTTCAGGACCAAGTTTGGACCAAGTTGTCGCTCTGAGCGCTTTAGAAAAAAACTAAAATAAAAAAAATATCTGATCTGGTTCCAAAAAAGTCTTGAATGAGTTCAGGATCAAAGGATTACGTTTAGTGGTAAATGTTGATATTTTTTAAACTGAATCAGCAACTTCTGAAATTGTATCAAAGCATTTTCAATCTTCAGCCAAAATTTAAAAAATTGTACAAACGCAATTTCTAACATGTTATACAATCATTGACTCCTGTAAAGCTTTTAGTATTGGAAATATTGGCAATTAGCAGTAGACATTATGTTTGTTTCCCTCGTTTACATTATACGTATATTCCAAATTGAAGAGCAAACTTTAAGAATTTTCAAAAATCATTTAAATCTCAAGAAGGTCTCCCACATCTTGACTGCATTCTCTTTAAATCATTAAATAGTAGGAGTAAAGCTAACCTGAACTAATCTTTTTTTAGAGAAGTAGAGAATCTCTTTCCAGATATACATATGGACTGAGCACTAAAAGCAGTTTTATTTGCCTATACAGTGTCAAGTTGATAACCCCTGGTGGCACCAACCCGGCATTGTACGGGCGTTACTTCAGGGAGGGGAGAGGGAGTATGGTACGCAAGTCCCCTATTCCTGTGCTTCCGTTTACCTCCGCTCCTGCTTCAATTCAAATCCGAACTTTCCTTCATAATCTTCATCTCAATTTCACTATTACGTTGAACACGCCGTCCACTCCTCTGCCAATCTAAGGATGAGATCAGCCACTTTCTTCACTATTATTTCCTCACCATATCTTTTCGATGCGAAGTTTTCACAACAGAAGGCGGTATGACGGGCATCGTCTCTTTCCTTACAGAATCAGTACTTGTCAGTCGTTTTCTTTTTTATTCTGTGCAGATATGTGTCAAAGGTACCATGGCCCGTCATTGCTTGAGGGAGGAAGTAATTGGTCTTTCCCCACCCTTGGTTACACCATGGCGTCCTTAATAAACACCCTCGTCCATCCCTCATTTCTGCTCCGTTTTTCCTGCTACTTTCCCATCGTTTCCCTTCTATGGCTTGTCCTTTCCGCTATCATCCTATCATGACACTTATCCTGCTCTATTATTTCTAGGTCTGTAGACGAACCTGAACTAACCTGTATTAATCGCAGAAATTCAACTCTTAAGAGCACGTTTCGCTCCCAATTCTTATCTCTATTCTATTCAGAATTTGAAAATTTCTCCCGAAGAAGAAAGGCAGCTGAGTTGTGTGATATTTGTGGATGTGAGAGAGGAAGAGAAATGATATGAGAAAACTTTGATTGGGACACCGCAATGAAACACTTTTAGGATATTCAAAGCCAAAAAATGTAAATACAAAATATGTTAAAAAAAAAATGGAATTGGAATAGAGGCATTACAGTATAGAAATCTTGATGAATTGCCCCTTAAATTTAAAGTGATGAATGTAATCATCTGCTGGCAAAGGTCTACCAGGAGACTTTCATGTTTCTTAACTAGACTTGAGTTGGCTTGGAAGGAAGTCAAACTTAATATTTTATAAAAATGTCTAAATTCTTGATTTGATTTTCGACTTGAGGAATCCCTATGTTTTTCACAAAAAAGGGGAAAATTCAACGCCTTCAGTGTCTGAAATTAGACACGCAGTTTTCTTTCAGAGCCATTCGATGAAGGATGCACATGTAGTGGGGAGATGGATGGATTTTTGGCCTTAATTTTATTCTCTAGAATAACTAGCATGAAATTCAATTCACTCCCTTGCCGAATAAGATTTTCGTTGCTTCTAAAACCCTCGTGGGAGCAATTCGAACTCTCCAATTAACAAAGTCTTCTCTTGTCAAATAAAGAAAACCAAATCATACCGGCTTATTATTAACCGGATTCTCATTAGAAGCGTAACGAATCAACGCGTATATCTGAAAACATACGCCCGAACCAAAAAACGAAAGTCACACTCTTCATTTGGAAACTTTAATTAAAATTCTCATAACGAAGTGGATGTACGAGGGTGCGTTCGCTTTAATTACATTGTTAAAATGACAAAAGACGCCTTAATGACACCTGAACAAATAAGTTTCGATTTATTTATTATCAGCCACAATGCAGCTTCTGACGCATTGCTATGATAATGGCCCTTACGGCCCTTTGACTGTGAAAAGAAAACATAACTTAAAAAACATTTTTTTAGCTTCCAGGTTTATATAATTTAAAAATTTATTTATATTTCTCATTTCTCAATTCACTGAATTTAAAAACCCATGAAAAAGTTAGATTTTCAGGTACTCTTAGAAAATGATTAAAATTTATTTACATCCACACCGGCCATCGCTCCTCCTATTCAGTGTTTGCTCTTCCTCCTTTGCCTTGTATAGCATTATTTTGTCTAGAGCCTCCATTTTTTCGTTCTTTATGTTTCGCCCCTATGCTAAGGTATTATAAATGTGGCTTCCATAATGATTTGATTTTAAATCTTATATTGTAAAGGCGATCAAGGAGGCTTTCTTGTAGGTGCTGGGTGCCTTTTCGTTTCACATAAGAGGATTTAAAAAAACAATTATCATACAAATTGTCTGGGAAGTATGTCTGATTTGTTTATCACATTTTTTTGTCAAAAAAGCAGTATTTGGTGAGATATATATTAATATGTTTCGACTTTTACAAAAACAAATTGTAATAAAATAGGCTACTAAAGACTATTTGCGCCATCTAGTGAATTGAATCGATGGATTTAAACCCTAACAGATTTTTTTCACTTATAAAAAACCATTATTTGAATATTAATTTAGCTTCATTCCCAAATTTAGTACTTTAACAAATAACTCGCTAAATCTAGCTGAAATATCATATTTTAAATATTGAATGTTGCGCTATCACCATCTAACAATAAAGGCTGGAACTACATTGAGTAATATTATAGATGTAATGAAACCATCTGGTGGCGCTACCTATTACTCGTCTCTGTAATGTCAAAGCTGCAGCTTTCTATTTCAGTTATTGATAAGCCAGAGCTTGGTAAAAATTTAAGGTATTAGAATACTACTGATAGATGTCGCTAGTAACATTTTAAATTGTTTTGAATGCCGAGTTTTTATAAATTTGCGCGTAACGTAACGTAACGTAAGAACCTACTCGCTGTGCAACTTTCTTACAAAATGCTTATGTAACTTGCTTAGATGTAGGTTGGGATTGAGGCGTTTCCTCAGAACTAGTTCAATGTGAACTTGCCAATTCCGAAGTGGTGTTTGTTATCTTTAATGCGATTCACAAACTTATGAACGAGTCTAAGTCTTGGCTCTATCTGAACAGATTCAGTTTCCAAGGTTGGTCCAGTTTGTCATGTGAATAATATCACACATGCGAAATTTTTTTCTGTAACCTAACTCACGTCACATGTTGATTTTTGCAAATTGTTTCAAGTTAAATAATCATATGAAATGTTCAGGCGAAAAATGTAAACAATGTATATATTATCACTATATCCGAATTTTGTTTAATATTTGTTATAAACGTTTGTATAACCAATGTAGTTAGTTTGATATTTTAAATTCAGATTTCTTTGGAGACCTATTTGCTCAACTATTGAGTTATGATTACCAGCTTATATGAGCTATTAATAGAAATTTTTCGTGTAAACAGTAATGTTGTTTGCACAAACTAAATGAAATTATCACTATTTAATTACAATATACCAAAAAACATCTACACAATGTAAGAAATTCAGAATCTCATTACACTTTGAATATAATTCAAATTCGACTCTCATTAAAAACATCCGTGTAAACAATATCAACAATTCAGTCCAGATTTTTAAGATTTTCTTACAAAGTTATAATCTGCTTTCCTTGCTTATTACATTATAGAAGCATTACTTTCAGTTGATGTAAACAATGTTGAAAATTGATAATGTCGCTTCTTGCAAACTGACTCATGACGCATATGAATGAGTAGATGTTTATATAGACAATGAAATAAAAATGCCTAATTTTACAAATATCTTTAGAAATTTGCGTGTTGCAGTAGTCTATTACGGATCGAAAATGAAGTAGTTAATGACAAATATGTGTAGATACAAACAAAGTAGGAATTTTCATATTTTTTGCAAACAATGCAGAAATTTTGTTTTTGGAAAATATTTGAAGTTTTTAGATATTTATTCCAGATAAACAATTTTGACAATAAGAAAATTGCATTATGAAAAGCATTTAGATCCAATCATTAAGATTTCTTTATAAATTTGCATGTTCTAAATACGATTATCAATTACTATTTGAATTTTATGTAAACAATGTCGAAAATTCGTGGTGGAAGCAGTTAAATCCAATCTATCTTTTATATTCTTGCTGCCTCTTATATAATCTTAGCATTTTAGTATTTTAGGTTTTCGTATGTTTCTGGACCACCCCATATCATAGGAATTTGATACTGTTAATAGCTCAGTGTTACCCGAAAATCCAGTGACACTAGATAGTTCATAAGCTGAAGCAAACCAAATTGAAAATTTCAACCATAGTAACACATAGTAATACCTAAATCAGTTTTTAATTGCGACTACCGTTCCGTTGATTTAACCCAGCAATGCTACCTTTATTAAATCCGAAACTAAGCATTCAAATTATCTTTTAATAAACCGGCAGGGTTCATAATTCCCGAGGGTACTCAATTCTTAACGTTTTTAAATTTTCGCTCGTGCACCCCTCATATTCGATCGTAGGGTTTGAAGGGTCCTCTATACGCTATATAGGCAGAAAATAGAAACAAAAGTGTTGCCACCACTTGATTTCGATTGAAAATATTTTATGCCGTTTCAATTTTGTAATTAAATGATATTCTCGTGCTTGATGCAATTTTATTGCTACTTTGCCGCAAATAATTCTGCCTGGATCTATACGTATAAGAAATTCAGGATAGACCTTAGATGAGATCACCCCTCCGGAAATTGGATTCTCTGAGAGGACTTGTGGGTACTTCTGGAAACCATCTACACCCTCCTAATCGCCTGCATTATTCTGAAAATGCCACTAAAGCGCAATGACATAAAATTCATCGCTGATCGTCACTGAAAAGGCTTATACTTAAGTCGCTTTTGTCTTAGAACGTGCAATGCTACAAATCTTGGTGAGTACCCTGTTGATACCGGCATACTCGAATTTTGTTATTTATGACGTTATTTCTTTTGAACATGCAACAAATAATGTCGGATGTTGTTATCGTTCAGCAGCTGAAAAGTTTCGCGAAAAACCACTTCACTTGCAACAAAGAAGGGCTTTCTGTTTGGACAAATAATAAAAACAAATTGAGGTGTATTTGAACGTATTGACAGAAACCGTGGGTACTGAAGTATGTCCTTTATTTCTTATTGAAACTATACAGTCAAAATCGACATGTGTAAAAATAATCCAATTTCGTGTGAAGGGAATCAGTGAATTGGCATAAAGGACGTATTCATTGCGGGATCTATCGTCGAACGCTGGTGAGGAGCTTCCATTATATCCCGAAGTGCAAACAGGGTATTTGTTTGGAAAAAATAATCGTATCATTGTATATAGGGAATAGAGGACGTTGATGAATTCGCTATTGAATATTAAACAGCTTTGAGTATAAAAATATTGATCATTGTCTCCAAACTCCGCCGAAATATAATGGAAACGTATCGACGAATCCTGAAAACAAATATTGGTCGACCTCTTATTGAGTTCAAAGAATGAATCAACAGGACCCATCCGGTCCAATAATGCCCGAGCTTGTGTCCAGAGTCAACAAGATGGTGTCTATGTCAAATACCCGCGAGTTGTTCATTTGTTCTTTCAAAATAAAGACTGTTTTCGTTGGAAATGTGTTTTGTGAGAGTTGAGGGCTTATTCTTGATGACTCTCTTTCGACTTTTCCACTTAAGACCGAGCCAAAGCCACTCGATTCGATACGCTTTGTTTCGGTAAATATCGCGCCTACACCAGCATTTTCAATCAGCAAGAAAACAAAGGCGTTCCGAGGAGTAGTTAACTCGTTTTCACACTTCTTTGAGGTCCTCACTATCGCATAGTAACTCACTAACTTACACTCAATGCTCGTAGCATCCATCTCAAGATTTACGCTGGTGCCTTACGATCGATACTCGTTTTAGTGTTTGTGTAATCTTACTGCAGATACTTGAACCTGTTTCAAGGTTGTTTAATAAATTCACTAATAATTATGTCCTCGCATACACATATTTCACTTCGTTGATATGATCATTATTGCATGGGACTCTCTATCACCGATCGTATTGTGCTTGCTCCAACCCGTAAGGAGGCTGTCTAGGAACAATTCAAGAACCATTCAGGCCTATGGGCGTTTTTAGGTCAAATCTGTAACATAAGTGTCCCAGGGTTCTGGAACTGTCCTGGCATGATTTCCTGACCGCGTGAAAAAATCGTATTTTAATCAATATCGCGGAAAGTGAATTGGCTAAACGCCTGAATGCATTTTTGATACCTCATCTACTAAACTACTAAACTAAACTCTTGTCTCACGAGCTCACTGTAACCAGCAAAAGCAGCAACTTTATATACATTGGAACCCTATGGTATGTCAAGGTTAAGTCAAAATAAGCCATGAAATTCTGGCTTTTTCGGGTTCTATGGACGTTGCTTGATCTGACTAGGTCAAGATGCCGCGGCGGAGCGAACTTTCTATGGTAAACGTATGTGTTGTGGCATTATCATATTTGGAGCCGATTCACAGGTTTCTCCAACATTAATCAGCATTGAGGCTATGTGACTCAACATTCGACCACTCAAGGATTACCTCAATGTGAGTGTCCCCTTCTCGCCCCCCAGAATACCTCTCCTGGATTCGCTACTGCTAATCTGAATTGATCAGAACAAAAATTTCAGCATATTTTGGAATCCCCGTTATAGCTGGAAAGAATAATTCGAAGATTTCTTCTGTTAAAATTTCAGTGGCAGATCAAGAATAATTTCAGTTATTTCTGAGGTTATTTGACTGGAAATAAATTTAATCCAGATTCAATCCGGTTTCAGTCGATTCTCAGTCCATTCAAGAAAACTAACAATTTAATCCTCGTTTCTGTATCTAGATTGAAAGCTTTGCATTTAAGGAACCCAAACTTGTTTCCACTATGTGGAAAGGGCAAATGGAAAGAAGGGAGTGGGGGAGGTAACTTAAAGGAATATCTTGATACGA
Source organism: Euwallacea similis (assembly GCF_039881205.1). Classification (NCBI taxonomy): domain Eukaryota; kingdom Metazoa; phylum Arthropoda; class Insecta; order Coleoptera; family Curculionidae; genus Euwallacea; species Euwallacea similis. Next base: position 2,166,512 of record NC_089610.1, read on the forward strand.
TTCGTGAAAGCCTTTGAAATAGATGATCGCATCTTGGAATTGCCCCAGTAGCATATAAGTGTGGTGGATCTGAGGTATTTTTAAGAAACTGTCTGGATAGTGTGGATTCTGGATAAGTTTAAAAGGAGCTTTTGTCGCCTTCTCTTAGAAATACTATTTCATACTTCAGACGGAATGTTTCGACTTTGAAATGCCCTTAAAACGTGAGAAAGAAAGGGGTGTGCAAAAGTCATTTCGTTAGTTAAAGTGGACTCGCCAGCCCAAGTTAATGCTCCCCGAAAATGTACAATAAGGAATGCTGATTTGAAGATTCAGAATTTGTCCGAATGGAATTGTTCAGAGGTGGCTAAAGGAACAGGATATTTCATTGGAGAATTTTTTAATTGAGACATATTCTGGCGTAGTATAGGAAAGTTTCCGGCCTGGAAGTCGTACTTCGACCTGCATATCCTTCTGTGAAATCGACATAGGAACTCTTGAGATCAGTATGATTTAATTGATCTTGGAACTGAAAAAAAAGGAATGCCAAACACGAGTTTTTAATTTTGTGGAACTTAATTTTATTAACAACGTTGCGGTACTAAAGGAAACAAGAACGTTTGTACATTACCATTTCTAAAACGAAACAAACTAACAGCTGATAATATAATAATAATTGCACTACAATTTCAACGTAATAACAATTAATTTAATGTAAATTAAAAACTGGCATATGTATATTCAAAGATTAGACCTCTAGGAATAATTAATATTTACATGTCTTTCGTACACTGACTTCATAAATACCAACTGTGAACCCTTATGAATTTTTTTTGTCACTGTTAGAGGGAAATTGTTTGTTAATTAATGGCATATTTTCCTTGAAATTTACAAACTAAAATTAAAAGTTCTTCTTTTGACAAAGGAAACCCACCTACATTGAAATACTCCCAAAAAAATCTTCTAGTTATTAAGTGGCACACGTCCTTAATCTTCAAATATGAACAAATCATCATTGTCAGTAGTTTCCTTCAAACTTTCCCATATTATCACAACTACCCCCTACTCCTAATTGCAAGGACTAGTGCTATCCCTCCCAGAATCCCCATTATATTCCACCACAGGAACTCCAGCTGCTCTGCTACTGGAACTGGTGGCCAAATTGGCAATATCACCAAACCAATGGTTCAACCGATCCGGTAGAACCGGAAGCGGTTTTCATATAACCGGCGCCGGAATTGCTTCATTCCTGAACTCCTCGTTTTTCATAATCATGCAAACCGGAGGCCTCTTCATCGATTCCGGACTCGGAGACCTTCTGGCGAAGCTCGGAGGGCACATATTACACGCCGGATTCGACCCGTTGAGATTTGGCGACGGGATATTGTTAATTGGCCAATTAATATTAGGCGGGTATAAAGGGCTATTGCTGTATAAAAGGGCCAGTTCCGCGGCGAATTTGGATTCGTCCGGATGCCGGAAGGGATGGTACAGATAGGGCAACGGCGGGAACAAAGTACGGGATAATTTTAAGTGATCAGAGTCTGGATTTAAGAGTGATGGAATGCCCGAGGCGGTGGAGATAGGGGGCATAAGGGCGCGTTGAAGGTTGTGGTTATCCAAAGTGGGAGGGAGAAGGGGGGACATGGAGAAGCCGAATTTTGTTTCCTTCTTGATGAGCGGTTTGGGTTTTCGTCGTGGGCGGTATTTGTAGTCCGGGTGTTCTTTCATGTGGAGAGCCCTGTAACAACAAAAACATTTATGTAGGTACTTAAAGATAGCTGTGATTTGAAAAGTGGCTGTATAAGAGATCCCCTATCCACCTTTCTCCACATTGTCAAATTCTACCATACATTATCGACCATTTTCTTGTAAATTGGAGGCAATTGCAGCAAATACATCAAGCATATGAGTTAGGAAGTGATTGATTTGATTGACTGGAAATGAATATTCTACAAAAATGAGCTTGTTATCTGCATATATTCCTCGAAATGTATCCTAATAAAAATTATAGGTACCGCATGGGTCTCGTTTGAATATTAAATAAATAAATTTTCACAGGCAGGTAGAAAAATTAAGGAGAATGGCTCGAACAAACAAAATTGAAGTCCTATTTGCTTTCAGAAATTTGCAGATATTTTTTGCTTCTTTTTTTCCACAATAACGATAAACCGTGTGTTCAAATATACAAAGTTTAATGTCAACAAACCTGACTTGATTTAACTTCAGGTAAATAATATAAACTATTGGACAAAAGACAAGTATCAAGCGCGAATTTTAGTATTAAATTTGATACTTTTAAGGCTGGTTTTTCAAAGTCGCGTTAAAAAACGAGTTCTGCCAATTATCAACAAACTAGCAGATGAGGTGTTTTTCAAACTAATGTTAAAGTTTAACCACCAGTGGAAGTGGGAACAGCTGTTCCACGAATCGTCTCTGCAGCTCAAGAATACTTAAACTGATAGTTATCCTTGACTGTAAACTACTTCACATGCGGTTTTTGCGGAATATTAGAAAACCGACCCTTAGAGTTCCAAACTTGACCCCAAAATGGAGAAATATTTGGTGATTTCCCAAGTGTTTTTGACTCTCCTTTGAGAATTGTTTTGCACTATGCTGTGCCCAGGAAAATTCTTGTAAAAGTCTAAATTTGAAAACTGAATTTTCAGTTTTGTTAAACTCTTTATTTCCAGAGGCGCAATTAATTTTAAGAATTGTATGAAAATTCTTTAAAATATTGAAATATTTGGTGATTTTCTGAGAGTTTTAATTAATTTTGCAACTGTGTGATGACCTTGACTTTCGCAAAGTCTCCGGTGAACGCAAAATTTGAAGCTGTATTTTCAGGTTCTTCAACTCTTTAAAGTCAGAGGCGTGCTTCCTTTGGGGAATTGTGTCAAATTGATTAAAATAAAAATATATCTTACAATTTTCCTACAATTTTTTATGTCTTTTTTAAATTTCTCTGGCACGACCCTGATTTCTGAAAATTCTATTATAAATACCAAAGTTTAAAACTACCGCAAATTTTTGGATTCTTAAACCCTTTAAAATCAGAGGCGATACAGCTTTGGACAATTCTTCAAAATTTTTCAAAAATAAAGAGTTTTTCACCCCTATTTAAGAATAGCTTGTGATGTCTCGAAACTCTCTAAAATCAAAATCTTGGACTTGAACATTCAGTGTTAAAAAATGTCGCTTAAAAATGATAGGCACAACATCCCTTTGAATTTTGTACCTAAATATTTTTAAGAATAAAAAAATATTCGATGAGTTTCTTGAAGTTTTTTTAATCACTTTTTAAGCCTTGTTTAGCACGACCCTGATATCTGAAAACTCTCCTCCCTCTAAATAGCAAATTTTGAAGCTGAATGTTCAGATTGTTAAACCGGCTCTCTTCTCAGATCTTATTCTTCTATTCATTAAGAATTATTTCGCTAACTAAACGAGGGAAAAATAAAAAGTTTTTCCAAAATATCAGTTTTTTTCGAATACTTCCGAAAATCATCTGACTTCTTCAAATTTTGGAGCGGCGCCTTCTTTAACTCGGAATGGCGCAACTTTGCCTCAATTAAACAGGCCTTTTTACGGTTATCCAGATTCTCATCGTCACGCTCCATAAACAGACACCCTGTATTTCTCGAGTCACAAAACACCACTCCCTGAAGCCCAAAATTCATCACTCTTTTAAATAGAAACCCTCCATCTCTCTCCTCAATTCGAGTGCTACGTTTCCCACAAGTATTTGGGAGAGATGCGCGTCGCAGCCATGCGATTCTCATCTCAATAAACAGAGATTTAAAATGATTCACTACAAAGCAGGTCGTCTGTTTTACAAAAGATAACAGCTCGCGCTTCAGAATGGGGCTCCGTGCATCCCATTATGGGGACTTAGGGATTAGACGGGGCATATTAATAAAGTCATAACGCTCTGTTATGGGGACGATCTAAATACTTTATGTGTGCCCCGGGGATTAGGACTGTAAACAATGCCTCTGATTTATAGTTGTGCATAATATTTTCTTTCGGTAAATAGTGGATGATTCCAGAAATTCTTTTTGGGTACCACGGATTTTTAATGCAATGAATCTCTATTAGTCGAAAGTGCAAACAGCGAAGCGAAAAGTTATTTAACAGGGAATAGCGGCGAGAAAACACAATGGTCTATCTAAGCCGACATATTCAGCTGGCGACAAAAGATAATGCTGGCATTGTAAGGACACAGTGAGCACCTCCTGTGATCCTATTCACAGTGAGAGATTGTCTAACTGGAGCTCTATCCTTTCGGTTATAATGCTCCTTTCACGCGCCACTTCCTTTTGTTTCTGCTCGCAATTCCGCACACTCTATTTACATTCAGACATTAGAAGGGAAATCGTCTCGAGTTGGTTTCCTGGATGAGCACAATAGTTGATACTGAATTGATTTTAACTTGGGTAAAAATCCGTAAATTCAGAATTATTGTCTTCTTAACTTCCATATTTGAATAAAATTCATTGACTAAAGATTTTTTCCATTTTTCTAAAACTATTATTTCCAAAAAAACTTCTGCTTCACGCTCCATTGGTGCCCAGGATTGCCACATTTTCATACTTGCCAGGAAGAATCTCAGCCACATTAAGAAGATGGATTTCTGTGCATCATCATCATTATCTTATCGGTAACTCTCAATTCACACTTCTTCGTTTTTCTCTATTTCTCTTCTCATTCTTTTATGGAAAAAAGTCCTACTTATTATTCGTCATTTAACTTCACTTTTGTGATCCTGAACGTCCACGCTCAAGCGGAAAAAATGTTTGCCTTGAATTTTCTGTGACATCAATTTCCTCTTTTAACAATCTTTGCATAATTTTTCTTCGTTTATGTGAACTTCGATCATTCTCAAGACGAACTCACAGACAAGAAAAGAGTACTGCCTACAAATAAAGAAATGGTTGTTGTAATTGACCTTATGTTTCGAAATTCTTCTGGTTAGAATTTCCTTATAGCGGGAAGTTCACTTCTTCATTAAACTGCTGTCTTCATTTTAAACCTCCAGACGAGAAAAACGACCACATCGCATAATAATTGCTGCAAGTCAATTTCTCTACTTAATCTTGTCTGATTTTCCTTTCTACTCCCTACTTCTTCACTAACAGATTCTCGTCATTCTGAAGGAACATCTCCAGATGTTTCTATTTTGAATTTGGTTTGACTTCAATTTTCTCGTATTAACAATTTTAGTCAGTACGTCTTCGATTGTCTTCTTTCATTATCCTGGATAAGTGAATAAGATCGGTTAGAAGAACTTTCTCTATGAATCTAAATTATCTTCTCCATTCTTCTCTTTATTACCATCATCCTAGTAGGTACTCTACCGTGCGTATGTGAGTATGTACAGTACTCTTCTAGGATCTTTAATACATTCTAGCTAAAAGCTAAACTAAATAAATTGGATTGCATGGAGTTATCTAGATTTCTTACATTTGACGTGGTCGTGACTGATATTTACGTGATAACAATCACCAGAAGTATTATATACAAATCCATGATCTCTTAGAGGCTAATGGAATATTTATACAGTCTTCCTGAAACCTTATAACCTGGAAACCAGGATTTTTTTATTCCTTCTCTTGGAACTTCCTAAACCGTCGATATCAATGCTCGTGTTAGGAGATTTTTAAATTAAAAAGACTGCATTCTATTTCAGCTCCTAAATCCAGAAGGATCTAATCATGTCACCTTTTCCTGTCAGGGACATCAATAGCTCGCTAGTAGAAAGAGTTTTTACTCTGGAGGGAAAAAGTATCCGGGAATCAGTTCGAAATGACTTGTACACAGAACTTATTTGAAACCTACTTGAATGTGTTCCAGACATCTTAGAATCTTCCTGAAACACATTCTTCAGTTAATTTGAATCTCATCCATGTTACTCTTCCCTGACCCGCCACGTTCAATTTTCTTCTTAAGCGGCAGGTGAGAACATCGAAAGTATACCCTCTTAGGATTAGAAATACCTGAGTCTTAGCGAACTTTATGTTTAAGTGGTTATCAAACATACTTGGCAATAAATATGGAGCAAAAAAAATTAATATTTTAAATTCTGATCTCATTTAAACCAATGTTCGCATATCCAGGCAGGAAACAATAAATATCTAACATGAAAATCTTAATAGATAAGATGAGAAAATCACGATCAAAAGGACGCAAAACCATAGGAAAAGATTGTGATATTATATAAAGAGGGAAATAATCACGTGCACATTTGAATATCGTACATTTGACTCTGAATCATCAGCCTCAAATTTCTGCGAAATCATTTTGATTCCTCTTTCATTTTTCTTACGATTAATTTTGATATTCCTCTTCGCCGTTATGTTTTGTCTTTCCTTAACATTATACTTTTTTATACATTTTCTAACTGCACCTTCTTGATGACTTATATTCAGAACCTGAATATCCAGATGATTTCGGAAGTGGCAAGGAAAACAAATTTAAAAGTAACATTTCTGCATTGTTTAGTTTTTTTTTTGCCTATTAAGTCTTCGCAGACCCGATTAAGATTGAAATTTGCTATGAATTTGAGAACTTCCACAAATGCACATCACTTTTTCGCATGATGTTCGCACACATGTTTCGCTTACTCGACCTGAAAATACCCTTATCTTCGCACTTAAAGAAACTAATCTAAATTGATACCTATTTAAGTCAAATGTTTTGTTTTCGTGAAGTACCACATATTGTTAATGCAAACCTACAACTTACAATTAATTATTCTCACTCATTACATCGAAATACCCATTGTCGTTGTCAAGTGTTTCCCATTGAAATTGATTCTTTGCCTATCTAATATGTTTAATGTGTTGTTTCTGTTTTTATTTGTGATAAAGTGTTTTTTACAATATTTTATTATATTGCATCATTTTTTAATTGAATGCCTGCCTGAGGCCTATCAAAAAGATTCATGCTACGCCAAAAATTAAGCTATCGGTTTATGATAGTTGTTATTGGAACTATTGAAATTTTCACCTAAAATACTCCATCACATTGATATGGTTATTCCATCGCATTTGTTCCCATAAGAACACTATTTGAAGAGTGATAAACCGGAGAATTAGTATATTATATCAACATAAAGAGCATATTATCTTGGGTCAATAAAAGGTGTACATAATCTGAAAACAGCGAGAAATGAGGCACATCAACGACGATTTTGTTAATAAACAAATAAGGAAACACTTTATCAGTAGTATAAATTTTTGAATTCGTATTTACCCAGGTTTCCTCGAGTAAACAAACAAACAAAGATGTATCACCTTTACAGCATGGGGCATTATTTTACTTGGAGTCTATACAATTGTAAGTTGTTTCTCAGATAAATGAAGGTACAATATGAGAGAATCTCTTCTTTGCCTGAAAACAGTAAGGGATCCGAGTTTATGGGCTGGGACACTTATATTTAAAAGTTTTGTATAAATATTAGTTAATAATTTCTTGTTTAAACTATGCTCGTATAACGACTACCTTTTTTTGGTTCAGATGCCTTTGTTCCGAATGAGAGAAAAGGGCTGTGAGTGAATCTCTCATGTGTTTGGTAGCCCATGTGAGAAATCTGTAAATCTAAAGATATTTATAAAATGATACAGCACATGAAAAAATTAGATGTGTATACGGAATGTCGTTTGAAGGTTGGAAAAATGTGAAAAATTAAGTTCAAATGATTGACGTCTATATTTTAGTTTTGGGCGTAAAAATCTGCCAAGTTTGTACATACTTATGAGTACTTGTTTGAGATAATTTCATGTATCTTCATATTTGAGAGATACATCTTTCTTTTTTATTTTATATTTTTCGGCCACGTAATTTAAATGCTCGATTTACTAGTTTAGCAAAATAATATAATTTTGACTCCCAACACAAATCATATAAGCCCGAGTCCATACCTTTTACTAATATATCTATCTATCCAGTATTTTCTGCATCTAACGAACTTTCGATTTCTTTAGGTTTATAAACACTTTTCCTGTGTCAAATTTTTGGCGCCTTCAGATGAAATTTTGATTTCTACAAAATTTTGAAGATTTCACGAACGCTTTTGGTGTTTTTGGCAAGCAATATATAATTGCTCTGTTTCATAGCTTTATAAGAAATTTTAATAATACTTATGATTGTATCTGCGTTTTTTTGTTTTGAGAGAACTTGCCAGAACTTGGACATTTTTTAATATTAAAATTTTTTCTTTTTCACCATGAGAATCTGGCTTACCTTATGGATATTTAAATAGAGATTTAAGGACTTTTGAAGATTTTAACATCTTTGATGCTTTTTACGAGCCCTATAGAATTATTTGTAAATAGAGGTTCCTGAGGAAATGTGAAATTTCCTAACCATGAGATTAAAAAGGTTGACTCCTCCAATACAATACATTTACTTGCATATTTTTAGGCATTAAATTTGAGGTATGAATATCATTGTAGTAAGTGGTATTTTCATCCACTAGCAGATCTTTAAACAGAAACTATACAACATTTTTTAAGAACTTCTGCTTAGGACAACCCAGAATAAAAAATTTTACACTACCACTGGAACATCACTAAATAACAATAAACTGAAAGCAAGTGAATGTTCTCTGTTTTTGCCTTATCATGTGCAAGAATTAGACCTACCTGAGGGTTTTTTGTGTAATTTTAATATAGAAATACCACTAAATAGCTGGACAATTCGATTTTTTTTGCACTTTTATGTCCAAAAACCAACTTTAGGATTTCTGTATAATTTTCTAGGATGTATTGAAAATTATCCATAACATTTAAATTTTTGAATGTAATCTAGAATTGGAATTAAATGCGTAATAAGGAAACTTAACATGGATATTTTTGAAACTATTCATTTTTTTAAATTATTTTAGCTACAAATTTAATTTTTCTGAAATTTTTTTTTATAGTTTAGAATTTTTTTATTTTAAGATTTTTTCCAATATTTCTAAGAATTCCTACAGGTTCTTGGCAAGGGGTTTTTGAAGCACAAATGTGTTCTAGACAATTTTTGCGTTTCACTTTTTTTGTTTGGTTTGTGTTTTTATGGTAAATAAAGTTGTGAATAATTGTGGCTTTGATATTTTTCTGATGTTTCGGAATATATTTTTTCACTGTACGACTTGTGATACATGATGCCTAAATCATCTTGGGAACTTCGGGTGTCACGTGTAGCCATCATAAAATGACTAACGAAAAAAAACAAGTTCTCTTCCCGTACCAGACTCGTCTACTCACTGTGGACAGAACTTCATCAGAAGATAATAAATTCCGCTCGTCAAATCTTCTTAATCTAAACGATCTTTTTAGCAATTTTTTACTTAATTTTGAAAATATGACAACTATTTGGAGACCTCTCAAATCTATCTTAAACTGACTTCCTAATTAATAAGTATTCTAAAAAACTATTTTAAACATCTCAAATTTCTCACTCCCAAAATCTAAGACGTTCTGAGAGATTCTGAGAGGTCTATAGGATTGAATCTGCATTATTTTGTATCCGGAACATCGATTGGCTGATATAGAATCCAAAAAATTATAGAGCTCCATAATATTTGCAATTAATTTTTGGAGCTCCTTTTGAATTCATATTTAGACGTTCTTGATGGAATTTACCTCTAATCTTGTTAGAACATCTTTTTTGTTTTTGAAATTTTTCGATTTTTTCGTACGATTCTTCTTTTCGAAAATTGAACTAACTTAATTTTTATATTTTATATATATATTTATTTACAATAAAACAACAATATCTGTGTATGAATCAACTTCCTGCATCCCAGTGGAACTCCGACGATATTCCATAAATTTTTCTGAAATCTCTTAGAATCCTCTAGGAATCATAATGCTTGATAGAAACAAAACTGAGTAATTTCCAAAGGTCTAAATATCATGAATATGGATGGGAAATAGGAGGCCCCAAGATATTACTCCTGTCATCGTACAACAACAATGGTGGTAGGAGAAACGTATAAACTATTACTAATAAATAGAAATGACTTGAGGGAATTAAATCAACAGTACATTGGCAAACCATGTTCAATATGAGGATGTTAAATGCTAAAGCACCGGTACGTTCATACTCAAAATATAACAAACATACATATAAAAGAGTTCTTCCTACATCAAATAAGAGGGAAAATATTTTTTCCTGGATCTCTTACAGATATTAATATCCGAGAATTTATACTAATCGTGCACACAAACGATTAATCATTTAATGACCGACATTCCACGATTTATTAAATTATTATCGTAATAAATTTTAAGCTAATTCAAATATAAGTCTACCTTAGCCTTTTCGCTTCATCAATAAAAGGCCGCTTTTCTCCTTCGCTGAGTAACTTCCACTCAGCACCCAACCTCTTGGATATCTCCGAGTTGTGCATCTTGGGATTCTCCTGAGCCATCTTCCGTCGCTGACCTCGTGACCACACCATAAAAGCATTCATCGGCCTCTTGATATGCTCTTGCCCACTTTGATGCAGATTATTCGGTTTCGGGGATGATGACATGTTTGTTGACTACCACTAAATGTTTTATGGCTGGATTTTATCACAATCACTTGAGATTAGCATTGAAATGCTCGGAGAAGACCCATCATCTACTAACGAAAGACATGAATTGCACCAATTTTTATCACTTAGAACGTTATCTTGGGTAGTTGATAATGCAAACTGAAGTTGTCGCACGCCGACTTTCGAAATTATTTTCCCCTCGTCGTTGTTTCGAAGGGTGGTGGGGACGGGGTGCCCCTTTGGGGCGGAGTAAACGTGCGCCGCTGAAATTATTCCCGATTTATTAGGTCCTAAAGTGGCGGTTTTACATAATGTTGTGTTTTGTACTTGAACACGATTTGATGGTGAATTACTGCGGTTGACCTTTGTCGGGGATTCTTACTTTGCGTATTGGCGCAGGCGGGGGAGTGATGACAAAGATGTTAGAATTTAATGTAGAGTAATTTTTTGTGTTCCCCCGTTTAGAAATAAACTGCCGATGGGCCAAACGAACGGGACAAACATGTTTTCGGATGATGCCTCGGGAAATAGTTTAAAAATATGAAGAGATAAAAGGTCGGTTGCCATTCAAGTTTTCAGAGAAGCGGAAATGTTCTTAGGATGATTCTGTAACGTGAAAGGCGCTTGCGATTTTTTACTCTACAGTGTGGCTTAGCTACAATAAAATAATTTTAAGAAGTAATAAAAAATTTCTTTTCCTTTTCGAAAGCTCAATCCATGAAAATTTCAATGTAATAGTTTTGAAAAATTCCTAGAGACTTTAAAGTGCGAATAACGCCTCTTATCTCCATGATAGAATTCCAATGAAAGTTCTCCTAGAAGGATTCAAAGTGCGAATTAAGTACACTATAAATGAGGGTCTGAAAACTTGAAAGGCAGATCGAATCTACTAAAAATTTTAGTGTTTGTAATTCCTGTAGAGAATAAAATGCGAGACACGCCACCAATTTCTGTATGTGTAAAATTCCAATGAAATAGGAAAAGTCAGTAGCAAGTCCCCAAAATTAATGAACGTTCAAGTAGAAATGGAAAAAGGATCGTCGCGACTCGAGGACTCGTGTTTCTACTCACTGGCTTCATCGGGGATGCGTGCATATAGAATAGATCATGCTGCGCATGTTGGAAGACGTCCGCATATGCGAGAGTAACCTGGGTAGAATGGAAGGTAAAATATCACAAGCAGGTATCAGCTCAGCCTATTGCGGAAATAGCCAAGGTATCACCAATTTCCGAAATGAGTTCTCGACATGCACGACAGTTTTTCCATAGATATCTGCTATGATTTATCTAACCAGGAATGTTCTAAAATGGAAAAGTGTATGCAGATGAACATACAAGTCAAAGTAGCAATGCGAGAACAGCTGATCTGTAAAGAAGAACTAGTGAATATCTAGAGGAAAAAACTATAGCAACTATAATATCCAGCCGTTTCTAAACATTCAGTCAAATTAGCCAATTATTACTCCCCCTAGATACTTAATTCAGCAGATTTATTATGACTGACTATGGATGTCCCACTGCATTAACATGGGCAATAACGATGGCATGATGGGCAACCTGGAGCAAGCTCTTATCGAAAAGGGTTCATCCCCTCACACTGTCGCCCCTAAACAGTCATCTGCTCAGACAATGGGCCGTGATTGGTGAGACAATTGCTGGTTTTTGCGATGTCAATTTGTTTTTGTACCCCCGACAATGCAGTAGGCCTGACAAACAGTGCCGCACGGCCGCCGACAATTTATCGCCATTCAGGTCAAACTTACGGGGGAGGAATTTTGATTCGCCCTTAAATGGCATTGACTGTTTTTGAGACTCTTTTTCCGTTTTAGTTCTGTTTTGTTTAAATCTATGAAAGGAGAATTTATTTTGATTTATTTTTTCCTGCCACCCCTGTATGATCATAAACATTTAACCGGCATTAAATTGTAAACAAATCACGCACGCTAAAGCCGCAAAACATTTAGCCACAACGATGATTATTAACAAAGAAAAAAATTCGATTGAAGACCAAATAATAGTCGATTTACAATACTCCCTTGATTGTATATGCATAATTCGATCATTACGTTTTCAGTTAACATTTTGCAGACTATTGTAAAAGTGGTATTTGTTATTTCGAGGACAAAGGGCCAACGTTGGTGAATTAACTATGGAGGTATTTTGTGTTATTTGCGCATTTTTGGTTTGCGGCCAGTGTCGTCATTTTGTGCAATACCGAACAACAATATGAGGAATTTATGGTTCTTTTATATGTATGAAATTGTAAAAATATGAGAAAACTAACATTTTAATGTTCACCTACTAGTAGCATTTGTTAAAGAGATCAGTATAGAACAACCTTTCGAATTAGCCTAATAGGCATAGACATACTGACTCTTTACCTTAGATACGCATAAACCTACATTTATTGGTTTAGCTCGATGTTTTCCCATTTGGGTCTTTTAGTTTTCCTTCATTTTCATTTTGTAGGCTCTTTCAAATTTATAAAAATAAGGATCAATATAATCCCGTATAAAATGGGCTCGAAACTGCAAGTCATCTAGATGGGTGCGGAGGAATTGAGAAATCTCTACCAAACTAACAACAAAGGAAAAAACGTTCTAAAAGATCTCCTAAAAAAGTACCACACGACCATAAATTTTAAAAGTACTCCAGACTCGTACTTTACATTCTAGGAAATCCTCTAGGTTCTTCAAATCTAATAAAATTGAAAATTGCAAGTTTCTAAAAATTCCTCAGCCTTCTAAATCGACTCAGTATTTTCCAAAAATTTTTCCCACTCAAGAAATGTCTTTTATAGAATCGAGTCCCGTCAAGGGCATAACTGTTCCTAAGACCTACAAACATTCGGAACCCGTAGAATCAGGACAAAAAATTCAAGTTCTTTTTCTAGATCTGCTCAAAACGTTTCAAAAATTAATGTAAAAATGTTCTTAAGTGTCCTAAAGAAATGCTAAAAACCCATAGAGTTTGTACGATCGCTTAGAAAGTTTTAAATACCTGAATAAATGTATAAGATAGAGTAAATTCGTTTTAAATCACCTCTAAACTGTATGTTTACTCACTAGCTAATTTATTAAGCTTTAGGAGAAAGTATGTATGCAGTATGTCTACAGATTACGTACGTCATTTCTTCATGAGGATTTCTCCTTATTTCTATTCTGTGATTGGCGTCGTGAGCAAATCCTCGAGGGAGGAATCTGAATTACCGTTGATTTATTTTTAATTTTTTAAAATTTCGTAGGGCCTGTATTTTTATAAATCGAAGCATATACATATGAATGATAAAAAAAAAACGGCATTGAGATCGTATACAAGATCATTTCTTAATGCTTCTTATTAACCCAAAATTGCACATATTTCTCCAAAGTCTCCTCTTCCAAAGTTAACCCAGGATTAGCGGTCTTCCCACGTTATAACCATCTCCGGTGGTGCAACTTGTTGCTGCACCCCTCCACCCTCATCGATTGTTTAAACCCCGCCTTGTTTGTGCCATTGGCTCAGATATCTTGTGTTCATGTCGGGATATTTGGCCAGATCTTATAAGGGTTGTTGAGTCTTAAGCGATGCTTAGCCAGGTCGTTGTTTAGGCTCTGTAGATAGAAACAGAAAAAAGTTGTCTCAGAGAAAGAGATATGATAACATACTAAGAAGAAAAGATAATTGTTTGGAGGAGAAAATTTAAAAAATATATTAAAAAGATTGCACAATTTTCTCTGCTTTAAATTTCGATAAAACTCAAGCTATGCAATTACTTATGACTATCTCAAAATAATCTCATATACTTGATATTAAACATTTTTTTCTCTGTTTTTAATTAATAAATGAAAATTTCTTAAATAGATATTGAGTGTTTTAGATATACACAAGACAGTCGAAATGATAAAATTGTCTGTCTTTAATTATTGGGAGGAGAAACATGCAATTTATGTTAAGGGTACGTCTACAAATTTATTTTAAAAAGTGACACTAACTATTAGAGAGTAAAAAAATTCGGCCATAGTAAGTTGGAATCACCTCGTAAAATTAAATATTTTATAATATTTAATTAATAAGTCTTAAAAGATTTTTTTGGCCAACATAGAAAGGGAAAAATATATTGACCTCCTTACATTCCTTAAGTCAAAGTGTAAGTAAATAAGAAAAATTGTCCTGTCACGTTACATCTTTCCTTTTCCTCCCATATAATTGAGTTTTGATTGAGCAAAAATAGAGATGGAAACGAGTCCTTCCTCTTTTGTTAATTTATCCGCTCTTTCTCTCCCTTTTCTGGATATCTCAAGTCAGAATAGACAAGGAAACAGCCCCCTTCTCCAATGTTAATTCGTCTGTACTATCTCTCCGGTTTTCTGCAAATTTTGGGTCAAAATATAGATGAAAATCCCATCTTCCAAGATATTTCAGCTTTCAGTTTTCCCTTATTTTTATCTCCTTCATTCAAGTTAGTTAATTTTTGTTTTCTTTAGCTTTTTGTGCAAATTTTAAATTAGATTATAGCGGGATAACTAACACAATATTTTCGTGGAATGCAAAATGTTGTTAAAGTTAAAGTTAGATTTCTTCTCTTCTTCATTTAGTTGAAATATACTCCCGTGGGTAGAAATAGCCATTGGGAGAAAGGGAACAGTCTTCTTCTGTGCGTTGTTTTTTTTTCATCTAATTTTTAAGTTAAAAACCGACAAAGAGAAGAAAAATATTCATCAAAATTATTTTATACTCCTTAACTTCCTTCTAAATAAAAATCGCATAAAATTTTTACCAGTACCAATAAAATAACGTTCTCCGAACGCGCCGGTTTAGCAGTATGAATTCTATGAAAAGCTTTTCGGAATTTCCATACAAAAAGTATACAAAGCCAAGTTTTCTATTGAACCTTCTCAAGGTCACAGCACAAATCTGTACATTTACTTATATCTTTTAAAAAAAGAGGGGGAGGGGATTTAGAAGAATTTATCGCATGTTTCGAAGAAGAGGTTCTCTTTCTCAGCAGCGACTGACCAGATCGGACGTTTATTGTTACCCATTTCCTAGAGTATGGTCAAATATCTTCAGAAAAAGAATCGCGAAAATGTGTTTTAAGTGTTTGATGGTAAGAAAAATTATACTGAAGTATTATGGAATTTAACGAATTTACTTAATTCCCATTTTTTCAATATTTCTTTAAACGTTAATTATATGACTGTCAAGGTGTGAATATCTGTGGCAAAAATCATAAAAAAAGTTTTTTTACGGATATTTGAGTAAAAAGGTTCTAAGTGGATATTTTTCAATTTAAGGTAAAAATTGGTTTGGGTAAGGCGTATGGCCAAAGAAATTTAAATATTCAAATATTAATCTGTTGTAGTGCTTCTTGCTAAAAGGTGCATAGATATGTGTATATGCCCATAATTTCGGTTTAAATTAATGAAAAAATTCTTCAAATTCATAGCATACTCTAAACTAATTTAATCATAAAGTTATTTTTAGAATTAAAAGCAGCAAATACCCACCTTCAACATACAAATCGCTAATATGTATAGTAACGGTCCTCTTTACAAACAACCTGAATTAGATTTATCTTGACCAATGATAGACATATAAGCACAACCTTGAAATTCCTCATTTCCGAAGCGAAGAATGAATAAGTTTTTTTTGCAATATTTGCATCTGGCTTTGCAAATAATTTTATTGTTCGCAGACGTGCACAAATAGCCGTTATGTAAATAAAAATCGTTCGTAGGTGATTTGGGTTTGGGGACACTTGATGGTTAACACTCTGTCTCAAAGCGATCCCAACGAAAGGGCACACCACAGGGCCATTGCGGCCCCAAGAGGGAAAGTGCCGCCCTGTGTTTCACAGCGTGGGCAAACGTTCTGTGAGAATGTTGCAGGTTATCCTTAGTAAGTTCAGGATTAAAAAAAATTGCTGTCTAATTATGATAGGTGAAAACTTAAAAAACATATTAAAAGAACGCAATTAAAAATTATAGTTTTTATCTCTTGTTCATTAACTGGCTAAATCATTAGTGAACGATTTGGAAAACACAGAAACTAAACAATAGCTTATACAACACCTTTCTCATCATCTCAGTTATGTAATTAAAGCATGAGGTAATTAATACTATTTTGTTGCAATTAATGCATGACTATTTCATTGATTCATTGATGATTCTGTTTCAGTGACTTAATACTGAACGCACTAGGAAGATCTAAATTTGACATCACCAAGCTCCTTGTTGACGAATCTACAGATGATGCTCCTAATTTTTTGTCCATTATTACACCCTCAACCTCTCAATCAGGAGACAGGAAAATTTCTGGTAAGTTCGAAAAAGTTGAATCAATTTTTCTTCAAAGAAATTAAAAAAAAAATCGTTAATATCTATATTTTATGTATACATAATTATTTATTTTTTGTCTTTGTTTCAATGCTTTTTTCGTTACTTAATTTTCACAATTGCTTCTTGGTTTGTTCTCTGGTTTCTCACTGACTATATTGGGCTTTTGACTAAGGTTTGGGGGACTGCTGCTCGATTCGTTTAAAACTGTCGTACTTCTTGTATGTGCTTGTGCTTCCCTCTGAGGCTTCATCCATATATGACTGATTCGAATAACGTTGCCTGAAATTTATTCTACTATATGCATTTTGCTACTCTGATCTCGTCTTCACTACATTAAAATCGCTGGATTTTTGTCGTATAGCAAATACATGCACCATGTTGAAAATACTCATCGTCCAAAATTCAACTCAATTTATCGGAATTTAGGATTAAAAATTTCTACGTTGTAACTAACAACGTACGCTCCTGAGTTCTTATAGTACGTTTTAAATTATATTTTACAGACTTTCAATTCTATCCTCAAAAATTAGTGGCGTTCCGAGCATGGAAACCATCGCATTATTTTACACATATTATTTTTTAAAGAAATCGGCATTTGAAAAATCGCACGTTAAAATTTGTAATGATACAATAATGAGGTGATAGTATGTGATTTGAATATTTTTCCTAAATCAGTGCACAAACTTTCAGTTTTGTGCTTTTAGGATCAATAACGTGATGAGCATGTAAAACCATTATAAAAAAAATAAAATCTTCAAAAATACGAATTCATTTCAAGGAACCTCAAGTAACAACCTTGATATTTTTAATTTCAGAAAATATCATAGGAATCTCACAGGACCTTAAATATCATTGAATATTTTAAACATTACAACAATACTTAAAATTTCATTTAGTAGCAAGAAAGATCAAAATATCTTTAAAAAAATCTTTGTCATACCAATAAAACGCTCATTGAAACTCTTTTTATGTTTCATAAAAACGTAAATAACTGGAAATCTTAAACAAATTTTCAAAAATGTCTCAAAACTCCCTTAAAAAATGGATAGCAATCTGTTAAAATATTTATCACAGTACTTGAAAACTCCAGGTCTTTAGAAAATTCTTCAAAAATAAAAAGACGTATCTAGAAAATTGTGTTTAAATTGAGTGAAAAAAATTCATTTGAAGTGGTTATTAAATGGATGGTACAAAATACGTAAAAAAAGTACCAAAACTCATTTTCATACCTTTTCAGGTTTCCTTTTTCAAAATTAAAAGCAGGTAAGTATTTTGGCATTTTTATTTACGTTCTAACACTTTCTGCTTGCACTAATAAATCATTTGTGATGGAATGTTCACTTTCATATCTAAATATAAATTTATTCTCTTCCTTAATATTATATTAAAACAAATACTTATTGGATTTTAGGTTCACCATAATAAACATGTAATGTACCATATGGAGATGAGTTTACAAAAAAAAAAGAAAATTTAGGATATATATACATTTTAGTACTTTTTAATTATCAATAATGTTTAAATAAGTAATAAATGTATTATAATTATTATGAAATTAATGATTTTTTATTAACACCAATCACCTCCTGGTTTTCAATTGGGGTTTGAGTGTGTTTCGACTAAAAAATTTGTAATGAATGTACTGAATTTTATGAAAAACATAATTAAACACATATGATTTGGTCGTCTATTTTTAAACAAATTGGTTGGCATTATTTATTGTTATGTGGAACGTAACTATTGAGAATGGATGATCCAGTTAGTAAAGGCACACTTCTTTTATGAGACGTCCCCCGCCTTGGAGTCGAGTGTAAGTAACAATTTTTAGAGAAAAAATGCTGTTTTTCGCGAAATGATTCGAATTCAGCGAGGATATACTGACAAACCTAACCTGTCGTACAAATATTTTTTGTCAATATATATTATCTACAAGATGGGGCATCAGGAGCACCTCGGAATATTACGTCCTTATTAATCTTTTTGATCGAAAATTGTTTTTAGAGGTCTATGTAGGAACTTATAAGGTCCAACATACCCTGACGATAATTCGTTTTCTTTAATCTTATTGAAAATTAAATAAATTCTCATATTAAGGGGAAAGCAAAAGATAAGTATAGGACACCATAGTATCAATTAAAAGGGCATTAATTAGTGTTTCTAATTAATAGATAAAAATATTTACATTCTATTTGAAATAAGAAAATTATACTAAATTTTAAGTGAGTAAAATTTGACCAACCTTTTTGCTCATTCTTTATATCAGTTTAGTAAAGAATTCATTCTAGTTTGAAGAATAGTTTGTAGTTAAGAAGTAATAGTAAAAAAATAGTAGTTAATAACTTATTTCACTTAGAAAAAAAGTGTTTTCTTGGCCTTTGCATTTTTATATTTTTTCAAATTTCTCGTGAAGTGTTCGTTTTAGACCTAATGTGTGTTATACAAACTTCTACTATTTTCTGCTTCTAATTCCAAATATGTAATAAAATATGGGGTATTCAATTAAAAAAAAAACATGTGTTTGAAGTGCATCTTTTTTGCATATCCTGTATAAATGAGAATATTTTTAAAATGTATAATACCTTTTACATACATCTTTAAAAACAATTTTCGATCAAAATGATTAATAAGGACCTAATTCTCCAAGGTGCTTTTGGTGCCAGACCCTGTATATGTTATTATTTCAGAAGACAAATTATTGGACGATGATGTTATTCCATTACATGTCCTTAGCCGACCATTGGGAGTATCCCACGAAAGGTAAATTATTTAACATTTGCAAAATTCCTATTTAATTAAATTTCATTAAAAAAATTAAGTTTTTATTAACCTCTCATGCAATATTTACTTGAAAATAAACATTTCAACAGATCTACCAGGCATTTCATCACCGACAACAGCACTTTGACCATGAACTTGAAAGTTTTCTCTTCTTCACACCCGCAAATATCTCAAATTAAACGATATAGAAGACTAGACCAATTTTCAGCAACTTTGAGAGCATTTTTATGCAACTTTAACTCTGGATACGGGTAAGTGTGGCAATCCAGTAAATACAAATCCTGGAAAACGTACATCTATTATTTTCTTATTTATTACATTTGCAGTGAATTGAAAAATTTTTATGCCTAGGGAGTAAAAATTACATTATGCAGCCCGTTTTGTGTCATTAAAAGGTCACTTTTTTGCCAATTGAAAACAGAACAATGTAAAATATCCTTGCATATGCAATTACGTTGTAACTCATATTTTTATGGTGAAATTCAATGGCTGCTGTGACGATATGCTCTACCCATTATTCAAAATCGCGCTATTTGATATTATTATTACTTCTTAGACTTTAGTAGTATCTTCCTTCTGTGTCTTCTAACTAATTCTTTTCCAGATGTTATAATACTTATCTTTGATTCCTTTTCCACCTGTAGGTATTTTCATCAATATTTTGGCTGCCAACAGAGACCACCAACCATCAGAAACTAGGCCCACCATCAAGTAATATTTTCACATTCAGGACCACCACATGTGAGTTTTAAATAGTGATATTAGTGTAAGTTCAACAGTGCAGCCATTTTTTAAAGCTTTTTGTAATAATTTTCTAGGTTGACTTAACTAGAAGAATATTGTACACTATAATCTACCTATATAATCTACCTCAAGGGAAAGTGGCTGCACCCTTAATTATCCTATTTGTGATACTAGTTCATAGGCGGTTCGTGATTTAACTGCCCAGTTGCTGCTGAGAAGGTAGCAATGTTGTGTTTGTATGGGTTCGTTAATGTATATAGGTTTTAGTATAAAAAGTGATACCAAAAAATTAAAAATAACAAAACAGGTTTGATGGTGACAAATTCAAATTGAAATCGAACTTGTTTAAAAGGTTCGCTATGGTGATAAAGGCTTGGACTTTTATGGTCTTAAAAGCCTTTTTTCTCTGAGCGACCGTGGACAAGTATCGAAATTTTCACCCTTTAAAAACGAATAATTAGGCACATTTTCATCTAAAGTTCATTCTGATAAGTTAGTATCCACAGTTAGTGGTTTGTTTGAAGTGCTGCCAATTAAGGCCTAACACCACTCTCCAACATCATCTTGACTCATAAATGGAACTTTACAACCGAAAGCGGCTAGCTTTATAAACGTCCACTGCCAAAGCAAAAAATTTAGTAGTAGCAGTGTAAAGCACAATTTTTGATGGTGAGCTATGGCTTAATTTGAAGATCTTCTATGATGCTGTTTCGTGGCTAACGGGATTAATAGTAATACATATAGAATAAGAATTCTCCTCTAGACTTGTTTCCGGTACTTTTAGTATCATTTTGGTTATTTCATTCATTTTTACATCTAGTTGTCTCATAGACCTATGCAGTATCGATTGGGGAAATCTTCCTATTTCCACCATTGGTCATTCACTTTTCTGCCAAGCTTTGCCTTTAACTAACAGCAAAAATTCCGAAAATATTTGGTTTCACTTTATCAGAGCTACGAAAAATTTGTGGTGTAAATGATCAAAGACGAAAAACGTGTAAACCATCATAGACAATTATTCATCCGTGTCAATTTAATATTAAGGGCAGAAACAATGCGCCTTCCATAGCGGGATGAAAAAGAGTGTAGTTCATTGCTAGTAGGGGTCTTAGCTTTCGGAGTAGTTCTTTCTGTTTTTCTCCTTATCATGGAGGTGCTGCGTTCTAGTGCTTCAATTTTTCTCTATTCCTAAGCACCTTCTTCATACATTTCAATAGAATTAAATCCAGAAAAAGGGTAGAAAGGCAGGTGAAAACTCAATATGCAAAAAAACAAGCTAGCCCTTTATCGTTCTTCGATAGTTTCGGATTTTACATGCGCCTGGACAATCAGCTACAGAAGGGGATTAATGTAATTTAAAGAGCGATGTAGAGAGTGGTATTGCCTATTTCGTTTCGAAGGTTGCGAACTGTTTGAGTTCTTTGATGAGGTTGTTGAGAGGTTCAAGCCTTGGCAAATCTTTAAGGGAGAATCTCTTCGTCAACGCGCATAATACAACGATGAAAACGTTTCATATTGTTCTAATAGGAAAAGTTGAACTAATTAGAGTACATGCACCTGTATGAGATATTTCGTTGTAATAGCAACTAAAATACTGCTTAATCAGCATTTTCTACCACTCTGGATTTTTTCAAGTTAAAGGAGTAAAAAATTCCTGGGTATACAAGACCTAAACCTTTCAAAATTTAATTTTCCATACATATCCTCAACTGAACTTTATTCTGATGAATTAGTATCTTTATCTGGTATTTTTGACTGAACTGTCTTTCATTGTAGACTCATTATCGCTCTGGATCGTCCAGTCTTGTATACATAGGATTTTTAGCAATGGAGCCAATTACCTTTTTAAACATCAACAATCATAGTTAAATAGTCTAGTGAAAATTTACCTGTTAAATCACTTATATAGTTCGTAATAGCTTCAGATACGTGATGATTTCGTTTTTAAATCTAATTTATGCGCACAAAATATCCTCATGAAAACCTATCAACAGTAGGTGCTCTCGCATGCTGGTTCCCTCGTCACATCAATTATTTTTACATCATTTACCATTCAAAAAATATCTTAAAAACCTCTTAGCATTAATCCTTTGCTTTGCTAAACCGCATCAATAAGAATGTATTTTTCATTTAAACCCACATTTCCCAACACAAACCTCCATAGTCTCACTTCGAAGACAATTCTTTATCTTTGGATAGCTTTGCAAAAGACATCAGCATAAAAACGAACACCATCATCTTTATTCCTT
This sequence comes from Euwallacea similis, assembly GCF_039881205.1. NCBI lineage: Eukaryota > Metazoa > Arthropoda > Insecta > Coleoptera > Curculionidae > Euwallacea > Euwallacea similis. Next base: position 2,189,110 of record NC_089610.1, read on the forward strand.
CGTTCTCGTTCATAATAGCCATTTTACTCTATAGGTCAGTATTTGGTTCTTTTTCGAACACCATCCCAACAAAGAAAGTTTCTGCCAGAAAATTTTGCTTCTTCTAGTTTCAACAATCTAAGACTTTACGAGCATGTAGATGCCAACCTTATCAAGAGCTACATTAGCGGGAAGTTGTCAGTAAAAGCGGCCTAGTGTTTCTTTCCAAAAAATACATATGTATGAAAGCAAAGATCCTTTTTGCTAGCACCCCTCTAGAGAGGATTGGCAATTGCATGTCGTTAGAGCCTGAAAAAATGTTATTGCTACCAAATTCAGACTCAACTTGCTAATTTTTCAAATTCTTGATCTTTAAGACGGACCTGGCTGTATGCTGTGTCTAGTCATAACCATAGACGTCTTAACCTCGAAAAGTAATCTATAAGACCGAAATACTATGTAGGCCATAGTGCATCATGTCAATTCAAAATGGACGGGATATTTTGTAGAATCATTTAGGTCTAAACTTTCTCCAAATACGGAAACTCTGACAAACGAGACTTAGAATCTCGCTGGGGCGTTTCTAGAGTTTCTCTGTGGCTACAAGATTGGGGCCCTTTAAACTCAAATATCGGGGCATCTAATCATAGTCGGATGTGAATGCGTCAATATTTGAGTAGTTGGTTCCCATTCTTATGGAAAAGACACCCCGGATAAGCTGTATTCACGTACCAATTCTCACGGCCCTTCTTCTATACACTTTGAAATGCACTCACACACTTCAATCGTGATCTTCGAATTACCGATTTCAATAGAATACATTCAGGACTAAGATAAACGAATATACTGTCCTAATTAATAACAAGGTTAAACCTCCTTCGTCTTCCAGCAGTTTTAATTTTTTGTGCATTGAAAATGCGCTTCTAACAAGCAAAGAGCTGTTAAAGGGGACTTTAATAGTTAAGAAATGGTCGATAGGTTTCGGTTCTTTGATTATAAGATGTTTTGCTTTCGGGACAGACCTGGAGGAGCTAAAATCAAGAAAGTTCTGTTTAACGCGAAATTGTAGTTAATTTGAGTAATCAATCCTCATAATTTTGAAATAGTGAGCCTCTCTTTGGAACCATCAATCAACTAAAGTTAATGTACGAACGGTTTCTGGGCAGTATTGTTATTGCCAAGGTATCAAGCCCTTTGAGGTAGTTTTTGTAGAGTGTAATATCTTCTGCTAGGTTCCATGATTCGATTTTTATCACCGGAAAGTTTCTTGTGATTTTATGATGAAATATCAACTTTCCTAATGATTAAATCCATGATCAATACATTTAACGCCTGAGAATCACAACATAGCAGAACTGTCTCGGTAAACCTGTTCGTTCCAATTGAGCCTCTACTGTTTGGTATATACATAAAATGGATGATTTTTGTTTTTCAGCTGCTCTTAAAAATTATAAAGTTGTGAGTTTGCTTTCCCAGGCTAAAGAGGCATCTTGGCATCTTCTGGTCAGGTTCAAGATTCGGTTTTTATTACTGGAAGGGTTCTTGGGATTTATGGTCAAGTCTAGTGAAAACTTATGAAGTCTCCTGCAATTGAAGGCATAATGGTTATTGTTGCTTGATGAACACAACATGCACCATTGGCAAATTTTCAATTTTTCTTCATACTTATTTGCCTCATTAACAACCATATTACATCTAACGCAAGCCCATTTTTAAAGAGAGTTTTTCTAAATCCACAATCAAAGACCTTCCAATTCAAACCCATATTATAAAACATCTAAAATATCCTTCTTCTATACAGGATCGGAAACTAATGATTGAACCATTCGATACTGAAGACATTTCTATCATGATTAGTAATATCATTTTGAACAGTTAGAATCTCGGTCTTAATGTTACTGCTTTAAAGATTGATATGTTTCAGCATCAATGGCGAATTATTGATGTCCCAAGTAGCCCAGCATTTCGTACCATCATGGTACTTTACTTCTGAAGGTTGGTTTCAAGTACTATCCCCGGTGCTAGATATTGTTGATCGCTAGGATGACCATTCCTTATATATTCTATAGATATTAAATTCCTTATTTTTGTAAACTTTTTTATTTTAATTTTACTTTTTTCCGTGTAAACTACGGTTTCACTGGGCTCAACGTCAAACAATGCTGCGATTATAACTTAGATAGATTTAGAGGCTCGTTCCTTGTTACTAAATAATTACATAGTAAGATAGTTTTAAGTAACAGATGTTGCAATAGAACCATTCCATCCATCTATTCATCCATACATTCATTTACATGTTTTCTCATTTGTTCACTGCGGCTGCCCACACCTGTCTGCCAAAACGAGACGAAAGCCCGCTACCAAACCAATGGGTTGCTGGGAGGGTTAATGGGTTAGGAACATGCGGGATTTAACCATGTGAGGGGCTGTACCGGTTCTAGATCTAAGGATATAGAGCACTTACATCTCTCTGCATGATTGAAACCCGCAAAACCACAGAACATCTAGTGCTTAGGATCTACTTGTATGTGGTTGTACTGGATGGCAACAACATCTCTTTCGTCTGATGCAACTGCGTAAAGGTAGATTATGTCCTGGTTTGGTGGCAGGGGTTGACATCTGTTGATCGTTTGTGTTCGCATCATTGTCCTCATTTCACTCACAACTTTCATCAACTTCATATCACTCAACTTCCTTTTGCAATATCTGTACCAACTGGGGGCCCAAAAAAATTTTAAAAAACGCTAAAAAATCCCCTTTTGTGTTACTGTTTCAGTTGCAGTTGTTTTACAGCTTTTCAACTGACAACCCTTAACAATGACTCCCTCCATTAATTATGTTGCTTATTTGCTGGACTGATTTTCCGTGGTGTACAGAGGATCATCGGCAAGATTTACTTTTCCGTGTGTTTTCTTATTGGGATAACGGCATCCAGTAAGACACTCAAGCTCATTTACATGCATCCAGAAAACGAGATACTGATTATTCACTGCATTGGATATGAAGTGTTATGCGGACTGAAATGCTCTAAATGAGGTTTGTTTGATGGCGATTCTTGGTGGCTTTATTGTTCACGATATGAGGATTGCAAGCCGTTGCGAACATCCTCACATGTGGGATGAAAATCTTGCATGTTTTCCGAGCATGGAGAACTTCCTTTTTTAACCGCTTATTTGCTTCTTTAAGGCCTAAGACAGTAACGCCGAACAGGCAATTAGTCCCTAAGTAACATCATCAATAAGATCTGAGGTTTGGGATGCAATTTTAAGGGTTTTGGCACAATGGAGGCGGGTTCTGCTTGTTCGCGACGGCCGCCGACTTCTGCCTGCCAAAACGGGGCGCCGAGCCGCTCCCAAGTCACGGGGGTGTGTGTGCGGTATGGGGTGGGAACAGGGGGAGTTTAAGCATGTGTAAGGATGTGACAGTCATAGATCTAAGCCTTGATCAATATGGTACCACTCAGGTGGTACTTTATCGCCGCTCGGGGATTGTTCCACAATGGATTTTTCCACGAGCGGTATGCCGTGGCAGCATTAACATCTGCATTTAAGATCTATTTGGTGAAACTTTTTTCGCGCAGCATCGCGAGTTAAAATATCGCTTGAGCGGTGGAACGTGAACGAGGTTCACATCTTTCTACATGTTGAAATTCAACCAAAACACAGAACATCTGGTTGCTTAGGATCTGCTTTTACACGGTTCTACTTTGATGCGATTTAACATCATTTGCGTCTTGGAAGAACTGAGCAAAAACAGGTTCGGTCCTGGATTGCTGGCAGCAGTTGGCGACTGGTGCACTGGCGAGCAGAGCCAACAGCCATTGTGACTTACAATTAGATTTGAGTACCAAACCGAACATGCATGAAAACTGCTTAAATTTATTTAAGTATGTTTTGCATAAGGGCACTGTACTTAATAGCCTAAGACCATCTGATGCTGAGGGCGATCATTTTTATAGAGACCGCTACTTTTTGTACACCTAACATATCTAACAACAGTATTTTTGCACTTTCTAACCACAACTTTAACATATCAATAGGCTTAACAAAATTTTCTAGCTGTCTTCATACACACCAAAAGTTCTCCACTTTTACATCTATGATGAGGGAACATTTTGACATCAAATTTGGTTCGGCACCGGGTTTGACCTCTCGTACACAATACCGAACATCAAACCTATTGTACCTTCACGTCCGCTGACGTCTTTGTTGGTTGGACTATTTTATTGGAAAAATGCTGAAATTTTTAGACCATTGTAGGTTTGTTAAACAGGTTTTTGAGACTTTCTTTTCCAAAAATAACAATAATGTTCGCAACTTTTCTATAAAGGTTTTTTAAGCATTGGAAATAATTAGCCTAATTCCCAGAAAAACGTCCTTCCTGTGAGTAGGTCTCAGAATTCACCTTTACAGAGACAACAGTAGTTTGAGGATTTGCCTCATAGTTCTATAACACTTTTCCATTGCCACTTTTTCCGGTTCGAATGCATGTTTAAACATTCAAAGTGACAAATTTTAGGACTTTCCAGTAATGAAACCCAGCACCATCAGCCACCAACTTGATAGACCTTTACCAGTATTTCGTAACAGCGGATTTTTCTGTACCAATATTTACATTTCTATAGGTACCAATGGATTTGCCTCATATTCAAAATTATGATAAATTGAATTAAATGACTTGTCGGCTGAGTGCAACTAAGATTTTGAACAAAACTTACTAACACAACTCAACAATCTTGGGCTGATGAACACGAAGTGGAGGGATTTTGGGGTTTTTATCCATCAAAAGTGTTGACTTTAAACGTGTTCTGAATGATGATATTTGAAAGTAATGTCTCCTGCTGATTTGGCATGATGATGGAGATAAGGACTGAAGAACACGGCATGGCAATTCTTTAGTTACTACATTCTTTGGGATTCGGGACATACACCACACAGAATTTGTGAATGATCCAAATTTGACTTCATTGATTAATGGAGAGCTTCTACTGATTGAACAGGACAGAATCGATAACACTTTCCTTGTAAGTTAATCCCCTCTGATTGATTTGCCAAGGGTTTTTATTTAGATCAACGAACTACAATGTGCTGATCAACCTAATCAACCTCGTTACCAACTCATTTTCAATAACTACAAGATAAATTAATTTTTGCTGTGCCATAACTCATGGTAGGACACAAACAGTTCCTATAGCTTGATCATTTACGGCCTATTTGACCTGTAAACATCTGTATTTTTCTATCCTACAGAAGTTTAAGGCGCTGTTAAACCAAAGATTTTGTAATTTTGTATTATATGGGTCATTATGCTTATTATGTAAATATACCTAACGGTATATACAGGGGTATTATCTAGCTGTAATGCTTATGCATAGCTGTGTATGTGTATGGAATTGTGCAATAAAAATAATGTATTTACCATCTTTAGCACAATGCATAAAGATGGTAACACACTGCCATTTTGTAATTTAACCGAACAAAATATATAAATGTGTATATACTTCCATTAAGCTTAACTATTTATATCACATCACGTTGAATTTAAATATTTAAAATGAGCAACAAAATGGCGGATTTTATTCTGAATCCATTGTGAATTCTAGTCATTGTTGTACTACTGTTGTAAAAAAATAAAAAACTCAGAAATAAAGACTAACCATTTATGCAGCTTTTAATTTGCTTTTATTTGTAACTTATAGTGAGCATGAGAAGAAAACATTGGCTTAAAAGAACTGTGGTTCTACTTTGGAGCTTTGCAAAGACACAGTAAATCCACTACAAAATTAAATAAAAATTAAGTTTCTAACATTCAAACGACGATATCTAGAGGCCTTATTTTGCTGATATCTATTTGTGCACGCTTTAACCTATATCGAATACGCTCTGAAAAAGTTGGTTTGTTTGAAAGAACTGTAGTCTTGTTTGAACTTTCTACAAAAAGGCCATATATCTATAGAAAAATTGAAAAAAAAATTTAATCCAAAAATTCTTAACTTCAAAAAGTAAGTATCTAGAAGCCTCATATTTGGTGATAAAATCCATTTACACCCGTTTTTCATCCATAATTTGATATCGCTCATTAAAAGTTATTTATGTTTAATATATTTTAGTTATTGTTATACCGTTCTTGCAAAGAAATAAAGATGGTATAAATCCTATTTTAACAGATTTTTATTCTACCTTAAGTATACCTATCTCCGCATCCAGATAATTACCATTATCCAGTTGTTTCTCTCCGTTGACGCTTATCACTATAGCTTAGTTTTTTCGTCCTCCATTCTTGAAGAAATTAAGCTAAAATTAGATTGAGTGTCGAACGGAGAATATGTTCGTTTTACAAATGAAGTAACTGGATAAAAAGATCGGATAAAAGAACTTTGGACTAAATGACTGTAGAATCACGTTCTGCAGGAACGTAACAGCGCCTGCTTCATCAGTGTCTTTCCTTTAACTATATCTGAATAACAAAATATGAATTTTTATGCACCTACAGAAATTTACTTTACAGTCACTGTATCCAAAAACATCTTTTTACCCCTACACTTGATACGCTGATATTGACTCACAATTCAGAATCAAAGGTAATTTTTTCTTAACTTCATTATTATCTGCTTTCTTTTGGGACTATTCATACTTAATTTCATTCTCTCATTACCTATGATAATTAATAGCAATCAATGTTCTAAGCACAAACCAGATGTACTCGCATATTTCCATTTTATTGTATGCATTACATTCATTATTGGCTATTTCATATTCATGGTACCTATTTCTGCGTAGATGCTTAACATTCTAAATTTTAAATTATTCCTGGTAAGAAATAAATCTTTTTCCTTCAAACAGATAGGCAAACAGCTTTCTTTCTAGAGGGAATTCATTTTTTTATCTATTTTCTGGAGACTTTAAGTTAAAACTTCAAGGGAAACAATAATCTTTTTCCAAATTATTTTATATATTCTTTTTCCCTTGCTTTGTTCTTTCTGCATTCTGAGCAAAAATGGAAAGGAGAATTGTCTCCTATTTTAATGTTAATTAACTTTTGTTTTCTCTTTAGTTTTCTGTAAATTTTGAGGTAAAATTTGGAGGGGAGAGTGCATTTTTCAATTTTTGTTAGATTTTCTTCCTCCCTTATTGTCTAGACTTTCTGACAAATTAATTAATTTTTCCGTTTTATCTTATTCTCTGAATATTTCAAGTTAAAATATAAATAAAAACTTTTAACTTGCTTTCAGCATTTCATTATTCCTGATTTTTGTTGCCTTTTTGAGTCAAAAATGTTAGAGAAACAAACTAATTCACTTAAATTAGTTCACTTTTATTTTCTTCATCTTATTATAAGTATTTTAAATATATTTTTTTTTAGTTTAAATTTTCACTCTGAATTTTTGACCCAAAAAATAAGGGAACACAGTGCTATTCTAACAAGCATCCTACTTTATCCTAAAATCATATTGATATTATTGTACAGATTTTAAGTTCTAAATACAGTAAAAAGAAGTACTAATTTTCTACGATACTTTTGCACAAGCTAATGTAAGGGATTTATTCTTCAACTCTCAAAGGATTAAAATTTTTCTTCATTCCGTTATGTTCCTCAAGAGGGAGAAAAAAAACAGTCGTCCTGTATTAACTTAATATTTTTTAACTTTTTCTTAATTCATTAACGTTTTATGTCAGAAATAGGGAGAGCAAAATAAACATTCTGCGTAATTTATATAGGGTGTCCCAAAAATAATGAGACAAAGAGCATCGGCAGATTCCTACTATCAAAATATTAAGATCCAGTGCAATTGTTGTATTCCGAAAGTTAATATTAATAAAGATGTAGGGTATTAAAATTTAAATTTTATTTTAGATTTTATTTTATACCTTTACAGTCTTTTGATCAATGGTACTGAAACTTGGTATATGAGGGTTTCGGACGTGACAAATAAGGTAGTGCTATCGGTTTTATTGTAGCTAATAGGGGGTGTCACTTGAAGCTGTCTTTGCTAATTAAAAAGGCTCTAATTTTTTTCCACGTAGCTGCTGTAGCCTTATTAATAAAAATATTATTCTGTTTAACATTTTAAATAAAAAGGTATATAAGGTTAGTAGCCTCAAAATTTGATTGTTTTTGAGATATTTGCTAGTTTAATGCCTCATAAATGTTCGTAAGTATGTATTTTTGAATGGAACCGAGAGTTGGCGAAGTAATTATCTATAATACAAAACTGGTTTTTAAATTATTTAGGTATACTGACTTATTTGTATTGCACAAACTACTAAATTTGGTTTTAGGCAATTTTTTTTTAAATTCTAATTTACAGAAAGTCATAGCGCACGTACCGTTATTACATTATGAACATATCAGCGTTATAAATACGACAAATATCGTGAAAACTGCCAAGTTTTGAGGCTACTAACAGGTATAGCTGTTTTATCTAAAATATTAAACAGAATAATATTTTTTATTAATGGGATTCCTGGAGATGCATAGAAAAAAATTAGAGCTCTTTTAACTAGCAAAGGCTGCTTCAAGTTGTGCCTCTTATTAGTTACAATAAAACCGACAATAATACCTTATTTGCCACGTCCGAAAACCTTCATATACCAAGTTTCAGTACCAAAGGTAAAAAAACTGTGAAGGTATGAAATAAAATCAAAACTAAAATTTAAACTTTAACACCCTACATCTCTATTAATATTAACTTTCGAAATACAACAATTGCACTGGATCTTAATACTTTTATGGCAGGAATCTGCCGATGCTCTTTGTCTCATTACTTTTGGGACTCCCTATATATTTAACTCTCTTGTAAATAAAGCCATATAAAATAAAATGTTTAGGAATTTTGATACAAAAACTTCACAAAACCAATTTTGCTGTTAAATCCTGTCAAGGTCACGACACAAATCTGTACATTTACATTTTTCTTTGAAATAAAATATGAGAACAGGGGTAGAACAGGGGAGGGGATTTAGAAGACTTTATCGCATGTTTCTTCGAAGAGGTTCTCTTTCTTAGCAGCAACTGACCAGATCGGACGTCTCGTTGCTATCCAGTCCTTATTCAGTACCATCTGGAAAGCAATCGCGAAGATGTGTTTTGAGTTTTTGATGGTAAGAAAAATTATATTGATCAATTATATCTGAAATATTTCAAATTAACCAAGTGAATTAGGTTTATCTTGAACGATAGTGAGCCTATTAATGCAACCATTTCTATTCCTCATACCTCGAAAAAAACTCCTTATTCCTGACTCGAAAAGTGAATAGGTGTTTTTTCTAGTATTTTCATCTTTCATTGCAAATAATTTCATTATTCACACACGTGCTCAAAGATCGTTGTGTAAATAAAAGTTACTTGCAGGTAATCTGGGTTTGGGGACAATTGATGGTTAATACTTTATCCATTGCTCCATCACAAAGTAACCTCAAAGAAAAGGTACACCACCAGACCATCGTGGCTCCCCAAAGAGAAGGTGCCGCTCTGAGTTTCATAGCTTGAGTAGACGTTGTATAAAAATGTTCCTTAGTAAGTTCAGGATTAGAAAAAACTGCTTCTTAAATGAAATAAGTGCAAACACATAATAGGTGTTAAAAACAGGCTTAATTGCTGATAATTAGAAATTATAATTTTTATTTGTTGTTCATTAACCACTAAATCATTAATAATCGATTTGGAAAACACTAAAACTAAACAATGGCAATTAACGCACGAGGCAATTAATTCTATTTTGCTGCAATTGATGCATGATTATTTCATTGATTCATGTTTTTGTTTCAATAACATGGTACTGAACACCGTTTGAAAATCTAAATTAAAAAAAAAATCCTGAAATTAGCGCCATTATGTGCATAGAATACATTATATTTTTTCTGTATGTTTCAACCGTGCGCCCATGTGCTAAATAGCCATGTTGGATTTAATTTCGATATATTCCATAAACCAGTATACAAATTTTCAATTTCATCTTTCAAAAGTAAATGACGTTCTCAACATATAAATCGTAACAGATTCAATGCTCATTATTCTCATAAAAAAGTAGATTGATCAAATGTAATGTTGGAGCTAATAGTCGCCCATGAGTTTGAAATAGTTATTCCATCAATTCCGTAAATCACTGCAAAAAAATCATATAGACCCTGTAAAACCAACAGCATTCAACACACCTATACATTTATACTTATTTCCAAGGAAACAAAAAGTTGTAAAAGAATTTCTGACTGAGACGCCCATGATGTAGCATGGGCGTACCAGTATCTGTTTAATTTTTAAATTCCTTATTAAGGAAATGTAAAAAGCATAATTTGATGATAGTTATTTGATATATTCGTCGATTTTTCTCAAAACTAAACGCAGGTGACAACTTTATCATTTTTATTTATTTTCTAGCATTTATCACGGAACGTTTACTTTAAAATCACATAAATCTCTTTTCTTCGTTAATTTTAAATCAAAACATTTATTGAATCAAACGCTTATGGTATTTTATGTTCAGCATCACATGCAAGCATTAATAATGTATCCTATAAAGGTGAATTTAGATAGGTGGGTTACATGAAAATGCACCTACCATTAATTGGCACCTCAAGGTCTCATGGCGAAATTCAATAGCTACTATTATAATGTGTTCCACCCATGGGTAAAAACCATGAAATTTAATTAGTAATTTAGTCTATATATCTTTTTTTTTGCATTCTCTCATCAATATTTTCCTAGATTTTATGGAAATTTGTCTCTAATTCATCCTTCACTCTTAGATATGCGCATCAATGTTTTGGCTACCAACCGCCTGTGTCTACAAGATACGTAAAACCCAAAATCCAACCATCAGAAACTCATGCCACCATCAAGGAATACCTTCGCGTCTGAGACCACCAAATGTGAGTTTTATACGATAATATCGATGTAATATTTACGAGTTCGTTAAAATTATTAATAATAAGTTTGTTGACCAACTTAACTGCAGAAATTAAAACATTTCTCAATTGGAGGTGACTACACCTACAATGATAACCATATCTGTGATACTAGTTCATAGGCGACTCATATTTTAACTGCTTAGTTACTGCTTGGAGAGCATCAAAGTGTTTGTGAATGTATGTGTGTAGTATGTGTGCATGTAGTGTTTTAATACCAAATTAGTCTCAAGAAATAAAAACTGACAACAAAGGCTTGATGGTGACCAATTCAATTTGGCAATCGGACTTGTTTAAAGGGTTGGCACTGATGATAAATGTTTTGACTTTTATAGTCTTCAAAGCGTTTTTCACTCTGAGCTGACCGCAAACAAGCAGTACAATTTTAACTCTTTCTTTTTTAATTAACTTTTTTATTCAGATCTAACACCACTCTCTATCATCTTGCCCCAGAAATGGGAATTTAGCATTGCAGACAACTAGATTTATATACTGCCCAAACATAGTAGTTCAGTATGAAGCACAACTTGTGCCCCAACTTGAAGTTAAATTGATTCTGAGTTATGGCTTAGTTTCTCTTTCCACATTTCCACCAACACTTCACATAAGGCAACGGAACTTCGTCTTGGAGATTCTATGATTCTGTTTCGTGACCAACGATATGAACAATAATACAGAGTAAAAACTCTCCTGTAGACTTGCTTTCGGTATCTTCAATGCTTTCATTCATTTTTGCACCCAATTACTGCAGCATTTTCCTGACTGCTATGTATTTGCAGTCAGGAAAATGCTTTTATTTTCCCCGTTGGTCAGTTGCATTTACTATCTCCCTTTGCTTTCCCTAACAGGAAAATTCTTGGAATAATTTGTTCAATTTTTTAATTTTTATGCATGTAAACGTGTAGAGTCTTCCTTGATCATAGCTTTAATTTTCTTAGTTCTTCCTCCTAGTTGATACTCCCATAATTGGCTTTTCGCTTTCTCTGGTAAATCCATTCACCTTTTGGTGTTTGGATGAAACAGACGTTTTATGAGAATATCGCACTAGTTACAGCGATATGGAGACGCTTAGTTTTCATATCAAAGTGAGGCTTCTCCAGAGGTGCGTGATCCATTGAGAGATACTTCCTTCAGGATTTATCATAGGAAATTCCCTAGCAAACTGGAAGGAAGCATCCCCAACCGGACTGGAGATTATTAGTACTAATGTGGTTGCAGAACTCGAGGGAATGCTGTGGCCAGCGGATTTTTCAACAACTTGCGGATTTCCTAAGTTTTTCCTTGCGACTAGTATAAAAATAAGGCATCTTCCATCGTGATAGAGATATCCTGCTTCCCCCAGAAAGTCATCGAAAAAACACTATAGTTCAATGTCAGTAGGATTATTAGCCCACTGAGCAGTTGTTTCAGTTTTTCTTTTGATCGGCAGGTGCTGCGTTCTGTAGTACCTCATCTCTTCTCTACCCCTAAAGCACCTTTTTGTGCACTTTTATAGAATTAAGACCAGAATAGAGTTAATAGCAGGACGAAACGACCTTCAGTTTTTCATCGTCATTCAATGGGTTCCATGGAGTGATACAGAGAGTGATGTTTTCTAATTGCTTGGGTTGGGAAGAATTGTTTGAGTTGTTGAGTGATTCAGGCCTTGGGCAAATCTTTGTGGTAGCGCTTCCTCATTAAAGTGCATAGTAGCGTGATGATATTATCTTATGTTTTGATAGCAAAAGATGGACTAAACTGACTAAATGTACTTGTATGAAAAACCGCTTTATAATTCATTTCCTTTCGCTATTTAAATAAATTTAACAAATCATCTCAGGTATACAGAAACTAATTCTCCAGACAAATCTTCAATCAAAATACATTCTGATGAGTTAGTATCTTCATCTAGTGTTTTTGCTTGAACTGCCTCTCATTTAAGGACCACTGCCTCATTCTATCATCCAGTTCCATGTACATGGAACTTCAGCATTGGAGGCAACAGACCTTGTAAACGTCCACAATCATAGCTCAATAGTGCAGTAACAACTCCGCTTGAACCTACTTATACATATAATGAGCAATAGTTTCTGTTTCATTATGATTTTGTTTCTAAGTCTGAGTTACAAGCTCATGCTCAAGATAGCCTTATAAAAACGCAACATAGTAGCTGCTTTTGCATGCTTAATTACCAAATCAAATTGATTATTTTCACATCTTTGCTTAGCACCCTATCCATCGCAGCGCAGTAATAGTCAGAGATTAGCGGGGGACCCAAAAAAAAAAAAAAAAAAAAAGTTAAAAACCTCGCGGCTTTTCTCCCATTGATCCTTTGCATTGCTGCTGCCACTAACCATGGTAATTCATCAATAACAATAACACGGCGATTTAATCTTTTTCTTTTTCCATCCCACTTTTCTCAACGCAAACCTCCATAGTTTTTATTTTGGACACAATTTCGAACCTCGTCCGGGCAGCTTTGCAAGAGATATCAACATAGAAGCGAACACCCCTATATACATCCTTCCGTGCTCTTTTGTTGCCATCCAATCCTTTAACTTAGTATTTGGTTGAGTTTCAAGGAGTGTCACTACGAAAGAATTTGGCGGTAAGATCTTACTTCTACTAGTTTTAGCGTTCTAAAGCTCTGTGTGCATATAGATGCCAAACCTATTTAGAGTTGCGTTAGCGGAGTGTTGCCAGCAATAGCGGCCTAGTATCTCTTTCAGAAAGCGCGAATGAAAGCAAACACTTTGCCTTTGTTGCTAGCAAAACTGCGCCAGCGCCTCTCTAGAGAGGGTTGGCAATTGCATGTTCGCAGAGCCTGAGCGAATGTTATTGCCAGTAAATTCAGGAACAACTTGCTCATTTTCCGAGTTCTTCGTCCTTGAAGTACACCTGAATATTTGCTTTGTTTAGCCATAGCCACAGAGGTATCTAGCTACCAAAAGCAATGTATAAGACTGCAACGCGTTAGGCCAAAACCTACGTTTGCCTTAAGACGCTTTCTTCTAGGTATCTCCCAGTATGCACAAAACTTAATAGACTTGAACTCACTTATCACTTAGCATATCTTAAATCCGTTTATCATCCACAGAGCGACGAAGAGGAGGGATTTCTCTTCTATTACGACTTAATACTGTTTCGCTTCCGCCAGTTAACAATAACCCGGTAGGATAGATATTGACAATCTACAATCTTGGATGCCTTAACAAGGACCAACTTCATACTTTTGGGTCCAATTTCGACTTTATAAAGTGCATCATTTTTGATACTGTTGAATGGGACATTTTGTAGAGCCGTTTAGCTGTAACTATTCTCCAAAGAGGGAAGTACTGAAGGATGGGGCTTGCATTCGGGGTGAATTTCTTCTCGAGTTGCTTCCTTATGACTGGTTCTATGGTTGAGCCCCGTGTCCCTCACAGGGTGGACACTAGATAAGGGGTGATCCCAGTACCAGGTCTCCCAGGCTTCTTTCTATTCATCTTCAAACGCACTCGCGAGTTTCAATACTTCTTAGGACCATTTCACTTCTTCTTACTAGATTTTAATAGAATACACTCAGGACTATGATTGGACGAATATACTTGGCCATTGAACAACAAAGTGAGACCTCTATCGTCTTCCAGCAGCTTGAGCTTTTTGTGCTTCGAAAATGCACCTCTGACAAGCAAGGGGCTGTTATAGGAGACTTTACTAGTTTATGGAATGATAGAGAGAGCCTTTGGTCCTTTGGTTATGAGAGGTTTTGTTTCCAGATCTTTGGCAGGTCTGGAGAAGCTAAAATCAAATAAGTGAAATTACAAAGCCGAATAAAGTCTGCGACTGATTGCAAAATGTTCAATGTTGCTTTGAACTGAACGCAAAGTAGATAATTGTTCTGTTGCAACATCTGTGCCTTTTTTCTAAAGTCATTTGCCTTGTTAACACTCATATTACATCTAAACCAAAACGGTTCTTCGTAAGACTTTTTCCAAACCTAAAAATCCCATTTCTTTACAGAATCAGAGCATAACATATCATATATTATTGAAGATATTTTCACCAGAATTAATAATACTTTCAATGTTATTGCCATACAGCTTGACATATCTCAGCAACAGAAGTCAGTTGCTAATGACTCGAACAGTCCAGTATTTTCTCATAATGTTTCTTTATTTCTAAAAGGTGCTTTTTAGTACTACTTCCGGTACTATATGCTGCTGGCTAAAATGATGAATGTGAGAACTTTCTAGCCTTGCATAATTATTAGGTGATGACATAACCCTTCCGCTGATTATTTTTTAGTCTTCACTATTCCACAACCAACCATAATCTGAGAATGATGCAATGTCCTTTGAAGTGCCAACCTGTTCAAAATGATGAATTTTAGAGCTTTCCAATAATTAAACCCGAAATTATAAATACGATACGGGATAAGTGCATCTGTGAATACAAAATTCATCAATTTGTTATCTACCGTTGCAGTGAAATGTAGAATATCAATCTTCGTTTTTGAGTTGAGTATCTTTTCGTTCCAAAAATCAGAATAAAATTTCATTTTTATCACTGGAAAGTTCTTATTAACTATTTAATTTATTATTTAATTGTTACTTTGAGCTTCTACCGAGTTATGGCAAACATGACGCAATTATCGGTAGAAATTTACCACCAAACTCGTTCGTTTCGATTGATTTGCAACTTCCATTAAAAGACTATAATGGCTGTCCATCAAGATTTATTAGGTGATAATATAGGTTGAAATTTGTCCAGAATTACGAACCTTTAAGACACCGAATACAACTGATGAACGTAAAGTGGAAGGATATTGGGATTTCTATCTATCAAAAGTCGCTTTTAAACGTGTTCCGAATGATGATACCTTGAAAAACTCTCATGTCTCGTGCTGATTTTGCATAATGATGAAAGTTACGGCTGAGGAACACGATAGGGTAATTCTTTACTCAATATATTCTTTGAGGTTGGGAAAATATACTGCACAGAATTTGTTACTTACAATTTTAACCCTGCTCGCTTTACTTTTTGATCGCTCACGAAGCGCTTCTGTTAATCGAGCATGATACAAATTTGTAGAATCTACGAAAGCTTCGAATGATTGAATGTGACATAAATCGACAGAATTTTCTCTGTAAACTAATTTATTCTGATTGATTTGCCGATGTTTGTTACTTCAATCAACGAACTACAATATACTGATAAACCGAATCTACCTCATTACCACTTAAACTAATGTAAAATAAGTAAAACTTAAATTCATTTCTATAACTTACTATAATTCACTGAATAACTCAAACAGTTCCTATATAACCCAAAAGCTTATTATTTATGGTTTATTTGACCTCGGTGCCTCAAATTATTTTTTTGGGGGAATTTACGCTTATTTACTTAGAAAGCGCCTCCATTCTTCTCTTCCTCAGAAGTTTCAGGCGCTATTAAGCCAAAAAATTTTTAAATTCACAATGCCTTGGTCACCATCATGCTTATTGTATAAATATACCTAATAACATTTACATGGATATAATGTACCTGCAATGCCTATTTATGTATAACTGTGTATGTGTATGGAATTGTGCAATAAAAATTATATATTTACGATCTTTAGGGCGTAAAGTCCCGTACGTAAACATGATAGAACAATGCTAAAAAAAAACACTTTCATTTTAACTTTTATTATTTACATACACCATATCGATGCATGAATTTAAATGTTTAAATTGAACAAATAGCAGATTCTGAATTTCTGAAATTCGTACTGAATCCACTGTAAGTTTCAATTATTGTTATAATATTATTGTAAAGAAATAAAACTGACGTTAACTCTATCTTAACAGATTTTTATTCTACCTTATATTTACCTACCTCCAGATCCATTTTCATTATTATCCATTTGTTTCTATATATTTGAATTTTCATTATCCAATTTCTCTATCCATCTGCTTTTACCGTAATAGCCTAGTTTTTTCTTCCTTCGTTCTGTTTTTTCGTGGCTGCTGACCTCCATGCAAGAGAAGCCAACTTCAGTGACTATAATATAGCTTTTCATAAATGCTTTACTTTCATATGGGAAAAACTTACAATCTGAATTATTACAGCACCGTCAAGAATAATTTGGCAAGTTTTAAGGATCAAAATTAGTTTTTCATTGATTGCGGAATATTCTCAGAATCATTGAAATTATTAGAGCTTATATTCCTGTTTGCAAAAGAGATTTTAATAAGTATTGATATCCACAATTTTATGTTTAAAGACTTCCACTAAGTTATTTGTGAAAGCAATATTTACAATTTATAAAATAGTTATATTGGAAAAACGAACTTGTCAGAGGCGTGTCAAGAACTCAAGACATTTTTAAAGAGTTTTTAAACCAAAGCTGCGGTCTAAATATCCTCTCTGATGGACTCCCTTATACGGGGGGCCCCGTATACCCTTATATAACCTTATACAGGGGGCCTTATACAGGACCCTTATACATTTCACCTCCCTTCTCCTATAGCAGGAAACGTGGAATTTTAATATTGTGCATACGTTACTATATCTTAGGACGTACTTTAGGAAAATATTTCTAATTATACAAGGTGCCTCAAAAAAGCGTGACGATATCGAACTAATTTTTTTTTATGGAACACTATATTTTTTAAAATATTTAAGTGATTTCTATGATTGTTTACATATTCCTAAAATTTTGTTGAAATCAGTTTAATAAAACTGGCGAAAAAAATAGCAATTGCCCCTCTGGTTTGAAAAATTAATAAAAAATAAAAATAATATCTATTTCAAGGAATTATATAAAGCTCTTATTAAGCATGGTTTAATAGTTTTATTTAAAAAGTTTCGATGATCGTTATTGTACAGGGCATCCAAAATGTAGAGTAAAATTTTTCAAATCTTAAAGTATTTTATTTTCCTTATTTTAAATAGAGCCCCCATATGTTTTAATTTAGTTCCTTGTAGAATTCAAAAATAAGCATTTTTTTAATTACATGTTTGTCCCAATTCCTAACAGGTCAAAAGTTATCTGTCGAAAACCAATCCAAGAGTAATTAAACTGAATAAAAAGTTAAGATCGCCATGAGAAAAGAATTATTCATAGAACTTATTTTACAATTATAATTATCTTAAAACTATTGCAAATCTAAAGTATGTGTTCGAAATGTCTTCCGTTCTCTTGAAGACACAAATTAAGACGATTATGGAAATATCTTGTAACTCTTCCCAATATATCTGATATAATACGTTGAAATGTATTTATAATTCTTTTCCGCATGTTTTCTAGTGTGGTTGGAGATTCCTCAGAAACCATCTCTTTAACAAAGCCCCATAAAAAAATCCATTTTGGCTAAGTTTGGTGAACGTGGCAGCCATTTAATTGAACCTCCTCTTTCAATCCAGCGATTTCGGTAGGTCGTGTGAAGATGGTCCCTGACTCGTAATGCATAATGTGCTGGGGCTCCATCGTGTTGCAGCCACATTGCATTCCCTACAGTTAATGGTAAATTTTCACATAAATTTGGCAATTGATTTTTCAAAAAATCCAAATATAAAGGTCTATTTAAGTTGCCATTAAAAAAGAAGGTCCAATAACACGTTCCCCAATATTTCCCTCCCATACGTTAATTGACCATCTATGTTGTCTATCAAATTGCCGAAAAATTCCCGGATTATGGTGGCAATAGTAATGGAAATGATGACGATTTACAAATCCATTTTTATGAAAGACGGTGTTATCAGAAAACAAAACTTTGTTACAGAACTCAACATTTGCTCTAATTTTACCGCACGCCCAGTTGCAGAATTCCATATATGCAACTGGACATGATAAGCATGAAAACGGTTTTCCTTTAAAATCTGCTGAACAGGTCTTCTACCTACATCTAAATTATTAGCGATTGCTCGTTGACTAACAAAGAGATTTTCCGTAATAGCAGTAGTACGCCCAATGCATTTTCTTCTCTTTTAACCGGTTTCTTTCTAATTGGTGGCGTATAGCTAACATTTCCTGTTTCCACAAACCTTTGTAATAAATTTTGTAGACTCTTTTTGTATGAACGTCTTCATTCCGGGTAACATTCAGCGTAAACTCGACTTACCAAATAACGGTTCTTTTCACATTCTCCTAATACGAAGATCATATCCACGAGTTCTTCTCGGTTGTGCTCCATAACAAGAAAAATTAGATTTATAATATTTAGAACTGAATTAATTAATAATATGATGCTAACAATGTTTGAAAATGTAATAAAAATAATAATAATTTGAAATTTATTCAAAGCTACCTTTGACTTATGTCATGATGTTTTACAAAGGATTACAAAGCCTTTCCATAATCATGTTAATTTGTGTTTTTAAGAGAATGGAAGATATTTCAAACACATATTTTAAATTTTTAATAGTTTTAAGATAATTGAAATTATAAAATAAGTTTTATGAATAATTTTTTTGTTATACCCACCTTAATTTTTTTATTCATTTTAATTACTATTGGATTTTAATTACTATGGTTTTTGGCGAATAATTTTTGAGGTGTAAGGATTTGCGATAGAAGTGTAACTAAAAACATGTTTGTTTTTGAATTTTACCATGAACTGGATTAAAATATATGAGAACCCCAACTTAACATTAATAAAATAAAACACTTTAAAGTTTGAAAAATTTGACGCCAACTTTTAGACACCCTATACAATATCATTGATCAAAACTTTTTTAATAAAACTACTAAACTATGCTTAATAAGCACCTTGTATAGTTTCTTTAAATAGACATTATTTCTATTTTTTATTAATTTTTCAAACCAGAGGTGCAATTGCTATTTTTTTTTGGGTTTTAAATTTTTTTCGCTGATATTATCCAACCAATTTCAACAAAATTTTAGGAATATGTAGACAATCATAGAAAACGCTTAAATGTTCAAAAAATATAGAGTGCTCCATAAAGAAAATTACTTAGGTATCATCACACTTTTTTCGGGCACCGTGTATAATTAGAAATATTTTCCGCAAGTATGTCCTATGACACAGATAAAGTATATACAGTATCAAAATTCTACTTTCAATGATAACCGGACTATAGAAAACGGGAGGTGAAATGCACCACAGAGACGAACTGAATTTTTAGTAACTAAACCAAATTTTATTTCCTCATATTTTGAAGTACATTTTTAGAAAAGTTTTTAATCAAAATCAAACGTCCCCATAATACCACATGAAAATGTGACTCTGTAGCAATCTAGAAGTAAACCCAATTTACGATGTAAACTTAGTTAAACTTGATAATTGAGTTCGTATATACGGTTGGTTTTATTATCGACTCACACGTGATAAACATTTATTTGATTAATATAATACACATCTAAAAAGTTGAAAAAGCAGATTATTAGAAGACAAAATTGGTTTCTTGATATTAATTTGGTATTTTTTTTAATTAAGTTCCTTTTGTCTAGCAAGGAGTGATAACTGAATATGATAACTTTCGCAATAGCAGATGAATTGCATTGCGTTAGTAGCATAATTCACTGTCAAATAAGATAGATTTTCTTATTAAAAAAACGCATGGAAGTGCTTAAGAAAATTCTTTCAAATTTTAAGTGAATACAAAGTTAAAAATAAAAACCCGTAAAAATGTAAAAGAAATTCATCCATAGTTTGAGTAAACTGAACAAAAATTGCATTAAGGCAAAGGAGATTGCATTTAATATGCCCTGAAAAAAGTGAGCAAGATTTAATGAAAAACGCTCTTCGCTTCTCAAAAATTGCAGCTCTTTCTTTCTCTTATTTTGTTGACTTTTGAGTTAAAGTAAACAGGTAAATAGGCTCTTTCCTTGGCTAGCGCTTTTTTAGCTTTTCGAGCGCAGCTGAAATTTGTTAAAAAAACAATTACGTTTTCTTCGAAGTATTGAATCAAATAGAAAAAAGAGAAGAAAAAATTAAACTAATTCGGGTTCCTACAGAAATTTATTTTGCAGGCTAATTTAATATTCTCCTGCAAATTTGTAATTGTTATAAATTGATATAAATATTCTTTATTTTCCTCAATAGATAGAAAGAAAACTGCCCTTTTCTGTCAAGTTATTTACCTTTATTTTTTCTCTTTTAATTGAGGTCTAAAGTGAAAAATAGAAGATAAAGATTAGCATTTACCATAATTTACCACAATTCCTCTACTTTTGTTAAAATAAAATCGTATAAAATTTCACCAAATACCAAGCAAACATTATTCATATTAGGACTGCCACCTTAAAAAAATTTTTAGAATATTCACATAAAAAGTACACAAGGCCAAGGTTGCCGTTGAACCTTATCAAGGCCACGACAGAAATCTGTACATTTACTTATTTTCTTTTAATAAAAGTAGGGGGAGAAGGTAGGATAGAGGGGATTTGGAAGAATTTATCGCATGTTTCCAAGAAAAGGTTCTCTTTCTTAGCAGCGACTGACCAGATCGGACGTTTCGTTCCCACCCATTTTTTAGAACATAGTACAGTACCATCGGAAAAATAATCGCGGAAATGTATCTGAAGTTCGTGAGGGTAAGAAAAATTGTATTAAGAGAATACCGAGCGTTAAATTTTACAAAGTTAATTCATTTTTTAATAGATATTTTAAAAATATTAGTTACATTTAAATTCTAATTATATTATTAGCATTATATACATACGTATTTGTCGTGGAAATCCTAAAAAAGCTGTTTCGGTTTTTTCCTTAAAATCGATTTTTTTGCGAAAAAAATATTAATATGCTCATTTTAACTAATGGTATCGTCAGTACCTGAAATTCTATTATTGTTTTTTGTAAAAAAAAAACAGATGCATAAGCACAGGATTTTGATTTAAATTAGTGATTATATTCTTAAGATTCCAAGTATAATTTAATGATTTTAAACGCATCTAATTACGAAAAAGTTATTGTTTTTGAAACTGAAAGCAGCAAATATTCTCCTTAAACATACAAATCGCTACCATATATAGTAATCTTACTCATTACAAACCACTTGAATTAGATTTATTTTGACACAACTTTTGATATTAGCACAACCTTCAAACTTCTCAATACCAAAGCGAAGAATGAATAAGTGTCTTTTTTAACATTTGCATCTTGTTACGCAAACGATTTTATTAATCCCAGACATTCACAAAGATCCATTGTGTAAATAAAAATTATTTGCAGATAATCTAGGTATGGGAACAATTGGTGATCAACTCTCCTTATTCCATCTCAAAGTGACTCCAATGAACGGGTGCACCACAGGGCAATTGAGGCCCCAAAAAGGAAAATGCCACGCTGTGAAAGTACCATCTTATCTTTCGCAACGAGAGCAGACGTTCTGTAAGAATATTCCAGACTATCCTTAGTAAGTTAGAGAAAATCTTGAAAGATCAGAAAAAACTAATACTTAATTATGAAAGGTGACAACTTATTATGATTAAGTAAATAACAAATTTACTTGTTCGTAATTAGAAATTTTTGGTTTAATATGTTGTTCATTAACTGATTAAATCATCAATACTCGCGTTAGAAAACACTGACAATGGCTTACATTATCCATTCCCTTGCCTTAACTGAGTAATTAATGCAGTTAATACTAATATTTTCTTGTATTGATGCCTGATTATTTCATTGATTTATGTTTCTGTATCAGCGACTTGGTACTGAACGCTATCAGGAGATCTCAATTTGACACCATCAAGCTCCTTATTGACGAATCTACAGATGATGCCCCTGACGTTATGTCCATTCTAACACTTTAGGGTGCCAGTCAATCAAAAGACCGAATAAGTTTTGGTAAGTTCGACATTTAATTGTTCTTTTTTCTGTTTAAATGAAATTACAAAAACTAATGTCAATGTCTTTAACATCTTTCCTCCTGCATTCTCTAACTAATTCTTTCCTAGATTTTATGCAGAATTTTTCCCAAATCGGTTTTTTACTTTTAGGTAATCTCATCAAAGTTTTAGCTATCAACCGCCTTCACCTGCAAAACGTAGAAAACATCAAATGAGATCATCATGAAATCCACACACCATCAGCGAATACCTTCTTTTGAAACCACAAAATGTGAGTTTTATACAGTAATATTAATATAATATAATATTCAGGAGTGCAGGCATTTGAAAAGAAATTGACTACACCCCTGATAATCATATCTGTGATATTAGTTAATAGGCGGCTCATAATTTAAGTGTGCATTTGCTGCTAAGAAAGTAGCAATGTGTTTGTGAATGTAAGTGTTTTGTTAAGATTGAAAATTTAAAAGTAGCAAAAGAGAGGCTTGATGGTACCAATTCAAGTTTAAATAGCATTTGTTCAAAAGGTTCGCTATAATGATAAATGTTTTAACTCTTATAGGTTTCAAAACCTTTATCTCGTACTACAGACAAAAATTGAAATTTTGACCCCTTAGAAACGAGTAATTAGGTACATCATCTATAGTTCATTCTAATGTGTTGATATCCATACCTGGTGATTTTACTTGAAGTGCTATCTTTCTATACCATATATTGAATGCCTATTATCATCTTGTCCCATATATGAGCCTTTAACACGGTGGACTACGCCATTCCATTGTCAAACAACAATAACGAGTAATAGTAGTAGTAGTAGTAGTAGTAGTAGTAGTAGTAGTAGTATGAAGCATAACTTTTAACTCATCTGGATTTCAAATTGATTCTGAGTTGTGGCGTAGTTTCTCTTTCTCCATTTCATCTAACACATTACATAGGGTAACTGCACTTCACTTTGGAGGCCTTTGATTTTATTGTTTTGTACCAAACGACCAAAAAATGAAAAAGAACAAAAAAGGTTTGATAATGACCAATTAAAGTTAGAAATTGACCTTAGTTATAAGATTCGCAGTGATGATAAATGTTTTGACTTTTTATAGTTTTGCAAACGTTTTTCACTCTGAACTTACTACGAGCAAGAAGTGTGATTTTACCTCTTTCTTTTTTAATTCAGGCCTAACACCAGTCTTCGTCATCATCTTGTTCCACACACTATACTTATTTCCGGTGCCTTCAAAGTCATTTTGGTAATATCATTTATTTTTACACCCAGTTCCTTGTCGGGCAGGAAAATACTTTTATTTCCCTTATTGGTCATTTCCATTGCTGCCCCGCTTGATTTTCACTAACAGAAAAAATCTGGAAATATTTTGTTTATTTTTTCAATATTTCATCAGGAAAATATCCAGACTTTTACTTTATCAAAACTTTAATTTTTTGCTGCTTCCTCACGACTGCAAGGGCGGGGCCCTTAAAACTCAAATATTAAAGAATCTAATAATGGCCTGATCTGAATGCCTCAAGATCTGAGCAATTAATTCTCACGCCTTATGAAGAGAACGCCACAAAAGGCTGTATTCAAGTCTCTTAGCCCTTCTTCTGTACATCTTCCCATTCCAATATACTCGTGCACTTTAATGCTTTATGGGATTTTCCGCTAGTACGGACGAATCTACTCGAACAATGGAGAAGAAAATTAGACCTCTATTATCTCTTGGCTTTATTGAACATTTTATGCATTGGAAACGTACCTCTTACAGATAAAGGGCTGTTATAGGAGACTTTATTAGTTTAAGACATGGTGGAGGTTCTGGTTATTTGGTTAGGAGAGGTTTTGTTGCAAGGTCTTTCGCAGGTCTAAAGGAACTGAATTCAAGAAGGCTTTGGTTAATATGAAATTGTGAACAGTTTTAGTAGTCAATTCGCATAATTTTCAAACTCTGAGCCACTAGTTGGAAATTCCAGTAGATTCAAGTTAAATATTAAGTCAATTGAAGCAGTTCTGGTACAATACGATATCTTCTAATAAGTAGGTTCCAAGATTCCATTTTTATTACTGGAAAGATCCTTGTGGTTTATGGTTTGATATGATGAAAACTAAACATTCGAATGAACGGCGTAATGATCCGTATATTCAAGGTAATCTGACAATCACAAATCCGTAGAGCTTTCCCAATAAAATCTTAGTCCAATTTTGTATTTATTACCTCAACTGAAAACTCTAAAATTAAAAACTGATGACTATGCACCATTAAATTATCAATTTTTTTCATACTTATTTGCGTCATCAACACCCGCATTACATCTATCTCTGATTTTTAATGCGACTTTTCTAAACCCGAACCAACACCTCAAAATTTTCATCCATTTCACACAATAACAGAAGAATTCTCTTTCAACAAAGGATCGAAGATCATCGTTTGAACCATTTAATACTGAAGACATTTCGATAATAATTGGTAATACCATTCTGAACAGTTAGAATCTTGGTCTCAATGTTACTACTTTAAAGATTGATATGCCACAGTATTAATGGTCAATTACTGATGTCTTAAAGAACCCAGCATTGTGTACCATCATGGTACTTTACTTCTGAAGGCTGGTTTCAAGTACTACTCCCAGAGCTAGAGGTAGTTGATGGCTAAGAGAGCCGCTTATTTTACCACATCTCAATGTAATTAGTTCTGTAGAGTTTAGTTTCCCCTTTTGTTGCTGCGTGTGATTGCGCACAACACGTCAAAACCTGTGATTGGAAATTAGGATTACATTTACTGTTGGTGTATCATAATTGCGATGTTTTACCGGTAATAGATGTGACAATAGAACTAACCATTATTTCATCTCATTTTCATAATTTATTTTACACATAACTTTTTCTTAACTTTCTTGTGACGGCCGCCAATTCCTGCCTGCCAAAACGGGGCGAAGAGCCGTCCCCAATCAAATGGGTGTGCGTGTGTGGGGTTAATGGGGTGGGCACATGGGGGATTTAAGCACGTGAGGGGCTGTGACGGTTCTAGATCTACGGATTTAGAGCATTTACATTCCTCTACATGATTAAAGCCCGCAAAAGCACAAAACATCTTGTTGCTTAGGATCTACTTTTACATGGTTCTATTGGTTTGCGATTAAACATCATTTTCGCCTGGTGCAACTATGTAATGGCAGATTCTGCCCTGGTTTGGTGGCAGGAGCTGGCGACTGTTGCAAGCCCGTTTTTATTTATTTTTCCTCATTTCATGTTCCTTCATTCTAATCACTGTCGTGCTTACATCTCACCGCCTGCACAACCTCCAACCAAATGTAGTTCCGCTTTTAACAGTATTGTCTGTGTCACTCTTCCGAGGAACAAAAATTTACAAAAAATACAAAAAAAATCCTCGTCGGCACTGTTTCAATTACAACTCTGCTCTTTGAGTAGTTTAGTGATTGAAAACTTTAAAAATGATTATTCTCATAGCTTTTCCGCTGGAGCGATTTTCCATGCTGTATAGAGGATCATTGGCAAGATTTACTTTTCCGTGTGTTTTCTTACTGGAATAACGGCATCTGGTAAGACGCTCAAATTCATTTACACGCATCCAGAAAACGAGATACTGATTATTCACTACGTTGGATATGATGTGTTATGCGGACTGAAATGCTCTAAATGCGGTTTGTTTGATGGCGATTCTTAGTGGCTTTATTGCTCACGATATAAGGATTGCAAGCCGTTACGAACATCCACACATGTGGAACGTGAGTCTTGCATGTTTTCCGATCATGAAAAACATCCTACATTGCGGGTTTGTTTTTTCGACGCACTTAGGCGGTTACGCTGAGTGAGCAGTTAGTCACTAGATCCGGTGGTTACAAGAACAATAAAATCACAAGTTTGGGATGCAATTTTAAGGGTTTTGGCACAATGGAGGCGGGTTCTGCTTGTTCGCGACGGCCGCCGATTTCTGCCTGCCAAAACGGGGCGCCGAGCCGCTCCCAAGTCACGGGGGTGTGTGTGCGGTATGGGGTGGGAACAGGGGGAGTTTAAGCATGTGTAAGGATGTGACAGTCATAGATCTAAGCCTTGATCAATATGGTACCACTCAGGTGGTACTTTATCGCCGCTCGGGGATTGTTCCACAATGGATTTTTCCACGAGCGGTATGCCGTGGCAGCATTAACATCTGCATTTAAGATCTATTTGGTGAAACTTTTTTCGCGCAGCATCGCGAGTTAAAATATCGCTTGAGCGGTGGAACGTGAACGAGGTTCACATCTTTCTACATGTTGAAATTCAACCAAAACACAGAACATCTGGTTGCTTAGGATCTGCTTTTACACGGTTCTACTTTGATGCGATTTAACATCATTTGCGTCTTGGAAGAACTGAGCAAAAACAGGTTCGGTCCTGGTTTGGTGGCAGCAGTTGGCGACTGGTGCATTGGCGAGCAGAGCCAACAGCCATTGTGACTTACAATTAGATTTGAGTACCAAACTAAATACTTCTACTAGCTGCTTAATTAGTTTAAGTATGTTGTTGTGAAGTTGTGTCTGTGCTATCGTTAAGCTCGCTTAATGTTGGGAATAATCGTTTTATTGAGACTGATACTGTTTGTGTGTCCCATATTGCACCTTTGCACAAGCACTTGAATTTGGCCGTACACGCTTTGTAAATATTCTTAGTCGTCCTCCTAGAAACCAAAAGTTTCCGGTTCTTCCATCTTTGCGTGGGAACGATTTTACCATCAGGTAGTTGGTTCAGTAGCTCGGTTGAGCTCTCGTACGTTATTTTGAACAACAAACCCATAAGACCTTCATGTTCGCTGATATTATTGTCGGTTGAACTATTTTATTGAAAAAATGCTGAGGAAATTATATTTCAAAATTTTCTAACGTTTAGGGTTTGTTAAAGTCGCTTACACAATTGACTTTTCCACAAGTACCAAATTAATTTCCAGAAAAACAGCCCTTTGTCTTAGCTTTCAACTTCGCCTTTGGCAGAAGTAATAATAGTTTGGGAATTATTCTATTCTATACTGCAGTTTGAGGTGCCGTGTGTTAAAAATGATGGATTTTAAATCGACTAACACATTATTATCTTATAAGTGTGTGGAGTTTAATTATATTTCTAACGAACACAAAATTTATCAATTGTCCTTCTGGAACCATATCGAGTTGAGGAAATAGACACAGAATTGTAATGAATCAAAGTAGAGAAATTAGACTTCAAAAAAGGAGCAAATATAGTAATAAACAGCGGCTTAACCATACGGTCGAAATGGACGATCGACAAGGGTAAAAGTTAAAAAGGACAGAACGCAACAATGTATACTAAATACTAAGAAAATGTTTGCAACATTCATTTGAACATGAATCATATGACGGATTCTTCGAATAAATAATAAAATGACGATGAAAAGTACTAGGAGGGTAAAGGTATTTTCCCTAACATGTGAAAATAGTAAGTGGCCTCATTGAGCCTATCAACCTGTCGCATGCCTTGAACAGAGACTTGTTGCGGAGATCGCTGGTGTCGATATCCAACTGATGGCTGCGTAAAATCCATTAAATTGTTCGCATTCAAGGCGTAGACATTGCCTACCATCATTCAAGTGAAGATCTTTAAAAATTCCATTTCTCCCGCCTTCTCGTCTATCGCGAATCAGTGAAACTTCTCTTTCTTCTCAGTTGAACACTTTTTGACAATTTTTCGTTTCATTCATGCTTATTGCTTGCAACAAACAGCAAACAATTAATAACTGAAAACTCTACTTACTACTCTACTCAATACTATTCAAAGCCATTACCTTGATGTTCTTATAAAGCTTGACGTTGGTCCGGCCTTCATCTCACAATTTCCTATTGAGGTCTCTTGATAAATATCGTGGAAGGGTTCTTGCAAACCACCAGCTTGTCGCTGAACAAGAACGACAAAAAACTGTTCCCTTTGCTTACTAAACCCTCAGAAGATAACAACTGCACCATCTCCGCCCTGGTGATGCTGTGGTAGGCCGAAATCATGTAACAAGGACAGTTCTCTATGGTTTATCGACACAGAGAACTGTCCACATATTAAATAACATGACTTGACCCTCGGTCTTGCGTTTGCCGTCATTGATGTAAATCATCAGTCATCACCTCTCGTAGAGCAGTCAATGCTTCAGAACTGAATGCTTTATTGGTTATTTTTACTACGTATACGTTACTCACAAACCCCTGTAGGCTAAAGAATTATGGTCCATTGCTCATAGAAATCTACAGGAAAAAACATGGCTAACAAAACACTAAAAACGTCATCGAGTTATATACAAATATTATCCTACTCAAACGACCAAATTCTAGATAGGCCTGCTCGTAGATCAGCCCGTCCCAGTGTTTGGACAGTGGATTAGCTCATTCTACATAATATAAGGAAAAGCAGGAAATCGCGTTTTTTTGTTGGCTATTACCCGAACTGCTTCAACTCGCCCCTGAATTATTTTACATGCACAAACTCGAATATCGAAACTGCCGCACGTGCAAGAATAGTTGACAACACAGACACAAACTTCGGCATTTAATCTTTTCAGTAATTGCACTTCATTGATCTATGAGTCTTCAATTGAGGCTCCATTTTTATCATTAGAAAGTTTTTCTAATTTACGATCAAACATGATCATATTAATGGATACTCACGATTGAATTCTTACAGTCACAAATAGTTGGAGCTTTATGTGTATATCTAGTCGATTTGTGACGCTAAGCTTCTACTGATTTATTGCGAACATGATGAATTTAGACGATAGGTAGAGCACTGATCAAACCGTAGTCGACTTGAAATGATTTGAGTCTTATCTGAGTATCATAAATTAGTAGAAATTTTTCAATGAATGCGCTAAAAATTAATGCAATCAAAATATCCGGATTGTCCCACAGATTTATGATCAAGTCAATGATTCTTTTGTCAGTCCATGCTTCAGTTATGTGCCTCCTAATATTTTGATGTCCAACATTATTAGAGGCCGCTTTGAGATCTATAAACCCCTGTTATCTCATTCTGAGCAAAGGTCAGCAAAGAAATGTATTTGTATAGTTGTCTTGGGAATTTCGGAAATTTTGGGATCTGCATTCATGCCCTATTTTAAGTTGCTTATATTGGGGATGCGAGAAAAAGCTAAGGGATTATTATGTCGACAAAAAGTGGACCGGGTTAAAGATATGTTCATAAATTTACCGGTCTCTTTTAGTATAGACACTAACAATTTGAACTTTTTTTTCTTAGATATTAAGTAGATTTAATAAATTCTCAAGGGAATCAAAACTTCACTGTCTGGTGCCAAAAAGAAAACTACTAAAGATTTAGCATTTATGGTCAATTTGACATCGGTGCATCAGATTCTAGTTTATAATTATGTTTTTTTTTATAATTTGTGCTTATTAAATATTTTTTTATTTTGCTTTATTACGGTCACCATCAAGTTTATTATAAGTTTTAATGGTATGTACATGATTATAATTTAGCTGTAATACATATAATAAATATATAAGTAATTTGTTGAACACTTGTTGTTTTTTGAGATAAATGTTCTACCTATACAGTATATTTCACGACACTAGCGATATAAAGGAGTGTATGCTTCCGTGCTTGTCTATTTATAGTATACAAAAAACTAAGAAAACTTAGTAGAGATCAGCCTGGGTACTGCATGGATCTTGCAATGTTGCTGACTTACTTTCTTAGGAAAAAATTAACACATATCATTGTCGATATTGCATTTGCATTTTTTTTAACTCCGAATTATATTTTCTTCACTTGCCATCGAAACTTTGGAGTTATTTTATCTTCCACGTATTGTTAGAATAACGAATAAAGATACACTCACAAACAAAAATATTACATATTTTATTTTAAGTTATTTTTTTTGTTTTCTTTAGCATTTTTAGTGTTTTTCATTGCTAGATGCTTTCCCTTCAAAGATTTTACATATAATTTAGTTTATTTTGGACAAAATAATGTTTAGAGATAGCCTTTATAGCTGAATAAGCAATGATGTCAGAAATTACAAGTATAGCGCAAAATCATCATAATGTGTTCTCTTGTTTGTTGTTATCAGATTGATATTTGCAGTGATTCATTTCCTGTTTCTGTAGTTTCGATGAGTGAGATGCAACATTTAAACAAGTTAGTTTCTGTTTAAATTGTTACTTTAGTCAATGAGGGTTGCAGACAAAAAGATATTGCCCTGAGGTTGCATATCAATCAATCGACTGTCTCGTATAGTAAAACGATACAATGAGACTGGAGAGTACAAAAGGCAGCTTGGTCAAGAACATAAAAGATGAAAGACACCAAGAAATGACTAATATTAAAGATTACAATCCTTCCGAAATCGCTCACTTTCCGCTCCGTATCTGAAAAATGAATTACTTATTAACAGACAAATCAACATAAGCGTTAAAACAATAATAAGAAAACTAAAGGAGGTTGGTTTAAATCCGAAATATCCTTTCAGAGTCCCTAGATTTATGCCACGTCACAAGATCAGACGGTCACAATTTGTAAGGGCTCATGCTAATTGGAATGAACATCGATGGGGAAAAATCCTTTTTACAAATAAAACAAAAATATAATTATGGAAATCAGATGAACGTGCTCGAATATACAAAAGGTTTGGAGAACGGTTCGAAGAATATAATTTTATACAAAACATTAACTTTGGCGGCGGTTCTATTATGCTTTGAGGAGACATTAGTTGGGATAGTCGCACGGAGCTTATTGAGGTACATTTTAAAATTAATGCTAACTGGTACATACATAACATCTTTGAAAAGCATGTTTTACCTTATGCCGGCTTTATTGGGTACGATGACTTTATACTAATGCATGACACTGTCCGCGTCCATGCCACAAGAACAGTGACCCAATACCTTGAGGATGTCGGGATTGAGATATTAGAGTGGCCACCAATAAGTCCTGATGCTAATCTCATAAAACATCTATGGAACATCCTGAAGTGACATATACAAGGACGAAATACAGCTTCTAATTGAATTGCAGAATTAAGAAGTGCTGCACAGGGGGAATGAAATCGAATTCCACTAGAAACCATCAAGGATCTTCTGCGGAGCGTGCTTAGGAGGATGCGAACTATTACTACAGCTACAGGAGGAAATACTAACTACTAAATTATTATTTTCTTGTTTTAAAATATTGTTATATTGTTGTTATTGGTATTATTTCTAATTAAATATTACAACCAAAATCAGGCTGTTTTATAAATTTTTCTACGAGTCTATTGTAAACCTTCAACATGTAATTTTTTTGACTATAATTTACACAAAACACTCCAATGTAAAGCAATTAGCAATAAAAAATACAAAAGATGCTAAAGGAAACAACAAAAAATAACAATGATGACTTAAACTAAAATATGCAATATTTTTGTCTGTGGATATATAACAAAATGAAAATGTTTACATTTATTGAGGAAAAGTCTTCATGCTCAAACAATTTTATTTAGGACAATGCTTAGAAGGGGTTGACATTTGTTTTTTATGAAATTTTGATAATTGGCCCGTTCCTATTATTGATACGGTATATCGTGTCATTCAAAATTTCAAAATGATTCGATATGTTTGTCCCTGCATCGTAAACGCCCCCCACAAGATAACCATGAAAGGAAAGAGCAAGAAATTACGATTTGTGCTAGTGTTTAGGAGAATCCTGATCAGTCCCTTAAGGAAATAGCGAACCAATTAGATGTGTGACGTACCATCACCCACAGAGTTTTGAGAAAAAACGAGTATAATTCATACAAGGTGCAAAGAATGAACGAAATTTTTCCTAAGACCTAGAAAGACGGCTGGTTTTTTTGTGGAACAATAATAGAAAGGGCGAATAACGATTAAAATTCCGTCAAAAACATCCTTTTTATAGATGAATCCGCCTTTGCATTATTAGGTCACGTTAATCCAGCCGTTACTAGTTACTGGCCAAAAGAGAATTTGCACAGAACGTACAATGCATGCACCCAATATTCTCAAAAACTTAATGTCTGGGCAAATATTTTAGGTGACCATGTAATTGGTCCAATTTTCATTAAAGATACTTTGAACAGATTGAGATACCTCGACCTACTCCATACACAAATTATCCGGGAATCCAACAATTAGGAGTTGAATTAGGAGATGTATGGTTTCAGCAAGATGGTTATCCTGCCCAAAATGTCACTCTTGTTAGAGAATGTCTTGAGGGACATTTTCGAAATAAAGTGATAAATAGATGGGGCAATATTTTGTGGCCAGCAAGATCCGCTGATTTAACTCTTGCAGATTTTTTTTATGAAGTTACGCTGAATTTACCATTTACAGATTTGAAGGTGATATGGTTAATCATTTAAATTAGTTGCGAATTGAAATTCGAAATTGCATACAAACTATTAACGCTGAAACATTTACAAACGTGCGGCGGAATTTTTATCACCGGCTAGGTTACTGTTCCGCACAAGAACGAGGCTAATTTGAGCATTTAATTTAGTTTTAGTTTTTATTTTAATTTCCATTGATTAAATTTTTATTGATTTTTTGTAAATTTTTAGAACTTTATTTTGTTCATATTTAAGAGTTGTATTTATTTCTTATTTAATTATGAAAAGAAAAATTATTTGAAATAATTTTTATAGCAAACTTTAAATAACAATCAAGCAACCAGGCAGTTTAAAAGCAAACCGATAACATTCAGAGCTAATGCAGTACGACAGTTGATCTCCATTAAGTTTACTTCGTTTTTTGTATACTATAAATGGACATAGCGAAAGCATACACCCCTTCGTATCATTAGTGTCATGAAATATACTGTATATGTATGTATGTATGTATATGAAATTATGCAATAACAATGATATATGCATACTTAGGTACCGTTTTTACGTCTCTATGTAAAGATGATATCACACCGTCATTTTATATTTTAACATTAAAAAAACTTCTATGAACTTAACGGAATAAGGAGAATATAGTCCTAATTTAAAAGATTTTTATTCCATTTGATAGTTACCCGCTCTCACTACTTATTTCAGTTATTCTTGTAGCGTAAAAAAAGCCTGAAATGTCTTCCCCTCTAAAATATATCATTATATTTCATACTTAAGTGAATCTTCGTTGTAAACGTGGTCAAACTTGACAGAATTTTAGGTATTGATAATGTGCTGTTATTGAGCGCATATTCCTGGATGCATAAGAAAGCTGAGTTGGTTCACACGTTTGATTTTTAAGGAACTTACTTGATTAATTTTGGAAAAATATTTGCATATTTTAAAAATTCATTGTCAACTGAAGTGGGTTATGAAAATTGGTATCTCTTTATTTTGCTGAAAAGTAGTATTCGAGAAGAAAAACAATTAAATGTCTGAAGAAGCATTCGATTTTAGAATAGGGAATCATAACAGACTTTCAGTTACTTTGGCTCATAACCTAATAAGATTTTATTTGAATTAATAAACCATTTGACTTGGATATTGGAAAGCTTGATTTGCGCCAATAGTTTGATGTCGAAGACTAAGACGACCATAATATCTTAAAGAGACACTTTTCGATGTCGGGTCAACTCCCGGCGACTGGGAATATCGTTTTCCGACACCTGTATATTAAATTAAAACAAATATCATTTAAGTTAAATCATTCACTCATCAGAGCCTTGTTTCCTGGTTGCTTGCATTTCATCAAAATTGAAATAAGAATGTTTCTGGAAAACAGACTTGAGTTTGAATAGAAACGATCACACGGCACACTGTCGTATATCTATAGAAAATCCAATATACCATTCGAAAGGATTTGCTTAGAAAATGCGGCCATATCTTTACACGCTTTCTCAAATCCCAAAAATACGGCCATTTGACGAAGAATCCGACATACGTGGAAATACTATGTGGATGCTCTTTTTATTCGGCAAAGACGAATTGAATAAAACCCCTTTATCGACTAAATTCCTCGGGGTTGTTCTGGAAATTGACTGCTCTAAAAATTAATTCGTTTCATTCCTAAAGGCAAATAAGTAAAGATATTGGATTTATAAGGTTAAACGAATATACTATAAATCCTCTTGGCAATATAATTCCCGTTCATCTTTCTTTTCTCGGGTTTAGCGCTATGCGGCGCTTTCAATTTCGCCAATTCTTTTTGAATGGTTTCTTTTGAAAGGAGCAAACTTGGAGGAATCTTGATAAAGAGCTTCTATAAGTGAGAATAGCACAAGAATAATATCGTAAAGTTTACAAATCCCGTTCGGAATTGTGACTTTTATGTTCACCGCAAGCCGATTTCGGAGCTTTCGCTTTTAGTCCAAGAGTTTTTTTTTTAATTTCTGCTGTTGATTGCAATGTTATTTTATTGACTTAGAGCCGGGAAGAAAGCTTGAATAGAGCGCCATTATATTTTTATTCATCAAATACAATACCGACATCGAAAGGGTTGCGAGAGCAGCGGAAATCACAGAAAAAGGTGACAAAGACGGGAGCGCTTGCAGTTCACAGAATAGAGCCATATCTGAGTGGTCTTTAAGGCCCATTCACTGGCCTCTATAGCCAGTTGCTCGTTCTTGCTATTCGGGCACAATTCATAAAATCGGACTTATTATTCGACAGTAAACGGATTGGGATCCGGTGACGACGACACAGAAGCAATCAATAACTAATCCGCAATTTCCATCACAGCAGGAAAGTAGGAGAGGTATCCGTTTACCTTCAGCCACGTTTATTAAACATAATGCGATCAACATAAACATAAAACTAAATTACAGTTCTGTATAGCCGCAATCGCGAACTCAAATATTTGAACCAGGCCGATGTAGCCTCAACAATAAACAAACAAATTAAAAACCTCATTTAGGCACGCAATACTGGTTTAAATTAAAACTTAAAATTACTTTAGCCGCGATTAAAACTGTCGATTGTGGGTGGAAAAATTGGATTAAAATCTGATTGGTCGGTGTAGTGTTCGACGAGTTTAATTTCTATTGACATAACGTTGTGGGTCTGTGAAGAGGGATTTATTGTCAGACCAGAAGGTAGAAGCCTGAAAAATAGATTGATTTAATTACGGAGGAAAATTGCAGGAGAATGAATGCAGGTTTCCTTTCCATTGATTCAATTGTTGCTGCATGAGAAATTGTTTCTAGTTAGAATAGATAGAAAAGAAGTCACGAACTTGATGTATATTTTCCCTCACTAAGCCTGGAAGTGTTCTATGTATTCCTGAAATTCCATCCTCCAATTGAAAAACTTTTTTTATTAGTTACTTGTAAAAATCCATGTCTATTACTGAGTAGAAATTCACAAGTCTTCTGTAAGAATTATTTCAATTGCATGTTATTTTCATTTTAAAAATTCCTCTGGAATTTATCCAGATTATGAAAATTTGTGTACCCTGCCTTTAGATTTTCCAGGCATATTCAATGGAATTTTCTTCGCTTATTGTCCATCTTCACTACTTTTTGAAAATTTTCTACTTAAAGTTAGTTCAGGTTATTCAATTTTTGAAAAACTATTTTTTCATTCGGGGCGAAATCAACAAACTGATCCTTGGGCAAAAGGATTGATTATTTAACTTGATGAGCTCCTTCTGATATTTTTTCTCTAATGGCATTCCAAAGTGTCCTGGAGAAAGACGACCGATAGCATATGTATATGACCTCTTTAGGAAATTTCAAATTCCGTCGGAAAGCTACCAGAATCTCCAACATATTTTAACATTTCAAAGTAAATGGAAATTTTAAGAGTCGAAAATCTCTTAAAAATAAAAGACCGATACAATTAAAAATCGATGCAATACTGCATTTATTCACTCATTCAGAGTCTATCTACTAATTGACTACAATCGTGAAAATCACGTAACAGGTGTGTGTGGTTTCATTAAACTTTCCAAATTGCACAGGTTTTCATTAATTGTAATTATTTCTAAGAAGACAAAACAATTTGATCACTATTCTTTTTTTTGGATGTTTCTTCCTCAGCCAGAATTCCTGGTACGTACGGAATTATGCGTCTTAACAAATTTCATTGAGATGACTTGTGTATTGAAAATAATTACATTTCATTGTCTAAAGGTGAAGAACTCGTCTTGGAGATTATTGACTTAAATACTGTCCAATATAATTAGAGGTCTTTGGTCATCAAGATCACTACTTAAATTTGATAATTTTACCCCTATTTCAGTAATTTTGGGTTAAGCTCTTCGGTACATCCACAGATGCTCCTACAACATTCATGTAGATATCTAATTCATACTTCATACTAAAATAACATGTGTATTTCTCCATTGCTTTGTCGCAAAATAAACGTAATGTTCAGGACTATGCAAACCAATAACTATTATCCCAGTTAATCCTGAACTTCAGGCACGGCTGCTACAACAATTACTCCTTCCATTGATTACGATTGGATATTGTTGACATGCTGTTAGAATATAATTTTCCTGGTGAATGGCTGCCTTGATGGCCGTTATAGGTAATAATTACCATTGCATGAAGTCTGTGGACTTATCTTTTTTCGTTATGGAAAATTATGCTAAAATTTCCGGCTAGTCTGGTAATAGAATAGTGTTTACAGAAAATGAGAAAGGCGTCTGTATTTTCTGCCAATTTTCACTAATTTTGATGGCGTTGTGGCACGTTTTCTATTTTTCGTCCATGATTGTAATTTCATACAGACGAGCG
Source organism: Euwallacea similis (assembly GCF_039881205.1). Classification (NCBI taxonomy): domain Eukaryota; kingdom Metazoa; phylum Arthropoda; class Insecta; order Coleoptera; family Curculionidae; genus Euwallacea; species Euwallacea similis. The sequence goes on from NC_089610.1 coordinate 2,226,413, forward strand.
CTCCCGACGCTCGGCCTCAATATTGCATTATCATTATTTCCACTCGACATTTATCCAATTTCATCCTGTTGCTGAAATTCGTTTCAAACCTTGTTTACCTTCAGCCGAGTTAATGGGTTTTTCTTGTCTTTTTTGCCAGTTGCTTTAAAAACCTTCAACCACAAAAAACATGCCTTAAAATAAACAAAATTGAAAATTTAATAATTATCATCAAAAAGGTCGATATCAAAATTTAACTGACACACAATAAGAAGGAACAGAGTTGACTTTAAAAGGATTGTTTTATCGAGCAAGGCTCTTGTTTTACATACAGTTCGAGATAAAAACTCAAGAAACTGTTCCTCCAATTGGGTCTCCATCAGAAGCCTTAAAATTCCATTTTTCAGCCCTTTAGAATGGCATAAGGGTGCTTGCGTAGCCCCAACCCTAGTAGTTATCAGATAAATGCAAATCCTTACAAATGTCCCTAGTAATCATAGCACAAACACACAGCATCCGCTTCTTTGTATGCATTTTGTTCATGGTTTAATTGAAAGTACCCACACATAAGAATCAATTTCGATAAACAGATGATAGTGCACCCTTATTGTGGATATATTATATATTTGCATTGCAAGGGGGGGTGATTCTATAAAAAGGCTGCGCCCTTAATGCAAACACATTATCTGAGAAAAAAAACACATCAAATGCTGGCAAAAATAATTGTTTGGGCGGTTGCCTATTTTTAGAGAATCACCTCTGAATATGCTCAAATAGTGATTGTTTTGGAGATAAAGGCAGTAGGGGCGAAAAGATACACTTCATTTATCGGCCAAGTAGCGTGAAGTTAACAATGGAATGAGTCTTTTAAAAGGGGGCGCCGTAAAAGTGTCAAGCTAACGCAAATATTACTTGACTTTGATCAGTTTCGTAGATCTATACAGATTTATTCTGAGTTAAGCTATTGAAAAAATGTTGATATATTAAAACTACCTGACGAATCAATAACTTGGATTCTATTTCGACTTTGGAAATTAATAACAGATTCTTATGAATTGTTGTGTTAGAGATTCATTTCAAAGGCACTTTTCAAATTATTATTTGAATCCTATTCAACGAAATTGTGCCGCGAATTCCCGAGATATCGGCACTCAAACTTTGCACCGTACTTTCTCTCCGATCTATATTGATTGTAACTTACATATTATTTCTTTTAGAGCGACTTAAAAAGTCGCTAAAATACATATCAAAGTGTGTATCTCAGAAAGAGATTAAAGATTTTAAAATTTCGAAGCAAATGAAAATTCCAAGAGTCGAAAATCTGCTAAAAATAGAAATCGACACAACACTGCATTCATTCATATATTCATTCATTTAGACTGTCTGTGCACATTCAATTAAACGGGCTTTCAAAATCATTAAAATAATTACCAAAGTCAAAAGATTAACAAGACATTTGCACCTACATACATATATGCAATAAACCCTTTCTTAAAACGATATATATACTTCGTCCCTACACATGTCTTGCATAGAATCTACCCTTATATCCTTACTGATACTAAGTACGGAAAATCCCATAAGTTACAATACTAACTTTGCCTATCTAAAAACCATATATTTTCAAATTCAGTTCGGTCTCAGTCATTTAGATAACCACTCTCTAGACGCACATATGGCCACCCTTTGGTCATCTCCCGGAAATACAAGATTTGTATCTACTGTCAATACAACCATTCACCCCTCCTTATTTATTTATGCTTTCAACCAATAAGCGTATCATCTACATTTCCCTTTTTACTAGACACAAAAGGAAATTTTCATGAGACGTGATATATGGTGTAATACATTTTTTCCTATATAGGCCCTGAAAGTTTCATTAGTGTAAGAAATGATTATGAATATTCACATCTTCAATGAAAATTAATAAAGCCTTAGTATGTTATTTACAAGCGAATTGGTCCGAGGCAAATACTCCCTTTCATACACCACCCTTTCTAATAAGTCTATTCGGTACGCATGGGCGATCCGCAAAAGTGCAAATATGATTTCAATAAATCTCTTTAAAAGAGCCTTTTATGTAGCCAGTTTGTACGATTTGAGATCAAATCCGCTTTCGACTAAATTGAAATACATCGTGAACAAATTCTTTCAGAACTATTTAGATGAGATTTTGTAGAGGCTGAATGGAACCGAAATTAGGCAGAAACTAGAAACTTATTCCAAATATTTCTGTTGTAGTAGCACTACTGCCATATCATTTGTATACTCCGTAACCCGTTCGGATCAGGGAGAAAATTCGCGCCTTTGTGCCCTGATTGGGCTGGCACGTGACCTGAATTACGACTTTGTCCTCCCAGTCAATCTATGGCTTTATTCACGAAGTGCCCCATAACACTCCCCCTTTGATATCATATCTCTCATGTAAATACGATCTATTCGGGACGAATTGCCGGCATAAAGATGCCTTTGTGCCTGCTATTTTAAGGCGAAGGCTGTATGGAATTTGTTTAGCAAATTAGGTTAAGGTTCTATATCTTGTAAGGATCATTGACAGTATTGCATATTGAAACATACCATCATGGGTGGTGTAAATTGGTAAAAAAAGGTGTAATTATGGATTAAAAAACTTACTCAATTAATCGATTACGATATCAATACTCTGCGTCGCATTCTTTTCCAAGAGAATCTGATGGTTGTGAGGCACCTCTAAGCTTCTATCCTGACAAAATGGTAAGTGCAACTGTATCTTTTCCCAACAATTACTGAAAATATGATAAAAGAATATTAGTTATAAAATGTAATTAAAGATTCTCCAAAGCACTTAGATGCATACGGTATAAAGGAACCCACAAAACCAATAATAATAACTAAGCGTAATTACAAACTGAAAATCCCCATGCAACTCCACTCAATCTCGTCATTTTTGAGGGCAGGAAGCATAACAGAATTAAACGCCTCCTTCGTTTATCTAAGAGGAAATTACGTTGAAACTCGAGGTTGGGAGTTAATTACGTCTCAGTGTAACTTGAGCAATTTGTAACAATTAAAAAGTTTGTTTAGGCCAACTTTACACATGTTAATTATAAGTTGTCTTTTTGGCAGCGACGGCTCTTAATTACCGTCTAAACTCCCTATTAATCGTGATATATTTTGGAAGTTTACCGGATGAGCTTTGGGAAATTTCCTTGAAGTTAACGGTAATTTTGTGAGAGGTTGGCTCTTGATACGATGAGGGGCTTTTTAGAGCTCCAGGTTAATTCTTGTATGGTGCAAACCGAAAAAAATTATGTTTATCATGGTAGTTTATTTCCCAGGAATGTACCCAAAAATGTGTCATCTGAACTAACCTGATGGTTAAAAATTAGTTGTTTTAAAAATAAAAAAAATAAAACATTTCAAAGAAAATATTTCAAAAGGTTTAATTGATCTTTTATTTTAATTAAATTTTCGCATATTTATATAAACATTTCAATTCTGCTACATCCAACCACTTTCGATGCTTAAAAACATCAGTTAATTATAATATTGCTGCATTTGAAATAGAAAGTATTGTATTATATTTGTGTATAAGGGCCTTTAAAGCTTTGGCGCCTGACAAAACACCCCTCTGCGCGTCGGTTTTGCAATGTCGCCTGTACTTTAAAGGCCTTCTTATGCCCTTATATAATATCCTATTGCCATTTCATGAATTCTGGGCATTTTCTTTGATATATATTTAACGTACTTATTTTTAACTGTTATAACCTGAAATCTTTTAGATATCTGTCCACCCAAATTGATCTGTAATAACGAAAATTTTCTGGAAACACTGAAAAATCGAGTTTGATCAGAATTAGCTAAGAATTTAACTTGTAACGTTCAAACAATCCTATATCTTAGAGTTTCAAAACATCTTACGATCTAACACCTTAGGACCAAAAAAGCAGACCTATCCTTAGCCCAGTACCGGCCTTATGGGGGGGATTGAAGTTAGGCGACGGCCCAGGGTAGTGGACTTTCCAGGTCACTAGTTTTTCTTGAAAATAGGGGACGGTGATTAAAAATATCGCCCTGGGTCCTAAACTTGCTAAGGTCGGCCCTGTTTAAGCCTGAACGAAAATGCTTTGAAACGTCATTCGTTGTCATCTTAGCAAAGTCTTTTGTCTTTAATAAAAATTTTATAAATTCTTCAATACCTTTAAAATGTAAATCAAACAGAATTAAACTGAATATGAAGTTTTTTCATCCACAACATATTCAAAAGGAATCAGAAGTCTTGAAAAGCCTTAAGGATTACAACTAATCTTATAAAAACTTTAAAAAACTATATTATTTTATTAATGTCTTCCAAGACGTCTATAACACACTTCGACGTCGTAACAACTTTTATAAAACTGTAATATATTTATTAAACAAATTGAATTTTAGGAATATGTTGTTAATGTTTTAAAAGTTGGTTTTTGCAGAAGACTTAAAGACTTGTATAAAAAACATTGTAAGAAACAGAAATATGTTATATGAAGGTGATAATTTTGCGTTTATGATATCCGAGTATTTTTTTAAATAAAATTTGCAAATCATAAAAAGCAAGACTTGCAAGTTTCATATGCGAAAAGCACTGCAAAATGCTCCATGGTCCATTCATACATCCAAAACTTGCAAAGGATTGGATTTCTAGCAAATTGGCAAAAGCCCCATCTGTGCAGGAACAAAAGACAGCGTCGGCGTCGTTAGTGAATTTGACAGTTTAGCGACATCCTCAAAACTCAATTAACAATCAGGTCCGATTGTGTGAGACAAAAAGGAGCTCGGTCTAAAAACACAAAAGGCGTAAAAACCCTCCCCTGATAACATTATATTCGCGTATTGTGGAGCGACTGTGTCGTCACTTTATCGGCCAGATTCGTTCATTTCCGGGTGCCGAGGCGCTGCGCCACCGCTGATAACCAGATATCGCGCGTATTTCGCCACTTTATCTCGAGAAAGAATAAGAAAACGCCACAGAATGGTCCATTATGTAACGTATAGTAAATCCTATTATGCCAGAGGGCGTTATCTCGCGGGGCAAGGCCGTATACTTCATCACTATCTTGCGCACGTGCGCCGGAGACATAAATCCGAGCGCCCGCCAGAAACATGAAAGAAATTAGTACTGGCGCTTCGGGTAAGGGAAAATGTTTCATTTAGTTTTGGAGTATTACCCCAATGTATACACAGCGTGTCCCAAATTCGACTTCAACGTGGGAATCTCGAAAGCCACAGTGAAACAACATCGGTCAAATGGCTGTAAAGTTGCGCCTTTATCAGGGAACTATTTTACTATTTGAACGTTAATAAAAATCCCATTATTTACTGAAACATAAAAACAGGGAGAACATTCTTAATTCTTTAAGACCCTTGTTACGGTATAGAACATGAAAGTAGTTTTCCCAAGATACGACGTTACGATTTTTCAATGGCATCATCAATTTTTTTCTAATACGGATATGCCAATTTTTGTTGTGCGACAACGTTGCAACGTCTTGTCGCAACGTTGTATTTTTTTCTAATTTTTGAAATGATCAAAATAACAATGATACAAAGTGCCACAAAAGTCTGAATCGCTACTTCAGAAGTGTATTCTAGATTTTAATTTTAAATAAAATATCTGTCCATAGTAAAAGGAAAGACTAAGTGGTCTCTCAACTGAACAAATGCACACGCTGTACAAACCGTCAGTTGAGTCAGGATTCACAACATTTATAAAACATTCCGTTTCCTGTGGTAGGCGGAGCACTTTTATAATCATCGCACCAATCGGAAGCGTTACCCGTGCGGATTGCACAAATATCATTGTTTTGACGGCCGATTGCTTGGATCTGCTTGGACTATATGTACCAATTATCTAACTAGATCTTACCTAGTTTCAGTTAGATAACTCGTACATAGTCAGATCACAGTTAGCATCATAGACACAGTCAGTATTACTAACTTGAGCTAACCTAAACTAACAATCTAAATATGTTCAATACATTTGAGGAGGAATGTTAATTTTTTTTGTAATGTTTTTTAAGAATAACGTCTCCTTCTCAAGTGGTAGGTATTGGGTTGGTGAAATTGCACGCCCTTCACTAAGGGTTTGGACGAAAACCGTTTGTAGTTTTGCCGTTCTAAGTTTTGAACGTAGTGTGTTCCTTTCCCAAATACTGTTCTAACATTGAATATATTTTTTTTTATAAAATAAAGACACTGGCAGGTTAGCCATGAAACACCGCGAAAATAAAAAGAAGGAACGTTTATTATGAAAAGAAATAATGTAACAGACCCGAAATGGGCTTTCTTACTTTATATTTAAAATTTACGACTACAGCATTTTCCTTTTCTTTTCACCCGTCTTCCATGTCGGGTCATTGCTGGAAAGGCGTAAAAGAAAATGGCAATTTATGAAAAGTCGTTTCGCTCCTTGCGATAGCTTTGTTCGGCGATGTTTAAGACAGTGGCTAAAAGTGGAAAACTCTTTGTGCTAATTTGACTGGAGTTTGCTAAGATTCAAGTCAAAATATCCATATTTAACACGTATAGTTATCTATTTTTAATAGAATGATAAGGTGAGACTACGAAAATATGCTTAGACAAATCATTCATGAACAAAGCAAAAATTCTCCAAATTCCTACAAAATTCATAGACTCAACGATCTTCCAATCTTTACCAAAGTTAGTTGCAATTAGCGTTTAATAGCGGTTGGGAAATAAATTATGGGGGAAACCGACGAGCTATGAACCTACATTATTAACCCCGCATCTCGATTATTTTGGAAAATAATTACAGTGCCCTGAACCATCACATGAGATGGTCGTTAAGTTTTAGAAATTTGAATAAGATGTGTGCAACTGATACATGAAATGAAAGGAAATTGATTGCCTAAATTATATGAAAAATATCGATTAGTCTACAAGAATTAGATGAAATATCTTTAGAATCGTAGAGAGCTACGGAAGGGCGAGGAAGGGAGTTAATGATTGCGAAGTTTCATGAATCCTCTTTACGAAATTGGCCGATGATTTCTGTATGGGGCTAACTCGTATCAGACTTCTCTCTCACGTTATACCTGTAATGCGGGATATTAGAGTAGATAACAATGCTTGCTGTAGTCTGCAGAACATTGATATAATTGATCCCATTTATTAACTGACGACTGTTTCTTTTTTACAGTTATTTCAGTTACGAAAACTCTTACTTTATTTGCCCAAATTAAAAAATATATATATGTTATTTTCACTCTCGCTAATAGAAACAAAGAACAAATGATTAATTTTTGCCTAACTTGCCTAGTAAACACTAGTTAATCGATCAGTGAACGACATTTTTGTAAACTCTATGAATTACTGTTTTATTATTATCCTGAAAACTGCCTGAGACATCCAGCCTGGAGCTTAAAGCGCATTCAGAAATTTCCATCAGCAATGACAAATTTGTCGGTAACAATGTTACCTCACGGATCGACGCCCTTTAATCGCAGGGCGAAAACAATTTCGCCCTTCTCGTCTTGTTTCACGCCGTCTAGGTTTTGGAAATTTATGATAAAGTTGGCATGTTTTACAAGTCAATATTAAAAGGTTTTATAAGTTGTTTTTTTAGATAGATATTGATCATGAGAATGTTTGAATCAAGGGCAAGGGCAAGAATAATTAGTGAGTAGCAGCTCAGCAGTGGTCCTATCAGTACTAAATGCTTTCTTTTCCTTGAATTTGGTACGTGCTACATCTGACTCTTTCGTCTTGAATTGCAGAAAAGCTTCTTTCCTAGAATCACCAATTGTTCTAAGAAGAAAAAGCTTCTTTACCTGCTCCTCCTCTATTTTCTCCTTAATTTCAGTTAAAAGCCTCATTAAGGCTATTTCTTGTGCCATTCTCGTTCGGGGCATAGTAGTTTTTCCGTCTATTTCCCTAGTTTTCCTTACTACTTTTATACCTTAAGACTGACTTGTATTAACTTGACACTGACCTTGCAAATTTCCATTAGCTACAAAACTGTTTAAAATTTATGGAAATAAATAAAATATCGATCAGTTTTTACCTGAACTAAATAATTACCAAACGGCTCGCTTGGATTTGGTTACCAATGTTGACACAAAACATGTTTTGTACTTAAATTTAAACAAAAGAAACGTAATTTACTTCTTAAAATTCACTAAACTTTGAGGCACAAATCTAATTATACCAGAAAGCGCTAGCAAGAAAATTAGAAGAATGTATTTACAAAAAAGTTTCAAATTAGACGAAAAATACGTCACTCTGGGAATTTTTAACGAGACATTTCAGGGACTACCAAAAGTTTGTTTTACACCGTAAAAGAATAAACTCTTTCTAACAGGTATTCAATTGCCTTAATGTCAAAGTTTGAAAAAACAATTAAACTAAGTTAATTCTTAAATAATTCAACAGTTTTGTTCTAATATATTTCCGAGGCCTGAAACCGAATTCTTTCAACTGCATTAATATTTCACTTTTAGGAGAATCAGTACTATATTCTTCTAAGAATCTATATTTTTTAGGGACTAAGTTGCTTTAATTGAAAGTCGTCAGTGGCTGTTTCAACGTTTGGATAAAAACGAATAGAAGAATACCTTTAACTGGATATGTAATGGGATTTTACAAAATCGCTCCTCGACTGCTCATTTTCGAAATCATTATAGTGAAGTGTGCTTTATTGGCTCATACCGTTTGAGATTCACTGCCAGCCAAGCCTCCGTCAATTAAGTTAAAAATATTTCTTAAGAAAAACGATAAGCGTCGCGTTTTTATCCAGAGTCGTCAAAACCGCTTTGTATGTCAATGCCGGCTAATTCAAACGTTGGAAATTTAAAAGCCCTTATTCATTCCGACGGAAAATATCTCCCTTTATGAGATAAGATTTTAAAAACTTTAAAAACAAGATGAATGAGCCCTAACTAAGCCAATGAATATTAATGAATTCAATTTCGGACGATTCACTTTTGCTGGATGGGAATTCGGTAAATAGTCTTAATGAGGAATGTGTGTGTATCTAGTCCGCATTAAGGAAACTGAAATTTTTCATATACATAAAAGTGATTTTAATTGCATCACATAACTATTGAAGTCAAAGTGGCGGTTTGTTGATAGAGGGAAAATAATTAAGGTGAGACAATGCAATAATAATTATAACCGAAAGCCCCTGCCTCAAAAGCAAGTGAAGTATACTGAAATCCTTATAAATTGTTTCATTTTATGTAATGTAAATTGAGTTGTGTGTTCTTAGCAAAAAGGGAAAGGAAATTGTTTTGCTCATAGTTAGTCACATTTCTAAGGCAATATTAATTACCTGCATAATATAGAAGACTTAAATAAATATACATACGTTCAAAGAGAAGGTATCAAACTAATTTAAAATCAGGAATAAAAGTACATATCAAAGAATGCCTTGTAATTTTCCAAAATGGCATTATTTAAAGTTAAATCAAAGTTTTTATTGACTTTCTTCTCTACAGTTACTTTCCCTATAATGTGGGCTTTACAAAGGAATATTACAATTTTTTCCCTCAGCTTTTGGTATTTTTTTCGCTAAAAAGGGCTTGTTCTTACGTACCACCACCTCAACTAAGGTGCTTCTTTTCTATCGGTGCTGGTCGATGCTATTAATGCAGATAAATAATAGTGAAATGTGAATTCTTACATCACATGTATACCATTATTTTTTATCAGGGTCTCTTTACTAAAAAAGGTTGCACTCATCGAGAAAGAAATGTAATAAACATTTGTGTCTTATGATGGAGACTGAGGATAATTTGTATGTAAGTGATAAGTAAGTGCTCATTCTTGTTCAGTCTAAATATGGAAATATGATCCCACTAAAACCAGATATTGAACTAAACTGACAGCCTAATTACCACTAAAGATATATACGTGCTTAATCAAATTCATTATTTCAGAACTTCTATTATGTTTTATATCTTTTTTACTGCACCTTCTGCTTGTTGTTAAATATGATTACTTGATTCTTTCATTTGAAAATATATCGCTATTACATTTAAGTATTATTATACGTAAGAGCATGTTTATACACGTAAAAATTCCTTCTGGATAAAAGGAATGTTTATGCTTTTAAACAATTAACACATACAAGTACGGAAATCATGCTTATCATCAAGAGTTACTCTATTTCGTATGTATAAATAGAAGGCATTGAGATTCAAAACTGATCTACCTTATTAAAGTAGGTATAGTTGAATGGACTCTTGGAAACACGTGTGTCATGAGATTTCTCTACATCTCTCAATTGTTCTTTCATCTTAATGTGTATCATTAATTGACAGATCGGAAAACTCTAGCTCTACCTACATATCTTGGAAGAAAATTGATACTTATTCATTAATTTTCTTGAAAAAAAAACTAGATATCTTTCGCCATCCTGCAACAGTTTTTAAAATTAGTCACTTACAAATTGCGACATGTGAATAAACAAACTTGAGTAATTACAGAAAGGCATAATCAGATTTCTTGACATTGGTGACTTCAATGATAGTGCATTTATTTTCTAGGCCACTTTCACTTAAGGGTATAATGGGACCACTTGAATTGATTATGAAATGAGCACAGTAAATCAAACAATGTGTACTTAATTCTCGAAAATCTTGTGAATACTTAAACGTAACATGCAAATTCTAAGTACTTCAAATGTATACACGTAAATACCATACGAAAAACCGTATCATTGAATAGTTTAAATTACTTTTACTGTTCATCCACAATTGTTTTAAACTTATCTAAAGTGAGAAATGTAAATAGATAGCGATGATTGAAAAGTTGTAATGGTTGAAAGTTATTTTTCAATACATGTATTAGCGTGTTTAGATAGTAGAAACCTATGTATACTATCACCTCAACTTGTTAGCATTGTTGAAACATGGAAAAACATGATACGGAATTGGCATATCCTTCCTTAGCCTTGGTGGTATTGAATCTACTATCAAATTTAAGTTCATCAATTTGTTTTTACAATAAATAAATTCCAGTTTGAATTGTAAATTAATTAACTTGGACACTAAAACTTATCACCAGATACCAAGACCTTTAAAGTCATTTTGACTATCAGATTCTGTAAGAAATAACGGCTAAAATTGTAGTTAAGTATCTCTCAACTGATCAGTAAAACATCAAATGATGCTGTTAATAAACCTCGCATAAAAATTCAGATATCTCAAAAACTACAAGAGTTGTGAACTGAAAAAGAGAAAAATCGAAATTTACTTTACCTTTCTCTATATCGCAAGAACTAAACTTTTAGATTTAATGGGCGCGAACACAAATGAAATTTACTACGAGTTGCTACCAAATCCTTACATTGTTACAAATCTTGAATCATTGTTGATAATATTCCTATATTTATTTGTTCATTGCTCTTACCTATGTTTATCTAAATAATATAATACATCATCTATTAAATTAAACATTTTAATTACATAATAATGTAAAAGTAAACACTTCAGGTTCTCAGATCGCAGAGATTACCGTTTATTCTCCATGATATTAAAAAACCCTTTTTTCGAAGATTCAGAAAATGATTTCTAATTTATAAACAGTTACTCACCAAATTTGCCCTATTTAAAGCAAAAATTAATAAATTGGTTGCAAACAAATATTTTTACGCTTTTTTATTTTAAAGAAGATTTATTATTTATTTATTCCACATAAGCATAGAATATATGCTACAAAAAATGTACAAAAATAGTTTAAATCCAATAATAATAAATAACAAACAATAATAAACGAAAAACATAGGCCCAAAATGAACCGTACAAACGCAAATGTGTATATCATATAATCATTTATTTGAACAAATTTGAAGAAAATAATTGAAAATTAGGAATTAATACGTGGTGACACACCCCTTTGCCTCAATTACGGCCTTCAAGCGACGCGGAAAGAGCTCCACCAACTCTCTAGTCATAACCGAAGAAATGTTTTTCCATGCGTTAAAGATTATTTCTCTAAATTCTTTTAAATTGCTGCAGTTGCTGCAATTTTACACTTAATTTTTTTTTATTTACCACACATTCTCAATTGGGTTGAGATTTGACGATTGAGGTGGAGAATTTAATAACTTTGGAACATTATACATATACTAACTAAAGCTTTACGATGCCAGCAGTATGTTTGGGGTCGTTATCTTGCTGGAAATAAAAAAACTCTGAGCATGTTCAATTTGTCTGCGGATGGTCGCAAATTGGCTTTTAAAATATTGAAGTAAACGTTTTTGCCCATTGTTCCATTAATTTGATGTAGGCTACCGGTACCATTCGCTCCCGTAGCATCCCATAACATTAACGATCCAGCTTTGTGTTTCACCGTTTTCACAATATTTTACAATATCCTGCAGTTGCTTATTTGGTTTCCTGCATACGATTTGTCTTCCATCCGATCCAAATAAGTTTATTTTCATTTCGTCTGTAAAAATTATAGTATTTCAAAACTCGACAGGCTTTTTTAAATATTTTTTTGCAAAATCGAGCCGTTTCTATCTATTAATTTTTGATATAAAAGAATTCTTCCTCGCTATTCTGCCTTTAAAACCGCTTTTTCTGAGAATTCTTCTTATTGTTTCAGTTGACAAAAGTTTACTAATTTTCTGGGATACTTATTTTGTTAATTTAGGTACACTTTTCTTCGGGTTAATTTTTAGTTCTCGTACAATAAATCGTTCATTCTTTTCAGAGAGTATATTTTTTCGTCCTCTTCCAAGCTTGCCAACCATTGATAACGATATTTGTTTATTATCCATTATACTTTAGAATGTGTTCTTCCTATTAATTTACCATTTTTTCGCACAGTTTTTCCAGCAGAATAGAGCTTTAATATTAATTTGCGCGTCGCGATATCGGTTTGCACTCTTTTATTTGCTATTTCTAACACATTACTGTAATAACTCAGTCAATTGAATGATATTAGAATAAACTTATCAGTCTTGAAAGAATTTGAAAAAAAAGCTGTTTTGATAAATTTTTACATCCAAAATAAAAGTGAATACCATGTTATGTACGATTAATTTTGTGCCTACATTTTTAGTTTATTATTGTTTGTTATTTATTATTTTTGGATTGAACCTATTTTTGTACATTTTTTGTAACATATTATATGCTATACTTATTTGCAATAAATATAGGTTTTTAAAAAACAAAAAAACATGGGTAGAAGTATTTATTTATTACAAATTTATGAATTTTCACATTATGTACGGTCAATTTTGTGAGTAACTGTAGTATTGTAGCGTAAATTTTAATCCTTTTTTAAACCGGCAAGGGTTTAATAAAAGAAAACAGAGCAGATGAACGATAGTATTGAAGAATTAAAGAAATATTGGCCTGAATTTTGGGTCTCTCCAGCCACTAATTCCCATAGTCAGTAAAATATTATAACTGCGTAAATAACTGAAATGAGAAACATTACTCTGGAGGCAGATTTTCCAGAGAGAAGTTTTGCAAGAAAAATTAATTGTTTCAGAATCACCCCCACTTAATCGTCAATCTCGTCAGTTAAAATGGTAATGTAAGACCTTGAACGTCGATTGAAAATTGCAAATAATTGCCTTAGATTTGTTGGCAGAAAAATCATCCCAAATCGCTAAATTGCCACATCTACCCATATCTCAAAAAACCAAACCTGAAAAATAGAAATTTAAAAAGAAGCAGCTTCTTGCGGTGGAAATTGAGGCTTTTAAATCAATTAAAGAGTAAGTTACTTTGATGGAGTATGAAGGTCCCTCAAAACCCGAAGAGATTGATTTCAAAAAAACTAAAGTTGAAGGAAGTTGCTAGCCACTAGATGAATTGAGACACTCAGGGGATCTAAAGGTCAATATTCTGGATTTCATTACTGAATAACATGTTGCCTTAATGGATCCTGAAAGGGAGAAGAAAACTGAGCAAAGAAAGTTTCCAGACGAAGAGTCAATGAATTTGTTCAAGTTAGTGCAGCAAACGATTCACTACACATATAACTATTTGAATTGAATCCCCTAATATTATAAAATATGTGTCTTAAACTGAATTGAAACTGTTTTGTCTACAGACCAATATAGGTATTCAAAACTTTTACACAATTCTCTAGTCTAATCACGGCACGTTATAAAACGTAAACATAAAGCAAAAAATTTATGTTTTAGCAAACATACATCTGGTAAGCTTATTAACATGTCCAAATTAGGCATTTAGATTACTATTTTGGTACTTGTGCTGTAAATCAGTGGTGGTGTTAATTTGAATAATGCTTATATCCGCTATGTATTTCAAAATATCGTCGAAAAGTACAAGAAGTTGTTGAACATTGAAAATGCTACTTGTATAGACCAAATTAAGCTGTTTTTATACAATTTGGTCAATTCGACTGGATATGATATAAGTTATTAAAAAATAAATTAACATAATAATAGGAACTAACTGTTATGCCTGCAAATTGATAACTCCCATTTTAGTGACAGATGCGAGCTTTAAAATTTCAGCTGAGAATATGGAGATTAATATAGCTTAGGTGGGGAGTTTCCGAGAATGTCTGAATATTAGCAGCTCCCTAACTGAAGTTAAAGAAAAGTACTGCTTAAAATATCCCTCACAATTATTCGAGTCTTCTAGGAGAAAGTATTGCAAGCTCAAACACGAAGGTAAATATAAAGTTTCTGGAATTTCTCGCCGTTCAACAACATCTAGTTTTAGGCAGTCTATAAACTAATTATGCTACCTTTTGGATTTTGGCCTTTGAAATACCAATTTTGGGGCTGAAGAAGTATTTTACTAGTAGTAAAAAGCCAAAAACTGTTGCTGTCAAAAACGCAAGCAAATTAAACATGATGTTGTGGTTGTGATATGATTTTTTTAACAACAATTTAAAACGACAATTTTAGAGAGCTGCAGCTGTAAATGTTGATATAATCCCGCCAAAAGCATGACCAATCTAAAACTTAGTGATATACATACATGCATATACAGGGTGTCCCTAAACTACTTAGCCAAACTTCATGATACATATCACATCATATATATCAAATGCTACCAAAAATGCAAGGTAGAACATTTCGGAAAACTCAGCCCACTTTGAGGAAATGTCATTTTTTTTCATTTTTGAGACCTTGTGGTGTTTTGTAATCTAAATACTCCCGTATCTTTCTTTGCATTGCTGCTACAAAAATTTCAATAGTACAGTTGAAAAACCACCTAAATTTCCTATTTTAAACATCCGTTGTGAGTTCACCTTATTTGCACTTTGTTGACTTTTCAGAGGGCTGATCATAAACATTTTTTATTTTTATTTTTGTTAAATTTTCTACTATCCATTACTCCAAAAAATTCCCCATCTTGTACCATTTCATACTTCCTGAAAAACATCTGCAACCATGTATCTTTCTACCGTGGTACCGTTTGTTGAGTTTACCTTAACTTTAAAAGAGTGAAGGGGGTGTTAATTATTAAAAACCA
Source organism: Euwallacea similis (assembly GCF_039881205.1). NCBI lineage: Eukaryota > Metazoa > Arthropoda > Insecta > Coleoptera > Curculionidae > Euwallacea > Euwallacea similis. The sequence goes on from NC_089610.1 coordinate 2,241,838, forward strand.
TTTATACAGAGAAAAACTGTATTTGCAAAAATTGAAAAATATTTTAAAGAAAACACTGTAGGTTATAAAAATTGTTCAAAATGCCCTCCTTGTTGGTGCAAACACAACCTACACCTCCGAAAAATGATCCGGATAGCGCGACCATAATGTGGATACATTTAAAGAACTTGAACAAAGGATACGTGCAGGTTGTGTCTAAATAGGTGAGAAGAAAGATCGATTGCGCCATCTGGACCATTCTGCGAAGGTGTAGGTTGTGTTTGCACCAATAAAAAGGTCATTTTGAACAATATTTATAACTTACAGTGATTTCTTTAAAATAATTTTCAATTTTTGCAAATACAGTTTTTCTTTGTGCAAATGGTTTTCAATAATTAACACCCCTCTCACTCTTTTAAAATTAATGCAAACTCAAAAAACGGTACCACGGTAGAAAGGTACATGGTTGTAAATGTTTTTCATGAAGTATGAAATGGTACAAGATGGGAAATTTTTTGGAGCAATGGATAGTAGAAAATTTAACAAAAAGAGAAATAAAAAAGGTTTACGATCAGCTCTCTGAAAAGTCAACAAAGTGCAAATAAAATGAAATCACAACGGTTGTTTAAAATATGAAATATAAGTGGCTTTTCAACTGTACTATTGAAATTTCTGTAGCGGCAATGCAAAGAAAGATACGGGAGTATTTGGATTACAAAATATCTCAAAAATTTTAAAAAAATGAAATTTCCTCAAAATGGGCTGAGTTTTCTGTAATTTTTTACCTTGCATCTTTGGTAGTATTTGATATGTATGATATGATATATATCCTGAAGTTTTGCTAAGTAGTTCAGGAATACCCTGTATAGTATATTGCTCTGCAATAGCTTTAAAAGGTTAATAAGAGGTATGTATTTTTTTAAAATTAAGAATTGTAATTTGAGTGACTCCCTAATTTTTCTTTGAAACCTCAAACAAAATTGTTTGATTTGATGTTAAGACTATTTCAGATCAAAATTTTTTTTCTATTCAGGTTGATATACAGGGTGATTCATTGGGAATGGGACATGGCGAAACCCGAGATAGGGGACACCAAAATATGACGATTGGACGCAACATGCCTTATATCAATGTTGCGCGTTTCAGAGTTACAGGGTGTTAAAAGTTAAAATTTTATTTTAAAATTCCTTAATAACTTTTTGTGTTTTCATAGCATCAACACCAAAATCGGTGTACTTAGGTTTTGTAAGATTCCAAATAAGGATTTTGATCTAATTTTTACGAAATTTCTAGAGGGCACTAGTTATAATCCACCGCTTCGGTATATTTGGTCATATTTTTTTATGAGTGCAACTAAGGTCAAATTTTATTCAATATATTGAAAGAGCGGTTATTTTTACGAAAAAAAGGTATTCTTGTTCGATATCTCTCTTCGTTTACGAGATTTTTACCTATAAGCTAATTATATTTTAGCTTTACGAAGCTGAATGAAATGAAATAAGTACAACAGAATATAATTAGGTAAAACAAAAATATATATATATATATTATATCTCTTACCTTCCTAATAAGTGTTATTACTACTAACATTTGAATGCCACTGAGGAATACCATGAGCATCTAAAATATCGTTTTCAGCGATGTAACACAATAAAGATCTAAGACGTGTTATTTATTCAATAACATAAATAGTGCATTTATTTTCTCGAAAAATGAAAACCCACTTTCGAACACTACAACTTTCAAACCGACGAGGTAAAGCCAAAATAGGCATTGTTACGATAATATTTCGTAAGCAAAGTATGTCCTTATTAAAAATCTAATTTTTAATATGAATTATTAATTACATGTAGATCAAAGAAACAAAATTTTGGTGTTAAACATATAATGGCCAACAAAAACAATAAAAAAAATTATAGTTTCACACTCACACCTATAGGTAGGTACGTAAAAAATGGAGAAATATAAAATTCATAAATTTCTTCACGCTGTTTTTAAAAACTATGCTAAGGTTACCTTGGAGCCTGCCTTAAAATCTTCTAGTTTCCCCCCTCGGAATTTTTCGTATCTACAAAACTACCATTATAAATTATCATAAAAATTATACAAAACAGCTTTTACATAATATTGTATTTCCCTCTTTCAAGTTTTGTTAAAGATGGGCGAGTTTGTTCCAGGGATTCTAGTAGTATAGACTGATTAATGTGGAATTGTTCTATGTCAGTGCTCTCCTACATAAAAAAAAATTATACATACATATTTTACATGCAATAAATGTAATAGAGATTAACATGACACTAACTTTAGATTAAATTTAACTTTAACTAATGTAATGCTTCATTACAGAGATAAACTCGCTATGAAATTAAAATACAGTAATCAATAAACTTCAAAATTCTATCTCAAAAAGCAACTACAGAAAAATGAAAGATAATTACTTACCTTACATCCCTCAAATTTCGTCATTCATTGTGTGATTACGAAAATAATTAACGAAATTTTGCTAGAATCCGACAGGTCAAGGGAATTTATATTGGGCTAGAAAACCATCATTGGCTAGTACTAAGATGGTATCATTTATTAATATTGCAAAGACATCCTTTATATTAGGAATTATAGGATCTGAATTTCTAGATTGCAAGAAAAATTAAAAACTGGCCTTTATTACAGCAAAAATTTGGTACCGCCATGGGAACCATCTTAGGAAACTTCAGATTTAACATAAATGGGTATTAAAATGGCACATTAGTTAAAATTGCAAAGATTGTCTCAAAATGAATAAAAATAATGAATATTTCATAACGTTCTGGTAATTTGATGTATCTATTTTAACATACGTACAAAAAAGTTAGGGCCGGTTAAAATGTGATAGAACCCTGTATGTAACGCCCTGTATTAGTAATAAAAAAATTAAGATAATATTTGGATTTTGGGTCATAAAAAACTCCTGAGTTCCAAATTTTGTCCGATTTTTAGATCTTTATCCAAAATTATTCAAGAAAAACCAAATAAAAAATTTAATTTCAACACCCTGTATCTCTTAAACGAAGGTGTCGCGGACCTATGTTCATAGGAACTTTTTTTACCGTTTGGTTTCATAGATTACGCTGGTGAAGTTTAGCCAAGACATTCAGTTATACCCTGTATAGTTTTTCCTCTAATTACCTTAAAACCGAGTTCAAATCCAAAAAATTGTAAAATTTTGTGAATGTAACTATATCCTCTAACAGTTAACGCACCTTCATTTTTCAGCAAAACACCAAACAAATGTAATTTTATACAAGCAGTCTAATTTTCATAGGTTTCAAATTTAATAAAATTGACTCACCTCGTCAAAAATACCCTTCATTGCAGCAACCTGAGCTGTGTAAAGGAGAGACTGCAAATCGGCACCGGAATATCCATCAGTTTTCCCAGCCACCACGTCTAAATTTATATCTTCATCAAACTTCAATTTAGCGGAGAGAATTTTCAAAATTTCTAAACGATCGTCCTAGGAAAGTATAGGAGAAAATAGTTAATTTAAGGTTGAAAACTCTATTGGGAGTACTGAAGAAATTTAAAGGAGTATAAACAAAGTCGAATTTTGTATAAAGAGAAA